>NC_139669.1:4876768-5136768 GCF_951799395.1 Argentina silus
AAGCAAAGATGGACTGCCATGATTGATGCTACATACACCTGTTCCATATTCACTCTGAAAGTTGCTCTCTCTCTCTGTCTGTCTGCTCTTCCTCTTCTTTCTCTCCCACTTTCTCTCTCTTTCTTTTTGCTCTCTCTGCTCTCCCTCTCTCTCTCTCCCCCCCCCCCCCCCCCCCCCCAACCTCATTCTCTCACTCTCACTTTCTCTCTGAGTTTCTTTGAAGATAAATACACCTTCATACCACACTTTTTCACATTCAGTGTTTGGGAGTTGAGTGTTAAACTCAAAATCTAACACCTTCAGCTTCATTTGCTTCACGTTTGCTAGTCTGTTTAGCATTCTTGGATTAATTATTTACATATAGTGTTACGCAAAATGGGATCAGTAAACAGCACTGTCACATTAGAAGGAATGTATCCAGAGAATAACCTACAAGAAAAAATAATTGATATCCGCTATTGAATTGGAACGAGGTAGAAAATCAATCTTAGCTTCCGTGTCCATATTGAGTTGGCTTGCCAACAAAATGCCACAAAGTTCTCCATTTTGAATCTGCTGACTGCACTGAACTTTGTAATGAGTATTTTGTAGAGGGCTCACCAGTGCCAGAGCAGTGTACAGAGGTGCTCTGGTGAGAAGGCTCAGGCTGGATCTAGGCTGCAGAGTGAAATTGCTTCATGGCCCAATGTCTGCTCTAGCTTAATGCTTTTGTCAAATCAAATACACAAAGCTGCCAGTCTCAAAATCAGAAGACATGTTTTCAACTGAAGCTTTGTGTGATATTTGAGTGCATGGTTCCTTGCGATGTTCAAACAATAAACAGATTATAACTGGAATATACAGTATATTTAGGCTATTTACTCATTAACAATGTACAGGCTTGAATCAACAGTCAAGGTCGTCAGTACAAATCAATAACTCTAAACCAATTATCACCATAGAGCGCAACATCTATTACAACAAATACACATTAAGCTGTAAGCCTACTTACAAAATACTTTTCTTTTTTTTTTATCATGTGAATGTCTTCAAAATCCAAGCTCTCTATTCTTTTCATCCTAACAAATTAGATGTATTACCTTGTGTAAAGACTTGCCAGTTCCCCCTCTGCCAGGTGGTAATATATGCTACAGCTGCTTTCTGCAGCTGTGCTGTGAAGGTTATAATGAGAGAAGTCTGAGAGAAGACAACTCTCACTTTGTATCCTCGGGGGCCCTCCTCTCACCCACAAGTCGGTCATGTGCTATCCTACCCTTCCTTAACTTCCTGGGTAAGCTCACAGTAAGAAAATGTGTTGATTGCGAGGTAGTAAAACATCCCTAAAACGTACTTGTCACTTCTAAATACTAATACTAAGTAGACTAGTAGGCCATATTATGGACATACTTCAGTAGTACCATAGGTTAATAGTTATAGTTAAATACACACACACACACACACACACACACACACACACACACACACACACACACACACACAGATATACACTCACCGAACACTTTATTAGGAACACTATACTAATACTGGGTAGGGCTTCCCTTTGCTCTCAAAACAGCCTCAATTTTTCATGGCATTGATTCCACAAGATGTTGGAAACATTCCTTTGAGATTCTGGTCCATGATGATATGACTGCATCGCATAATTCCTGCAGGTGCACTTTTAAGCTGTGAATCTCCCGTTCTACCACGTCCCGAAGGTGTTCTATTGGATTCAGATCCAGTGACTAGGAAGGCCACTGAAGAACACTGAACTCATTGTCATGTTCATGAAACCAGTTTGAGACAACTTTTGCTTTGTGATATGGTGCATTATCATGCTGGAAGTAGCCATTAGAAGATGGGTAAATTGTGGCCATGAAGGGATGCACATGGTGAGCAACAATACTCGAATAGGCTGTGACATTCAAGCGATGATTGATTTGGGCCTGGTATTAACGGGCCCAAAGTGTGCCAGGAAAACATTCCCCACACCATTACATTTACATTTACATTTACATTTATGGCATTTAGCAGACGCCTTTATCCAAAGCGACTTACAACAATACATTTGTTTAAGTAACAAATCTATCCAACAGTCATCATCAGACAAAGTAATCAATGCTCACACCAGGGGACATTGGCAGTCGTGATGCCAGTAGGCTATTTTTATTTTTTATTTTTTTATTTTATTTATTTTATTAGCAGGAGAGGACTTGTACAGGGGGGTAGCAGGGGTGAAGAGGAGCGTGCTGTCGCTGTGATGTTCGCCACACAGGATAAGTGGTTGTCAAGGATCACCCCAAGGTTCTTGGCTGTATGGGAGGAGGTCACAGTAGAGTTTTCTATTGTGATGAAGAAGTCTTGGAGAGGGCAGGCTTTCCCTGGGAGGAAGAACAGCTCAGTCTTGTCAAGGTTGAGCTTGAGGTGGTGGGTTGACATCCAAGCAGAAATGTCTGCAAGACATGCCGAGACACGTGTTGCCGCCTGTGTTGCCACCATTACACCACCTCCACCATGAGAAGGTGTACAGGTGTTCCTAATAAAGTCCTCGGTGAGTGTAGTTTTGTGGTTTACTTTTATACATTTAGAATATACCGCATACCTACCTGTTGACTTATCCCTGAAACAAACTTGTCATGTTTACCAACATTTGTCGACGTCTGACAAAAGGTTGAAATGGTAAGCAGGTTGACAGTATCTGTTTCATTTATTTGTCTCATCCAACCCTGATATCAAACCTGCAGCCGCTAAAATGCATTTCTAATGCAGGACCAGCCAGCCACCAGCCCCCTCCCCTCGCCAACTCTCCCCCTGACACAGCAGAGCTAGCCCCAGTTAATATTCTCTCTGGTGAGGACCACAGCTACCTATTTGTCATTGTTAGATATTAGGCTGATCATGTGTCATGCATTACAATTGAGAATCATTGTCACTCCAGACGAGGCACTTAGCCAGTAATGAACTTCAGCCAGGATTTGTTGCAATCAGTCAGCTTCTTTGATGGATCGTTTAATATGATATTGTAGTTGTCAGCCTCTCAAAAGCAGTCATGTGCTCTCTCTGCCCTCACTAGGGAGTAGGGGAGGGCTTTAAGTTGTGAATCTTATTCTACGTGTTCTAACATACATACATATTTTCTGTACTGGAAATCAGTCCATTTTCTGTGAGTATAGAATACTAATCTCTACAAGCAGTGAAGGACTGGTCTTAACAACATGTACAACCGTCTCTTATTAGCAAAGTATCAAGATATTGATTGTGCAAAGCCTTGGAATCTATTCATACAGATTGTATGGTCAATCAATGGCAGGAAATTACTTTGCACCACATTCTGAAAACATCTTTGCATACAGTATGTTACATGAGATACTTTACCATTTAAAGCAACACTCACAGTCTCCTAATTAAATTGTGTACCTATACACAATAGTACACATTCCCAAATGTATGTTCTGGTTGACACATTAGAGAGATTTTCAGACAATATGCTACGTGAGATATGCTACAGTACGTGAGGGTAAGTGAATTTGCATAACTTACATAAGATGTTAATCTTTATTAACTTTGAATTGTGTGGCAGCTGGGCAATATTAAGCGTTGACTTAGCGTGAATCGAACCAGCAATGTGCAGGTTGCCAGGCGAGCTGTTAATGCCTACATCTCCCCACCAGCCTCCTTATATAGTTTTCCACCTCCTGTGTTTGGCCAGTATAGCTTAAAGCATCAACCAGGACATGCAACGGGGAACAGAAATCCAATCTCTTTCAACTTGGACCAGTGTTTGAGTTACACCGAATAACATTACCTCCCATGCATCTATTATTTTCGTATCATTGTCAACAAACCACCAGATGACCATGGCTGTGATTCAAACAGAAATCTGTGAATTATTCATATTAGAGCAACACATGAAGACAACCCAGTGTAGGAATTTCACCTGTATGAAATAAGATGTCTTGCAGTTCCAAAAGCGTTCAGTCAAGTAACAAGTTTTTTGTTCAAGCAAAATAGTATGGTGCAGTACACCAAGTATACCAGGTAAAGAAAGGCAGCTCAAATACAAATACAAGTTTGAGAGGCACACACATTATATACAAGAGACCCCAATGGTGTGGCTACCCTCGAAGTGGGCAGTGGTTAACAATGATAGGGGGCAAGGTTAGTAGTAGCCTGCGCATGTCAATGAAAGGAGAAAAACAGGGCTTTGCCAGTTAGTATCAGGCAATCAAGTCGTTGGTCCTGCCTGTCAACTGCCAGCCAATCAAGTCATTGGTCCTATCAACTGCCAGCCAATCAAGTCATTGGTCCTATCAACTGCCAGCCAATCAAGTCATTGGTCCTATCAACTGCCAGCCAATCAAGTCGTCAGGCAAGTCGTTGGCCACGGCTTTGTCAGTCAATGCCTGTTCTCTTGTGACTGACTCCCCTTTCTTATCCTAAAGCCTGCAGATACATAACCATATTTCCTTACACCAGTGTTTGAAACAATTTAGATTAAGCATGTATCCAAGCTGTATCAATTATGTCTTCCATATGGATAGTATTCTGTTAACAAGATAAATGTGGCAATATCAGCAAAACAATATGATTAGCACAATTAATTCTTTAGCTATTTTGGGAATTCTCTCTCAGAGCAAGGTATGCAAAGTAGTATAGACTATAGTAGTATAGTCTAGGAAGTGAACTGTAGGAACTCCTGTTTGCAAATAGCTCAGCCAATCAGCATGCGTAACTGGACACTTATAACTGGCGTATAATTATGGACCAAGGATGGACCAACCTTGCCTGAAAGTGTGTATGCTTGGATGATGAGAGACTTGTGAAAGTCAAACAGCTACTTAGGAGTTGAAGGTGCATGTCAGCTGACATGAAAAATCTGGTTTGTTGGCCTAAGGGCATCGAAGAATGTTGATGGGGAGGCTGGAGGATTTGGATTACTTCCTGAAGTGTGTGGCGCTCTGCATGATGAGCTATCTCCACAGGACTCGGACATCTACAATGACCTCTGGACACTGGTCATACATTAGGATAACCTCTCAGAGGTTGACTGACAGGGATGCAGAGATGGAGAGAGAGGGGGGGGGGGGGGGGGGTGGAAGGATGGATATGGATATATTGCCGTATAATATACACTGAGGTGTTTACCACAGATAAGTTTATAAGAATTAAGACTTTCATCAACATGACAACAGCTTCATTAATAGCCACAGAATGGAAAAGGCTCATTGCTCACAAATTAGCCTTTAATATGATTTTTTCTGTATGGAGCTGCTGCCTAAGAAGTAACTAAGAGGTAAGTTTCGTGAAAACATCAGCACATTATCAGGGGATACACCTGGGGAGGCTGTAATTCATGAGCAAATTGTGTTTGAAACTGTACCGTTGTTCATTCCATTCCATGCATTACAATGAGCCCGTCCTCCGATTTCTACCTCCACCAGCCTCCACTGTCTTACACAATGCAGAACAAATAAATTAATAATAATACAAAAAAAATAAAAAAAATAAAATATATTTTAAAAAGAATTTCACTGAAACTCAGAAACGTTCTTCTAATCACAGTCTAATTATATCGCTGAGTAATTACACAGCAATTATAGCCCTCTATTCTGTCTGAATCGAGCACATTTAGAAAAGAGGGTACATATGGGTTGATTACAATTATACATTAGATCATTTGAATGAGGAAATGTTATAGAGTTTAATGGTCTGTCTGCTCTCCATTCCTCTGCATATTTTAATCAGTTTAATTCTGTTTGATTAAATTTGCTCATGAATTGGTGGAGGCCCAAGTACATACGTTCTCTCTCATTCTCTCTGTCTTTGTACCAACAGCACAGGGAATGAACTGTCTTAACAGAGATGCTTCAATTTGTTCACCGTTGAGTGTGGCCGCAACCCTCTGGGAAGTTCAAACGCCTGAGGCCTGGATTAAATTGGGCAAGCGAAATTTCCATTGCCCACTCATTTATATTAAGATATCTATTCACGCATACAAATGTAATGAAAAACTTAGCAATGCCTCACAACCACCACATTCTGCAATACCAAAGTTTGCTTTGTTGTTCAGTTTGCATCGTGGAAATGAAAATATACTGTATGAGACTTGCTTGTTTATGACTCAAATCTGAGGACAAGATAAGTCAAAATGTGGTGATTAGGATGCTCACAGCTTTTTTGTTGCTGCACATCTTGCTGAAACTGCAAATGAACCTTAAATATACAGTTACAACATGGAATAAATATCGTCCAAACAATGGTTGTAAACAATCACATGATTGGAATAAACCTAGCAGTTTTTGCAGTAGTTGGGAAGTACAGTACAATCGGTAACATTTTACATTAATGTCAAGTTTGTAAAGGGTTTATAAATGGTTTATAATTAGTTAATAAATCACTTATAATCAGTTTATTATGAAATTAAATTATTTATCATTATTATTGATAAATAATAAACCATTTACAAACAGTTATAAGTCATTAGTTTAAAAAATATATATGTTTTTAGGGCATTTCTGCTTTATTGGGATAGAGACAGTAGAGATTGACAGGAAGGATGGGAGAGAGAGGAGGGATGACATGCAAGATAGGTCGGGGGTCGGAATCGAACCGGGGACCTTGCGATTATGTGGTAAGCGCATTAGTGTGCTACGCTACTAAGCTCCCCCATAAGTCATTCGTTTAGACTGATCGATATTTACTTGGTGCTTGCCAAATAGGGAGCTTGCAATCAGGAGCCAGTTATTAATGCTTTATAAATGTATTTATAATGCTTCAAAAACTAACTCTGATGTGAAATAATGCAATAGTATTGTTGCAATAGCATTGATGCAATTGTTGCATAGTGGTTGTACAGTTGGGAAATTGTATTTGCTATTTTTTACACCGGATGTGTGTAATTATGGGTGTAATTACTCTTAATTAATTTACTCTATCAATGCCTCTATCTTACAATTACCACCATGACTACCCTCATCAGACATGGTTGAAACAGGCAAGACCTCATTGGACAACAGCAGTAGCAGACCAGTTCTCCAAGCCTCTCTGGGTACACGTTTATAATAATTGAAAACACTTTGAAAATGTATTAATTAACAACAACAATCATATTCCATGATAATTGTTTATTACTGTAATAATGTCTCTATAAAATGTCTCCAATGAGTGCCCTAATGTACAGTATGTTGTCTAAGTGGTACAGTGGTGTAATGAAGGAGACATAATGCACAGGCAACGCTGTGCTAAGAATCCTAGTCTGAAGCCATGGTAGTCAAGGTCTGTAGGCTTGGATTTAATGGCTGCTACTGGGATACAATATACAGGTCACTTTGTCTGGTTAGAATTCGGCATGACTAGTATTTAAACTGTTTATAAGGCAGTATTCTTATTTTGAAGAGAAAAATAACTCCTATTTTGAAGGACTTTCAAAAAACACCATGAACCAGGAAGTGGATTTGACAACCTATATGTGCAAGCTCTATAGTGTAGCTATCTTTACTCTGTATTTGGTACAAAACTATCAAATGGTATATAACATTTACAAACGATTGGTAGGCAATGATTAGCTGCTGCCTCGAAGAAAAGAGAAAGATGTAAATCATATAGTGCTAGCAACTTACTTCAAAGGTGATGCTACTAACTAGCTACACAAGCTAGCTAGCTAGCTATATGGTCATTTTGATACTACAATGAGTGGCTAATGTAGAGCTAGCGTAGCCTAGCGTAGCCTAGCGTAGCCTAGCGTAGCCTAGCGTAGCCTAGCGTAGCCTAGCGTAGCTCCACACCAGTGTGGCTTTGTTGTAAGTTTGAAACAACTTGGAGTACAACGCTGTGTGGGGCCACTGGTGTTGCTCACTAGCTAGCAAAAATCAATGCCAAATGAGGCTAGGCAGTAGCTAGTTAGCCAGTATCACCTGTAGCAAGCCTATAAGTTGATGCCAATGTGAAACACACCTTTCAAACGGTTTATGTTGTGTGTGGGTTATGTTTTGTTAGTGAATTTTAAGTGAATGCCATCTGTCATTACTATAGTATAGACAAGCATGAATAAACAATTTATGTGAATTATTTGTTTACGACTACTTATTATGAATCATGCAATGTTGGACCACTTTACTTGATCACCTATAAACATACATTACTGTTCATAACTGATAACTCATTAATTAATGTGGGTAACTCATTCATAAATGGTTAACAGTGTGACATTTCATCAGTTCTATATGTTGGTGCCTCCTATATGGTCAGAGGTTTTCTCCATAAATACACAGAATAGAAGAGTACTCATGTGACTTAATTATAAAAGTAGTTTACTCCTTGATACTCTAACCAGTTCAGAGCACTAAGCACACATCAGTGAACACAGAGAAGGGGTAAGTAGTGTAGATATATCAACAGATAAAAACCTGCACGGTGGACATTTTTAAATAAGGAATGTGTTGACGAGGACGCATTTTTGTGTGATTTCAAGGGCCATGGTTAAAAAAACATGGTGATAGCTGTACTGTACTTTGGGACATCTTCACATTGTACTGTATGTAAAAATGTGTTGAACTGGTTTGGTGCCAGCCGAAACATCCGCACAATTCAGGAAATATCTTCCCAACTGTGCAACCACTGCAAACATTGCAAATAATTTTGCATGATTTCACATCAGGGTTAGTTAAGTAAATGACTTCATCCAGATCAAAATGTATAATCATCAAGCCCCCGTAAAAGACAATCAATGTAGCTGATTAATTGCAGGAAAAAGGTTTTTCATGAAGTATGATTGTAGTTATAGATGTTATCCTATCATTGTGGTGGGTACAACTTGTAAGCCATGTATTGGATGAACCATACTAATACTATACATACACATTTTTCTCTTTTACTGAGGCCCCCTCATGACTTTGTCACCTTGGACAGTAATGGAACACGGATAATAAAATACCAAAAAGCCATTATTCAATTATAAACTGCATACCTAATTAAAAGTGATAAAGGGCATTATCTTGCTTCATGTGAAATGAATATATAGTTGTGTACGGTATAAGGGTCCCTTGTTAATAGTCATCGAATGAAAGGAGCAGAAAAATGACTGCATAAAAATTATTTAGGGGCCCTATTAAGACCCTCTGTGAATAACGGCCTTTTTGAATAGTCTGTGCCCTTTACTACCTTTTTTTTCTTACGTATAGAGGCAAATTATAATAATTCACGTGTAATGAATAGGCCTATTTTCCTCCACCTCTTATCAGCACACAGAAATGGATATGTTTGTCTTCTATTTGCCTTCTGTTACAGAAGGCAAATAGAAGACAAACATATCCATTTCTGCAGTTTCTCACCACCTACGGTAATTAACATTATTAGTAGCTCTGTAATAAAGATTGATCACACGTCTTGTATTCAGTATTAAAGTCTACTTAGACACTACTTAATGTCACCTATATCTGAAATGAAGTTGTCGTAATGGTATATTACTTGTTCACATTCCCCTTGGTTGTCATAATCTAAAGCTACTGCACTTTTTACACATATGTATACTAATATCTGGCTACTGTACAGTGTTGCACACATGACAGTGTTTTTGCAAAGTCTTGATTTTCAGCAGCTGTTCAGAAGCAGTAGACATACTGTATGAGTATTTTTATTCGCCCTTTCGGAGACAGCAATTGACAAATCTTCTCAGAAAATCTCTGGATTGATTATTCGTTTAGACAGGGCTGCTCTTTCTAACTTTATTACAAGTCCTGCTTTTTTTATGGCAGTCGACAGGAATAATATTTCAAAATGGCTGCACTACTGTTATTATGACATTATCTGACATTTTCACTTTTTTTCTCCTTTTGAAATGAGTAAAGATGCATGCTGGTAGAAATCCAAAGAAATTGTCTTAAAGGCCTACTGTAGATCATGCTGAAGTTGATACTTTACTTCTGCATGCTAGTTAATTTGGGCGTACAGTCACAAACAAAAAGGCCATTTAGAAATCGAAGAGGGAGCACTCTTAATGATCAGGTCTCAATGGGCCCAATGCAGTCCCCCATGGCGACTCAGCAACAGTTGCATAGGAACCACTTTCCTATCAGGGCCTTTTGTTGGTGCTCATTGTATGACTTTATTTATTCTGCTTTGGGCCTGGAGGGTCTAATGGGTCTTTGCACAGTTTAACTCCCACTGTTTTATAACTTTCTGCAGAAAATTTATTAGCATCATTTGGCAAACAATTGTTTACCTGCTACAGTTAACGCAGGAGAGCCAGATGGGGCCTCTGTAGGGGATTGGGATTCCAAGTGGAAATGATGTCACCTTTATAATTCAATTAATGAATTTGCTTTAGTCCTTTGACTGACTTGTATTTTTTCACCTCATTAGATGGATGTCTCACATTGTGTGAGAATCATTACTCCATTATGTTATTAAGAATGAACTGTTGGCTTAGTATTCCATTCCTTATTGAGATGAGGAATATACTGTAATGCTAATTGTCAGTTACACAACTGGGTTTGGGTTTGACAGTCAGCTAATCCTACAATGTGTTCTGTTCTGAACCTGCTCTCTATACCTGCTCTGGCAAAAATATCGGCTATGTCCTGACATTATGCATCCTAACACATTCCCCCTCAGAAGTTTGATATTCTCTTTTTAAATTAGGAGAGGCAAGTTTGTTGAGTCTGCCAGAGTAAATGATTTATGTTATGTAAATTGATCGAACCTGACAAAAGACCCAGTCCTGTTCGTGATAAATCACATGTCTTGGGCCAGTTAAAAGATCATTATCATAGTTAACAGACGATATAGCAGCTGGTGGCTTAATGTCCTTGAGGATTTGATTTCATGAAAATCACTGTCAGTTACTGTATGTGTTACGTTGAATAAGCGTGTGTGGCTGACAGCTACTGCCTCGGTGTTGTTTTGAGGGTGAGGTAAATTGACAATAACATTAAGACTATGAATAAGTATAAATTGACAGACAATTTAGAAAACACAGACAACTTGCATGCATGTAACTCAGCAGTGATGTCATGTCCTCTCATAGTGTACAACAATATAACATGAAGGTAATTCATTACTTGAAATCCTATGACTGTGCGCTGATTACATCATTGAATCGGGGGTCATCAGTGTCATGTACTGTCCTGAACATGGCTTTGTGATATAATGTGATAATAAGCCACTAATAAATCTCCTCCTAATACACCAACAAGTCCATGTGTTTTTTGAAGATAAAAAGCCACTTCAATACATTTGCCTTTGACAAAAATGCATGACACACACTGAGTCACATCCGTTACCTTTGTGGCATGTTGCCACTCCAATCAGTAGGCACAGCACTGCTTCAGAGGTTCAAGGCTAAACATTGTCCTTCTACCTGACGCACATCAGTATGAGGAGTCAATGGGCCTGCTTCCATCATCATGGTGCAGCTGTAATTACTGTTTGACTATGACTTATGCTTGACTCCATTGTCTGCTGCTGCAGCCCACTTGCAGGGATGTGGGGGGCTCAGTGCTCAGAGATGAGAGCTCTGCTTTGAATACGCCAATCAATGGCTGGGCAGAGACCACTGCCATTAGGTAAACACAACCCAATGTGAGGAGACTGGGAGGTCATCGTAGTGAGGAATACTCCCTTCTTTATCTTTTGCTTCAGCTTTTTTTTTTTACGAACTTACAGTACATCTTTTCTGTGCGAGCTGCACTTAATGTTATTTTCCCTTTAAAAAAAATGTCTTCCTTTTTTACAGTTCTAAAAAAGTTGCAAAGTGAGGAGAGGGATTCCACAATATTGCTGCCTAGATAATTTCAAAGATCTGCTTCTCCCTGAACTCTGAATTGTATTAATATTTAATCACATTATGAATTGGATGAGGAATACAATTACCAAAGTAAATACACCTGTCCCACCAAGCAAGAAATTGAGAAAATCCCACAGCAAGCAGCTTTCCTCTCAAGGTGAGATTTAGGAAATGAATGCAGAAACTTGAAGAAGATTTGCAACGTCGTAATCCGCATTCCTATTCATTTGCTCTCCACAGTCTGTCAGTTCAAAGGGACTCCTTAGAGATGGCACGGTGTTATCCTTCAAACTTGTATTTACTCACTTCACTTGCTCATAGAAAATGAAATGATGGGTCCCTCGGGACAAATGGGCCTACACCTACTTCTTCCTTTGTCTTTCATTTCCTACAGTCAATGCTATTGTGCTACCAGGATGTGAAGGAAGCATGATGCTCTTGTACTCTTGCAGTATTTCTTCGCTTGTATTTGCATCCTTTCATATTTGCATTGTGTTTCATAGAGAATTTAATGACTTCATACTTTACTGTGCTCATAATGATTTGCTTATGAATAAATCCTGTGTGTAATGACTCAGGTCTGGTAATAAACTATAATTAGACACTTCATCCACAGCATTCATCATGTCCATGATTTTGAGGAAGTGCTAGTCATTCACTCCAGTGTTGTGGAATTCAAAATCTATTATGGCTACCTGTGTGGGTAATGGTTTTTATATTTGGGTGAACACCTCTTGCTAGAAATCCTGCACACAGCTGAGGGAAATTCAGCAGAATAGTAGGAACAATAAATGACAATCATGCAGGTCACAGCTACTGTACATGAAATAGTTAAGAAGCTCCTGGAGGGAAAAAGCAGAAGCTTCCTGTGCTGGACGACACCTCTTCCTCTCCTCACTGAAGCATGATTCCCTGAGAGAAAGCAGGAAAAGGAGGGGGGGAGAAAGAGAGAGAGAGAGAGAGAGAGAGAGAGGGGGAATGAGGTACTCAACTCCTGCCTCAGACTCAGAGCCAGTTTCCATGACTGCCTCCTCACGTTACTACACACTCCAGCCAGCCCCCCCCCCCCCCCCCCCCCCCCCACCTACCACGCCTCCTCTCCCACTGTAATGAAAGACTAAGGCAGGACTGTACCTGTAGAATGGCAGTGAGTGGGTAATGGAATCACAGAGAATATTGAGCCATGTTTGACCTGCATGGATCCAGTCTGTAAGGGGGAGCAGGGGAGAGGGAGCTCTCTGTCTGTCAGAGGTGAGAGATGGATGGGTGCCTCTCTCTCTCTCTCTCTCTCTCTCTCTCTCTCTCTCTCTCTCTCTCTCTCTCTCTCCCAGCCCTCTCACTGCAGACGTGAAGCCCAGTTAATCTACGTCCATGCTCGCCGACCGTGACCAGATGAAAACAGGCCTGCAGCAGTGGGAGTCAGTCCAGTGCTGCTGGAGAGGTGGCTGTGGACGGGGGAAATCTGTGGGTGTCCTCCACAGCTCTGTGACTGACTGAGAGAGCCTTGACTAGAGATGAGGAGGAGAGAGAGTGAGGTGTGGAGAGAGGATGAGCTAAGTTTTACTGTTACTGTGAGAACTGCGAGTTGGAGAGCTGGACAATTTTCCTTTTCACGCATGAGCAATATCAAGTGCAGCCAATTATACATCATTTTTTTGCTTCTGTGTTTTATTGATTATCAAATAAGTCCACCTTAATTTCCTTATGGAGGCAGACAGTATCTGAACTACAGTATACTAGAGACTAACAAAGTACGACAGAGAGTTTAAGAGCATACAGAGTTACCTGTTTACAATGCACACAGACATTGTGACACCGACTGTGTGTGATTCAGGCTTTTGACAATGAATTGTAAAAAGGTCACACTCTATCACCTTGAAAAAACTGTAGAATGTGGGAATATCACCTGTATGACAGCACAGGTGTGGTCTCCCCGCTCTGCCACAAAGAGAGAAAAAAAACAATTCCCCTTTTTTTCCCCCAAATTTCCAATTTGAAAACTAACGCTCAACAATTGCACTACTTGCACAGTGCTACTCTTCTGAGCTTTCGCGTTCACGCTCCTCCCATTCAATTGGTGCATCTGAGCAGTCAGCAAACATAACAGATAAGGTCGAGTTGATCAAATTCCTATCAATGCTTGTCAGCAAGGGGGAAGGGGGGGGGGGGGGGGAGCAAATGTTTATTTTCTAATTCTTCGAGGTTTGCTTAGGCTGCTCTCTACAGCCCTGCTCTAATCTGAGTGTATCTGGTGTGCACTCCCCTCTAAATTGCTGTTTATTCCTTTCTGCACAGCACACTGTGGGTTTTGGAGCCCTCGTCTTGCTCGGAATGCTGCTGAAGGGACGGGGGTCCCTGGATGCTCAGTCCCAGTGCTGACACAACACTATTCCTGAAAGACCTGCTGCTTGATTTAACCAAGCAAAATGTCACAGTAATTGTAAAGATTTATATCAATGGGAAAGCGCTGACTAAGCCCTGTGGCTATCAGATCTGACAGACTTAATGTGTGTTCAGATGTTGCCTGTCACACAAAAGGCTTGCAGCTTGACCAATTTTAGCCTATATTTCCTCTACGGAACTGACCCTATAGTACTCATTCTTCCTCCTTGCTGTACAGTGTAGAGAAAGCATATTGTGGATGAACATACATGTGGAAAACATATTCATATTGTAGGTATATGCGACTGTGGTGTTCTAGTTACAGTAGGTTGGAGTAGTACTGCACTTCAAGAGCATATTTGATCACCACATTTCTTTCTCATGAATCACTCAAATCTCTGATTGTCTGATTATTTGATGAATATACAGTATGCTAATGTGGGCTACTATAAGAATACAGCACGCTCAAACCTCTAATAAGTAACTGTACATTTACTTTAACAATGTTCCCACTATTATCAGTCATTGGCTGTAGTAGTTTGGATATGACACCACGTTGTCAGATAGTGCTCCAGAAGTCCAACACATTAAGCAGCAACCTCACCTTTACTCTCAGACCACTTGATGTCCTCCTCTGCCTAAAAGTTTGGGACTCCATCTCACCCCAGATGTTAGACAGCTTCCTGCTGAACTGTTTTCACTAAGTCACAGTAGCCTTAGACTGTAAAGGTGATAAATAGCATAAGGTATAATGTGGCTCTCTAGTATTGACGAACAGGAAATGAACTGGATTCTGTTGCTCTGGGGTGGAGTATCATGCTGAGTGTCTCTGTTTGTGTACAGCTGTTTGTTGACGTGGGCATTTACTTGAGAGTGGTTAGATAATTTACTTGGAGCACAAATACAAACATTTTACAATCATTCTTTCTACTACTCCAACTACTTATAATTGAAAAGAAGAACATTTTCAAAAGTGTATGTCTCATTTCAGGATGCAGAATATGGAAAGTTACATTTGTGTAGCCATGCTATCTGGGTACAGATAGTTCAAATCTATGTCAGATATTCCATCCTTTGAATTGAGAGCAGATCCTGGTGTGCTGGAGACATCTGCTTTCCTTAAAATGGGAATCACAAGTGTTTTAGTAATTCCATCCCATCTGAAAGCTCCCCCCCTTCAGCACACTCCCAAATTACCAATGGAATGAAGTTAGGACTCTTTGCCTTCGAGAGACTAGTTTTTCCAGGGAAGACAAGAGTATCTGAAGGAATTCTTCTCTGGGCTAGCATTATGGAAAATAGTTCTCAGTCAAGCAGTCAACAGGCTCTATGGAAAGATGTGAGTCTTAATTGCAAAAATGTTTCTAATTGACCTTTTTTCTACTATGACTGAATCATGGTTATAAGCGGTATTGGTAATAAGTGGTAAACCATTCAATTACTGAACTATTTGGTGATGAAATGCTTTGTACAATCCTGAATGCAATTGGAATTACATCATATGCCTGTCTTTTTATGCATTGTATGTCTATGCATGTCTATGCATTTAAAATGTAATTAGTATATAGTATATAGTGTATAATGCAATTAGTATAGACAACTTTTTGTGTGGTGAGGGATATTAAAAAGTAATGTTTAGGTGTAGATACATTATTACATAGTATAAACGTTTTCTAACATTATAATGCCTCGAGTTTAATAATGGCAGAATATTTCTGATATCATACAGTGGGTATAAGTCTTCTCCTTGGGATCACAAATAGAGTGAGGCTGAATATTGTTACCTGGGTGAGTGCTCTAAGATTCATATTTAAGATTCATATTTTTTTTATCTTCCCCTCCAACTTGCCTCCTTGGGTCCCTGTTGTGTTTAGTTGCCAGGTTCACCTTCACCACTGAGCTTTGTTTTATTACTCAATAACATTTTTTCTCACGTACAGCGAGGTTTCAATATGTCCATCCTCTTCATTTGGAGAACTTATTGCTCTTTGGGAAAATTCGAAAAACATTTTTATCTAAATAATCCAGTGGTCTTTCCTCTCACGGGTAGTGTGATGTACAATAGTTGTTTACTGTTTGTGAACTGATTCTGTCTTACCATAGACCTCATAAATATGGAATTACAATAGTTTCAGTACAGGAATGGACATTGTTAGGTTCCAATGAGAGAGTAGGTTATTTGTCCATCAAATTCATATAACATTGAAGATGTTCTGATTGTTACAACAGATACACTAAGCTATGTGCTGAGGGAATTAATATGATTCAGAAAACACCTGTGGCATTACATTTCAGAATATTCACATTCTTTTAAGAAAGGAAAATATATGCCCTCCACTCTGTCCCCTCTGACCCTGCCATGGCCTGCCTGGTAGTGGCTGAACTCTGCCTATGTTTGTTTAGCTCAGAAGCCTTCTTCTTGTTTGTTTTGTTTATAAAAAGCACTCCTTGTCTCCATCTCTCCCTAAGAACAGCAGGGGGCCTTGGGCACTTAACTGCACAGACTGAGTCCTGCTCCAGAGGAGGCGCCTGGCTGATTCTCAAACCCCTGAACCCCTTTAACACTGGTCGGCTGGCAATAGTCTGTGTGTGCATGCACTCATCCTCATCCTCGTCCCCCCACCCCCCACCCCTTCTCTCTCTTGCTTTCTCTCTCTTGTGCTCACTTTCACTCACTCTCTCTTCCTCTCCCCACCTCTCTTCCTCCCTCCATCTCTCTCCTTTTCTCTCCCTCTCTGTTTCTCTCTCTTGCTCTCTCTCACTCACTCTCTCTCTCTCCTCTCTATCTGTGTAATTCATATTCAGTGTGCAGACAGAGCTTTGTCCTCTAGTCAAGTTTCCACTGCTTATGCAACCCGCTGGAGGAGTGTGCAGACTTCAGCCAAATTTTTTTTTTTCCATGCTGGGCGAAATTATTTGCGTAAGGAATTTATGGCCCAGATGATTATCTGGCCAACAGTATCTGCTTCCCATCATACCTTGTGAGCAAAATCAGTTCCTTGATGTGTAGAGTCGGCCAGTTATGGCCACTGTCTGTATTATTCAACCAAATTAGAAATATATGGTATGTGTATGATAAGAAATACACAAATTTCCTTTTCGGAAAGGTTGATATTAAATGGGGGGCTGGCAGGGATGAAAGGCAAATGGAAATATATGAATCATTGTAGTGTTATGCATCAGCTTTTAGTCATCTCAGAAATGGCTGCATCACATGAAACTGGAATGCATCTTACACACAATTAACATAACAACTGAGTTGCAGTAGCTATTTATAGAATGCCCCTATGTGACAGTCACACAATTGCGACATCAGTACAATATGTTTATGCTTATAAGGTATTTATAAAACAAATATTACCATAAAGGGCTACTCAAACTACAGTAACAATTACAGTCACAATAGATGAGCCAAGCTGTTTTATAATCGCCTTAAAAAGCATGAATATGGTCCTGTTCTTTTAACGAACAACATTTCCGCTAATTGAAGTTTCCTTTATTTTACATATCTTCTTTTTGTTGTCCTCTGAGACCTTCAAAAGCAGTCCGGTGTGAATCAGGAGATTTCATTCTCTCACTTCTGGGGCTTTGTGGGAACAAAAGCCCTTCTTTATTAATTTGTGGCCTTAAGCTCTGGGAATTTAGTCCAGTAGGGAGAGTTTTAATTTGAGGAAAAGTTTAATAGATGTGACCTTTAATATCTCTGCAGCACTGGTTTTCCATATGCTGATTATTTACTTTGCTCCAAGAAGTATGAGATCCTGTCATATGGTACATCCAGAAAACACTTCAAAACACAAGGATATGTTTATTTCTGTCTTCATCAGTGGGAGCATTTTGCAAAACGTTACAAGTTATACAGGTGTTAAGGTTGCATATGTTAATATTTAGATTGCCTATTCATCTAGCAGATGCCTTCTGCAAGTTCCTCTGAATAGCTTGCAATTGCATTTTATATGATGAATAAAAGAAAAGCAGATACATTATGGCAGAGGGCTAATTATTGATATAATAAATGGAGCTTTGTTAGCTACCAATATTGTTAGCTGCCATGAGAATAAATATAGAAAATATTGCTGGATAGAGGGCTGGTTTCCCAGATCCAGATGTAAGCCGAGTCCTGGACTAGAAGACCCTGTTCAATGGAGAATCTTCACTGAAAATGATTTCCAGCAGAGATCTGTGTCCAGGGAATGCCTTAAGTGTTATAAGAAATCAACTCATTATACATATCATACCATTCCATGCATTACAATGAGCCCATCCTCCGATGTCTGCATCCACCAGCCTCCCCTGGCACATGTGAAGAGAAAATTAGGCTTGAATGCGATTCACATAAACTACTAATACGTTTCATCGGATTACAAATTATTTCCTGTTATTTTTTCTTTTAGGTTGAGGTTGGAAAAGAGAAAAAGAGCAGATACCGCAGCTACCAGCGTGGGGCTCTGATTCTGGGCCTGGTCTTCCTGACGTTGACCCTGGGCATCTTCAGCCTGAGACACTTCTGGAGTCCCAGCCTGGGGAGGGTAAGACCTGGCTTATCTCATTAAGCAGGAGGTCATCTCATGACTAATCATATTGCCTCGTGATCAACAAGTGGAGTCATAGTAGAGGTTACGTACTTCTCATCAAACTTCTTGTCAAATTTGACCATGAAACAGAGCAGATATCTAGACATGGAGACAACTATATCAATGCCATGCTAAGACACTGTATTGCCAAGTGGTTGTAATGTATGTTTTAATTGTTATTGTTGTTAACACTGGATGAAAGACAGACTCAAGTTTTTCCTCACCAAACCGTACTGTATTGAAAATGTGCTTGACATTGGAGATGGCCACACAAAGATCCCAAGACAACTTCTTTTGTCAGTATAACATTACACTGAATTCAATCTATATAGTCCATGGAAAAGGCAGCTGTGTTTTGAAATAGGCTATTTTCTCTCTCCCTCTCGAAAAGTTTTGGCTGTCAAGTGTATAATTTTGTGAAACCTTAGTGTTATACTTTGGCTTCTGCACTTAGAAAATCCTCAACTGCGGCATCATTTATCATTCCATTCATTTACTACTGTCTACCAGCGGTGTAAACATGTTGTCACTATTCAAGTTCCTGACTCCTCAATCCAGCCCAGCTTAATTGCTGCTGACCACAGTGATCTAATTGGAGTAAAGTCTTGTCCCTCCTATTCATCTTGTAAAATCCAATTCACTCACTTTTGATGGAGAGCTTTTCTTCTGCCTCTTTGCCCACATTCCCCCCAGGGCCAAAAAAAGCTAATTTACTCAAGACCATGGCAAAAATACATCGATAATTTCTCTCAAAGAAAATTAGCCGGTCTTTGTGTTTCAGGCACTATTTTCAATAAGATCTGCAAATGATTTTATTTCTTGAGCAGAACAGTAAAGCTGACAATAGAGGGATGATTACAGGCCCACTGAATGAGCTAGTCGACTCCCAATATAAATAGAAAACCATAGACATGCTTCATACATAAATGACATAAATGACTGACTATATACTGTGAATGGAGGTCTTCTTTGGTTATAAAACCACAGCATTGAACATTTCAACTGTACTCTTCGGTCATCAGTTTCATTTACGTTTTCTCAGGAAAGTATTCGAATATGATTTAGCATAAAATGCCTTTTTGTTGATTTGGGGATTTTTTTTTTGTTTTTGAAGGGACAGTCCTGAAAGGACCATGAGCTCACGCTTTTCAAGGAATAGACAAAGCCTCTTTAAAGGAAGCCGGTCCACTCCACCGCCATCTTGGTGATGCCTCTTTGAGCGTTTATTTTCAAGAGAGAGACCAAAAGCAGTTTTTTAAGATAGGACAAAAACTGTCCTCCTCCCCCATCACTGGAGATAAATCACCTTTGAGCCGTCTTCTTTGTCCTTGTTAAATATTTCATGCCAGAGGTGGAGGAGTCATTATTTCCACTTTAATAAGCTGTGATCACTCTCACGTGGCACATAATATGTTGATGACAGAGGCTGCCAAGGCAATGGACATCAAACCTGTGGACCCTCAGTTCTGCTTTAATAGGGTCTTGAGGGGGAGGCCCATTCTCTGGCCTCCATCAGTGAGCGAGATGGAAGCACTTCAAAGCCCAATCACCTGTCTGTCTGTTTGCCTGATGGGAAGCCCCCTTAGACACACCAGCAGTAAAAACAGATAAAAATGTATTCTAGCCAAGCCTGTCTGGGGACTGTCTGAAGAGAAGTTTGCACGGAGAAGGTGTGTGTGTGTGCGTGTGTGTGTGTGTGTGCGCACACACACACACACACACACACATACACACACACACAAACACACACACACGCACACAATGAAACCTGTATGTGCAACTGTTACAGCTTTAGGCGTCACAACATCACAGCTCCCTATGAATATTTCAAACACAACAATGCATATTTCATGACCCTTCCTCTGCCTATTAAGTCTGTCGTTTTAAAAATCATGTCCTAATATGAAAAAGATTGTTACTCTTAAGGTATTTGCTCTTACTAGGCCAGGCTACTTGTCTTTCTCCATGTAAGCTCTCATCAGTGATTCCCCCTGCGGTCCAAAGCTTTAACCCCTGACAAACTAATTGCAAGTCAATACGTCAATAGGGCCAGTGATTGCTTCCGCCACCGCTCTAGCAACAGGCTCCAGAACCACAGTCTCCTGTGCCCAGCTTTACATAAACTGCCATGGAAAGGTAATTTGCTTGGCGCATTGTATTTCAATATGACATGGTAGCCACTTGGGAACTTCTTTTAATTACTTGCAAACATATGTTGTTACAGAGGCTTGGGGAAGATAGTTTGCCATCATTCTTCCTGCCAGCGTGTGTGTGTGTGTGTGTGTGTGTGTGTGTGTGTGTGTGTGTGTGTGTGTGTGTGTGTGTGTGTGTGTGTGTGTGCGTGTGCGTGTGTGTGTGTGTGTGTGTGTGTGCGTGTGTGTGTGTTTGTGTGCGTGTGTGTACAGTATGTGTGTATGTGTTTGTGTGTGTGTGTGTGTGTGCGTGTGTGTGTGTGTGTGTGTGTGTTTAAGACTAGCTGCCCACTTCCTCCCTTGGCTTACGGCGAATTTCTGTCTTAATGTTTACCATGTGCTCATTATTGTTCTGGGCTCCAAAGCTCACAGGGGGATTTTGACTCCATGTATATTAATTTATTGTTATTATCAGTATACATTGGGATGTCCATGGATATGAAGTCTGCCTTGTGAGGAGGTTCATATAATGACTTTGCATTTTGTAATATGTTAGTATCTATAGAAGGAATGGGCCAACAGCTTTCCTGGTTTGTATACATTAAGATAGTGCTAACGCTAGTTTTCATGACTTTCTTGAGTTCTTGAGAGGCCTCTATGCACATTAATTTTCACTCCTTTTTCTTTTTCTTTTTTTATTTGAAGTTGAAGTGTTTAGCAAAATAACTCTCCAAAGTCATTTCAATGCATCAACTAATTTGGGCGAGATTAACTGTTTTAGAAGCAACCAGCCACAGATTCATTGTGAACCAAAGAGCCATTGTGAACCAGGCACTCCCGGGGATCACAAATAGCTCACAGGTGCTGTTGGACAGTGTGGTGAAATTACCTCAGAAACACATGAGTGTCAGGCCAGAGGGAAGAGCTCCATTATTCAAGCTGAAATTGCATTGCTCACCTTGATGCCTTGCCCTGCTCCCAAAGCAGGCCTTCTCTCGCTGCCCCTGACCGCCTCTTAAAGACTTCAGTGTCAGGGTGGGGTGGCTTAATGAACAATGTTGCACCTGCTCTCCTCTAATGGTCACAGGTGCAGGGCTTTTCTATGACCCTCCTGAGTTTGTTTATTTACTGCTCATGTCCTGTGTCCGTCTCAGAGTCCCCTCGGCGCCCCAGAGTGTCAGAATAGGAGGAGGGGAGGGATAGGGGGGGGGGGGGGACTGCTGTTGGATCATGACATCATCCCATCACCTTGTCACATACTCACCTTCTTTTTTCCTGTTTCTAGAGACGGGGAAAAAGGCAAACTCTATACTGCAATAGACAGCCTCTCCTGCTCCTGAACCCCGTGTCTTCAGCTAAGTCGTGTGGAGGAATAATTATTCTAATGGGGTAGTCGGTCGTGCCTATCTGAACAGCTGGTTTAGGCAGGACCCTCTGGGAGTCTGTGCCTACAGCCTGTAATCTTTTCTGATTTTACATGTCAAGCTCATTCATTCATTAAGAGTCCTGTGTCCACTTCTTCTCCCTCACTGTGGAGCCATGCTTCCCTGTGCTCTCTCATCCTAAGATGATTCATTATGCCTTCTACCAGGGGAGCAGAGAGGAAGAGGAGGTGAAGAGGGAGGGAGGGAGGGAGGGAGGGAGGGAGGGAAAAACAAGAGAGAATTGCTTAAACCCCGGCCAGCCGAATGCCTGAGGTAGGGGCTGTGTTGTGAGGTATGAAGGCAGCACTGTGGCTGGGGCTTGTTGCCTGACTCGGGGACTGAAGCTTCTGCTGGGAACAGGAGAACACTACAAAGCATGCTGGGAACACTCATTTGCTGTGTGGCGTTTCAGTATGTCTCTGCATCGCCTTCTGAAAGCAAGGGTGGACAAAAAGTGGCATGTATTAGCATTTGAATGGCCAGCAGTTTACTTCCCAATCCCACCAGCATCTCATGTGTGACATGTTACATGTACAGTTGATAGACTCAGTAGACACTGAGGTAGGGCTGGCAGTCTGTCTGTCTCTCGCCTCTCCCCCTCTCCTCCATCTCCCTTTGCTCCCTCCTAGGCTCCCTCTCTCAACAGTAGTGGCTGCCAAGTATTCTTCTCCCCTCTGCTGTACAATTTAGAATGTGATTGAACTTTCATATCCTGTTTCGCTCTCCTAGTGATTCTAGTCCTCTGCACCTGTCACACTGCATTCTGGGCCACACTGGTGAAGTGAGGAGGAGTGCAAACTCCAGCCCACAGAAAATTACATTGTTTTACCATTCCACAGCCAGTCTCACAGGGGTCACACTTTACATTAAATTGACTGTGTAATAACTCTGTAATTACTCTAGCAACAACAAAACGAAATCCTGTTTACTACAACATTTTTTTAATGCACACTGCTGTATTGAATAGTAAGAGCAACTGAATAAACAATAAAAAAGCACAGTTTTGTGTTAAAGAGATATGTACAGTAGAATATATGTTGCACAGTGATACAGACGAATACAATCTATGTAGATATGACAGTCAGAAACCCTTCTCCTCACCTCATGTATTGAGCTTTTATCATATGTCAACATGCAATGCAGGCCTTTCATGGGGCAGAACTTATCAAAGGTAGCGTGCAGAAGTCCCCTTTGCCCGCCAGATGTTATTTGCATTGTCAGTCAATGTTAATAAAGCTTTGTGGAGATCCTGTTCATTCAGAGATGAAATATTAAACACAGGAAGATTGGCATCTCCCTCTGGGACACAGACCTGTTTTAATTTACAGCAGGTGAAGTGAAGGCTGCCCGCTGCCGCTCTCACACTCTAGTTTGATGACATCCATTTTAGTTTGATACATAGCGTTGTCCTAATCATCGACTTAAAAGTACATGTCACATTTTTTTTTTAGAAATGGGTTGTAAATTTGATTCTAAGCTCAAATAATGACATTTTTACTGCCCCTAGAAAAACAAAGAAGACATCCTTGAAGACAAGCTTCAGATCTGGGAAATAAATAAAACATCACACGGCGGAGGCAGTGGAGCAATCTCAGCTACAAACATCTTTAAATTGATTATTGCATAATTCATCTTTGCAATATGCTGCGTAGAAAGCAAGCTGTCGTTTTAATCATGTGAAAGCCAAACAAAGCATTGTATTCTCACTTGTTCTAAGAACCTGCAGTAGTATTAATGCAGTGCAGGAGGATCATGTTGGTGTGCCGTGTGTCCCCTGGCTCTGTCCTTGGTCTGATCTTGTACTTGGTGCAGTGTACTGTAGCTAGCTGCAAGGAGAGGAAGTCTCTGATGCAGGGAAACAAGTGGCCCTCGACTGTTATCACAAAAACAGATCTTATTTCCTTGCGCTGCATCATGAAAGGCCACAATATCCTCCTGCCAGGTAGTGGATATACTCAGTCACAGATCAGGTCAGACAGACTTTTTCTGTTTCCACTGCTTCTACAGCTTCCGAGTCGCATCAATCAAGAGTCAAAAGCTGAGGGAACTGTATACTGTATACAGAAAATATCACCTCAATATACAGAAATACAGTGCCTTCGGAAAGTATTCAGACCCCTTCACTTTTTTTTCACATTTTGTTGTATTATAGACTCAATTTAAAATGGATTAAATTAAAATAAATTTACTGAAATTTGAAAAAAACTAGTTTTTGGCTTTGTCATTCTGGGGTATTGTGTGTCGATGGATGGCAAATTATTTGCCATCCATCGACACACAATACCCCAGAATGACAAAGCCAAAAACAAGTTTTTTTCAAATTTCAGTAAATTTATTAAAATTGAAATACAGAAATACCTCATCTACATAAGTATTCAGACCCTTCACTATGACACTCTTAAAATTAGCTAAAATGCAAAAATGTAATCAACAAATCACTCGATAAGTTGATCTTAATGAGTCCATCTTAATGCAAGAGTCCATCTTAATGCAAGGATAATAGTTCATGTAATTTTGGAATTAATATCTTTGTTTTTTAGGAATCAGTGACACACTGTGTAGATTAGGATGTCACTACCAAACTCCCCAGTCCCTGCCGCTGACAAACATACCCATAACTTAATACAGTACTACTATTCTTCACACGAGAGTTGGTGCAGAAACTGCCTTGCATGTGTTGGATTTGCACCAAACTTAATGCTTTGTAGTAAAACCAAATAAACACATTTCCAGCCATTTTCTTTGCTTTATCACTTGGATTCATTGTTGCAAACACAATTATGGATATGAGATAGATTATTTTCCATTAAGGTATTCTTTTTGGCCACTTGGTTCTAGACAATTTTGTAGAGTGACTGAGATTATGTTGATTATTGTGCTTTTTCCTTTCCACCATTCAACTTTGTTTTCTCTTTGTCATTCTGGGGTATTGTGTATGGATTGATGGCAAATTCTTTTAATTTAATCAATTTTAAATTGAGTCTATAACACAACAAAATGTGGAAAAAGTGAAGGGGTCTGAATACTTTCCGAAACATTCCCAGGCCATCCTGTTGCTACTATTGGACACAAAAAGCACTTGAAGTAGGTTGACAGACAAAGCGTGTTTGTTTGCACTGAGGATGGTTGCGATGTTTTGCACTTCTTTTCCAGTCAGATTTAATGGTGAGAGTGGCTCATCCTAACTTCTAATAACATAGTCTGCACCTTTGACAAAGTAAACCAGACTTAAATACATAGTTTAGAACTCGACTCTCTATACCACTGACGCAGATGGCAAAATAAATGCATCTTGACAAAGTCAATCAAAGCCTGTCGCTGCTCTCACCAAGAGTTGCTTTAGATCTATTGGCAGTAAATAGGAGAGTAGTCGTTACAGGGGAGTAATAGAGGTGAAATGGGATAAAGCATCCATAGAGTAGGTTGTAATGACAGTGACATCAATATGTGTCCATGTTTCAAAGTCATTTTGGAGTCTTAGCAGAGCATCTGATGGACTCATGGAAAATTACTCAACATTATGCCTCTGAGAGTATATGCTTTTAAAGTCAGAGAGACGTCATTATTTTTGACACAATTTATATTGTCCGATAACCTGTTCATTCAGCTCCAATCAGTGGCTCACTCTTCTCAGCCATTTCTTACTTACTTTGTTCTGATAAGCCCTCTTCATTGACAGTCTGTCATTTGTCATTCAAAAGCTGAATCTGCCAGTGACTAGCTGTGAAAATAATTGATCGATTACACAAGGTAATTGCAAAGTCCATTTGCCAGGACCAGGTAGGCCTAAGTGTATGTAATTATGATACATATACACAGTCATTCTACACACAGTATGCCCAGCTCTCTCAGTAAGTTCCAACTTCTGAAGCAATGGGTGTCAAACCCAACATGACCCCATGTTTCTCCTGGCACCTACTGTAGGAGTGTTGGGTTCCAGTGCCGTGAACTCCCCGAATGAAGGCCAAACTAGTGCTGACAGCCCACCCACGGACCCAGGGGCCATGGCAACAGATCAGGGAGTTATCACCAGCACCAGGAGCCCCAGTCACAGCACTCTTGCACTGTGTCTGCATCATAGAACGATTCCCTTTTTATTGGGTCTTCAAGGCAGTGGCTTGATGTAAACAACGTTTGAACAATTATGAGCCTGCAAATCTCCTATGCGCCTGAGGTCCCGTCCCTACAGTCTACCTTGTTCCGGTGTACCGTAGCGTCTTCCATACGTAATCAGAGCATTGTGAAATACACAGCCCTATGGGATCCACTGTGTTGAGAATGTCGATTCTGCCATGAACATGAAAGGAGAGCAAGATACTCTTATGATACAGTCTGCGGCTCTCTGAATTCAACTCAGAGATTCGGATTTAATCAGAACAGTGGAGTGGGTGTCCATTTTCAGAGTGAAGGCTGTTTTGACAGTGCAGTGGTTTCTGCAGTACGAAAGTTAGGCTTTATTGCCTTCTGTGCAAGATTGCAGAGTTGTTGTGATACACATGCCAAGTATCAAAACAAGCTTGGTAACTACCCTACAGCTGTGCTGTAATAAAAAGGGTAGGTTTGGGGCCCTAACAGACCTATAATGTTACAAGTATGCCAGATAATGAAAAAGGAATGGAGAAATGATGTGGTCGTCCTTCTGAAACCACTGAAGTTCAGTCTGTCATGACTTTAGCCTGTGCTTTCATACATACATGCTTCTATGATCGTTAATTTTTTTAGTGGTGTAGGAACTTTCCGGTGCTCATTAGCCACTAATGCTCTTCGCCTGGCCAAATTATCCCCGTGCATCTAAACGATCCAAAATACAGACTTACAACTTTCACAAGCTGTTACTAAATGCTACTTAGCTGTGGGAACACAGAATGCAGTCTTGTGGATTCATAAAAATGTGGTACAGCTGAAAACCAACCAGAGCGACAGTGAGACATATCGGCAACAGAGGTGACCTCCCTGATGGCCGTCAGGCTTATCATTCAGTGGCTCGCACAGACGTTCGCCTCAATATTTGGTCTTGCGGAGTCTGTTTCTCATTCATGGAGATGCATGAATCTTAGGGGGACGCCTTTGATGAATATTTCATGCTACATCAACGGCCCTTTTATTACAGAAGATTGTCCGTATTCAAACAGTGGAAATGTATTCAGATGAACAATCAGCAACAGGATTCATTCAACATTCCTCACAAGGAAAAGGTACTCCCCAGTCCATCACAGGGGCAGAAGAAAGCCAGAGAGAGAGGGAGAGAGAGAGATAGACAGAGACAGAGACAGAGACAAGGTGAGATGGAGTGAAAGGGGAAGAACCCCTTTGTGTCTTTCACCTTCTCCATTTTATTTTTAAACTTTTTTGTTGGTTGTTACCCATTCCAGTACAGCGATATCAATCACAGGAGCAGGCCAGTGGAACTTGGGGGTGTTATGTCATTTACAATGTCCTGAAAAGGTGCTTTTGTCCTGTCTTTGAAAGACCCTGTGAAAGGCCCTAGGAGAGATGGGAAGGGACGGTAAAGATTGCAGGTAGAGAGAAAGGTCACACATGGCTGTGCAAAGGTGTGATTATGTGCTCTGTCTAACCTTACAGAGCATTAAAGGGACAGTAAAAGAGTGGACCAGAGCCCAGGCTCACCTGTCAACAAGTGTGTATTTACAGTAAGAGAAATACAGTATATAACTTTCGCATCAGATTCTCCTCTTCTATGACTCTTGTGGAGAAAATATTTTTCGAGAAATCCATTGTATTTTCAGTCATTTCAAGCTGAGTTAGATCAGAGAGGTATAACCCAACTGTAACCCAAGATTTTATTATTTATTTTTTTAAAGGAAATATAAAATACAAAATAAACTAAACTGAAGTTTTCTCTTCAGATTTTTGTAACAATCATAAAAACAAACAATGCCTCAGACAACATTGTGTCCCAGTCCCTGAGTTTGCCTGTTCGGATGAAGGAACGGCTCCCCAGGCTCCCTCACTGTCCCTTCTCCTGAACGTAGCTCTATTATGAGCACAGTAGCTCGTATCAAAGTGATTTATTGCTAGAGAGAGCTCAAGTTGTTTAAAATGGCTGGTGCGATTAGTCATATATGCGTCGGTGCTGAAAAAAGGGGGGACCAACGGTGCTCCAACAAATTAACAGCAGCTGCAGACTGTAGTCGACCACGGCGAGGTGGTCAAACGTGGCAAGCGGCTGAGAGTCACTAGGGAACAAGGAGAAAAAGTGGGTCATTAGACTCCTTTCTGGAAAGAGAGGGGGAGAGGGGAGGAACTGCATGTCTGCTCTACAGACTCGACAGTGAAGCTAGAAAACGCCCATTTGATTTCACCAATATAACTACATATTATAATTATAATTATAATTTCTGGAACTTCTGTTGAAATACCTCTTTTGTAACCCTACAATTATGCTCCTAAAATTCCACACAGCATAATTGTTTGTTACGTATTTAGATCTTGCATTTCTAGTAGTAAAACATTAAACAGTTCAGCTTGAAGTGTTTTTTTGGGTAAATTCCCAAAAGCTCTGTTGCCCTACAGCATTTGAGCTTTCATTCCAGAGTAAATGTCACATGGCACAAATTGAAATAGGAGTTTTTGTATGATTTCCAAAAATCTGCTTCCATTAAACTGCTATAGAGTTCCTAAAATTCCTGCACTGCATTTCAACTAAACTATGAATCAAACTGAACTTTCCTCAAGGATTTAATGTACTTGTGGACACTTAATAAATCACATAGCTTTTAGATGACTGCCTAGAATTTCCCTGAATAGAAAGCTGCTAAGAGCTTGCTGTACAGGAGTAGTCAGGGCTCAATGGAGTCCAGAGAACAGTGCTATTCTAAGAATTTGGAGAGGCTATTAAGCTAAACAGAAGGACAAACTACGCTTTTCTTGGTTTTTATACCTCAGCAATTAGGAAAACAACAGAAATGTGACATTTACAGCCCCTTCAAGTCAGGAATAAATACCCAGCTGCTAAATTTGGCCTATATACAGTACCGTAATGAGAGGATTTGGGAATTTGACTGTTTGAGTATATCTACAGACAGCAAATGATGGAGAAAATGAAAAGTGCAAGGAGAATTGATCTTACTAAAACAATAGCAGGTGTGCTGCACACATAGAAAAAGGTCATTGCCCCTGTACAAATTATGGTACTGCACAAATAAGAACGATCGTAAAAAAAATAAAACAGAATTCATTCCGTATTTTTCTGGTATTGATGCACCACAACATTGCCTATTTTAGACGGGCGATGCTTAGCCATCAACGCACCTTCGCCCTGCGTTGTGTTGGGTCCTCTGTTTGCTGCCAACGCCAGCCTCAGTGAGATTGATATCATGTACCGCCCAACAGGCTCGTTTGCCTCTGCACTGGCTAAGTTGATGATGCATTAGCAACTGACCACTATTTTCGAAACTGAATTTTCCAAGCTGGCGCCTGTCCAGAAACAGCTGCCTGTCGTCAACTGACATCACCAAATGGCTGAGTGTGTTTGGCAGCCCAAAAGCATTGCCACTCCATTTATCCATATTCTACAGGCCTTGGGAGCTGACAAGACTGGTAATCAATGTCCACAGGCATAATCCCCATGTCTCCAGACGCCTCACTACCAGATCTGCCTGTCTGTCCTTGCTGCCCACAGCACCATACACAGACATCCATCCACCCAACAGTAGCTGATTCTGTGGACTTTGACATGCATTCAACACATGTGAATGCCATCTGCGATCCTGTCTACAGCTGATCTATACAGGCTGAAGTTATTTCCCCAGTGGGTCTTCATTTTCCTGCAATATGTCTATAGGCTTTCTTTGTTCCTTTTACTCTGTTTAATGTCTCATATGTCCCAGAGAATCTTCCGTGGGTTGTTTTTATTACCTCTCATCTTCTTGTTTGTCTAGCTGCCAACCCTCTGTTTGAACATGCAAACATCCCCAAGAGAACAGAACCGAGCTGTAGATTAAATTACAGTGTGTGTCTTTAATTTTAATAATTCTAGAAGGCAGTGTAAGATTAGTAGTAGTGGTGGTGGTGGTGGTGGGAGTGGTGGCGTGTTCAGTTTCTTAGAGGTTGTAGAACCTCAGCAGTGGTAATTTTCAATGTTTCTAACAGAGATGTTCCTTTTCCTTTCTTTGATAAAACAACATTGCAGAGAAGAGTGCAACCCTGGGGAGACATTAGCTGTTCTCATGTGACTGCCCATGTGAACAGGCTTGAGTTCTGTTAAATCACCAGGCTGCAATTTGCTGCTGGAGGACAAGGAGCCAATGGTGGTGGTGCTTCAGCAGGGGAGAAGGAGAAAAGGGAATTTTCCGATAGCTCACTGGCAAACAACCAAGACTGAGCAGTTGAAGCCATTCTCCTCCTCTTGCAGATGTTTTGACTTTACATTCAGCCATAAAGGAGTCGGATGAGCCGTCTACCCACGGGACCATTTCTCTAACAATGGTCCTCGTGTAATGTCCCTCTCTGTAATTCGCCCACTACATTTTCATCTAGAAACAGTAAGAGGTTCAGCCAGAATCCAAGATGTACTGTTTGTCAATCAGGACCTGATGCTGTTGAACCTGAGGTTGTCTCTCTTTCTCACAATACCTCCAGACTATGACTTTAATTGGTGGCCGGTATCCTGTCTGTGTCGCCACCCACTTCTATCCATCACAGGTTCGCCCGGGGCTCCCATGAGACCCGTCACTCTGTGGAGGGCCCGCCCCTGTGCCCCCACTCCCTCCCGCTGAGTGACAGGCGTCTGGTTCCGCTCCAGTGGAACCTCTATCTCACAGCCCTCAAGGACAACTGGGGGACATGTTGTCATCAGCGCATCCTTCCCTTCCATCCACCTCCCCCTACACACACACACACACACACACACACACACACACACACACACACACACACACACACACACACACAGGCACACACATACACATACACACACACACACACACATAGACATACACACACACACCCCTCCCCTTCCTGCCCACTCACGTAGCAACAGCATCACCATGACCTTTCCTTAATGTCCTCCGGTGCCACGCCAGAGCCCATTCACACAAACAACCGGCGGGCTTGGTCGTACCTGCTGTCTCTCATTCACTCCCCTGCTTGTGGGTCTGTGGGTTTGAGTTTGAAGCCATCTGGGTTGAGGTTGTCAGGGACCACATCGGAGAAACACAGCGCAGAGGAACAATAAACAAGGCATTATCTGGGAGAGCTTCAATGCAGTACACAATGCACAGCACTATAGTCATATGTTGGAGTGCCTTTCATGCTGTGGAGCCTTGGCTTCGCTGCCACTTATGATGGTGAGGTAAAACCTCTCGTGATGTGTAAAAATAACTAAACAGTCCGTCCCAGAGGGGAAACTGGGAGATACTGACAGTTGTTCTTGGTACAATAGGTGGTGTGACCTTCAGATCCTTTTACTACAGTTTCAAGGTAATACTCCGGTACTAGGGTTGGGTTGGGTTGCTGAGAAAGGTAGGTAATGACCTTACATTGATGATTAATATTGATGTGGTTCTATGGATGTTTCTATAACACTTTCTCCTGCTCAATATTGTGCAGTAACATCCATAGAGAGGCCATTAACCACAGATTATTGTTGCTGCTTTGCTTGCTGATAACAAAGGGCAAATTATGTATTCCACAATGATTGTTCTTGCAGCTGGAGCTCATTGCCATTCTTCTAAAGTTCTGAGGCCAGTTAAGAGTACAGGAAGCTATTTAGGACAACGTCAATGTTGAACCCGAGCCATTGGTTTCATTATAAAACTTGTGTAGCTAAATAGCAGCCATAAAATCAACATGAAATTGCTTTGTGAGTTCTTAGGATGTTGAGATACCTGTGCCCAAGGTGATAATGAGGGAGTCTCAGTGTCTTTGTACCTGCTTTACACCTTGAACTGAAGTCCTCCCTGAGCACTGGCCTTTCCCGCATACGCCAAGTCTCACGGAAAGCTAATTAACTTTCATTATCTTTATTTCTTTGGAAAGTCGAGGTCTTTTGTGAGGTAGTCAGGATGCTGTTGCTGAGCAGTATGTTCTGGAAATACCTGTTGTTTCGTAACTGGTCAAAGGGGGCGAAAGAAACAAAACAGAGCTAGAATGAAGGCCAGGTTTGTGTACTCAGTGGAAGTGGAATATGCAGTGGAATATGCAGAGAGAAAGTGAAAGATGTGTTTTGGACACAGGCTAATCAAACCATGTATGATATGAACATATGCCACCCCTGGTTTAAATTATATGAATAAACTCCAACATTTTTGCTCTAAAAAGCCTTACCCATGACCTCCTTCAGCAGACTCTCACCATACCACACCTATCCTGTCCCCAAGGATCCCCAAGCCTTTCAATTAATATTTTCTGCACACAAAAAATTAAATGCATTCTGGCCAGTTCAAAACATAGAAAAATGAAACCCAAACTGTTGTACGACATTATGTTCTATTTCTACTTTGTGTGATGAGGAGAATCTCATTGCTGGATTGTCATCAAAAGTGATATTTGAAAATGTGATGCACTGTATTAGTATAAATCAATAATTCCCTAGAATCCATTCTCCCATTCCACCTTTATGTTAATATAGAAGAGAATGCTCAAATGGAACTTTAATCCACCACCCAGACTTTCAGACTGTTTAACAGCCTTTCATTCTCTCGTAACTGCTCGACTGACAGTTGAATATCAGGTCCATCTTAATTTGGCTACATCTTACGATTTTTTAGAACGAGCTCCTTCCCGAGCGAAGGCCATTGTGACCCATGTTAATGGCTATTTGTATTCCACAGACATTCTTGCACTGATCTCTTATTAAGAATGATATCCCTTTCAATCATTATTGCTCTCCTATCAAGGAGTTTGATGGCAGCGTATGGCATAGGGCATTTAAATGTCATGAGTAATATATGCTGGTAAATGGACAAACAACATGTTAAGCATAAGTATAAGTATAAAAGGTGCGCAGTAATGGTTGATTTTGTGTTTTGCTCCTAACAATTTGAGGACCTTCACATGTTGATGTGGAATATTAATCTAAATGGACCTCATTGGCCACCTGCCTGTGCATACACATTAATCAACTCTCCCATTGGTCTACAGTATCGGGCTCTGATCTGCCACTGAGACAGATGAAGATGAACTCAGCAATATATTTCTCATCATAACACAACACTCACATAAATATTAATAGCGTAGTTTTCAGCTTGTGGGCATGAATCATTTTTTGTAGACAGGGAATTTTAAAAGCCGCCCATGCATGCCCAAGAACAGTACATAAGCAAGAGGTTCTGATAAACAACAGTGCTTCAAGGTACAGAACAGCCAAGAAAAAGAAACAACTAACCAAGTCACATATTAAAAGTGGCATTTATTCTACTTAACTTGAGGCATACTTGCACAGTTTCTATAGCAATGCATTTTCCTATTTGAACTTTGAGTTTGTCAATATACAGTATGTGTATACATTGTCAATGATTGTTATCACTGAACTTGTTTATGAATGTTATATGGTATAAATGTAATTCACAGAATAAGTATGTACAGTACTGTATGCCTGAGACTCTAGTGTAGTGGTTGTGTCAGTTTAATGGTGTGTGTAAGTTTGGGCCTGTTGCCCATGATATTGAATAAACCCACCTGCATCAAGTGAGTGCTGCCCCTCATTAATCTTCCTACTATGGGATTACCCATTAGACTAGTGTATGTTCACCAAAAAAAAGTCTGATGTTCCACAGTCCTCTCCTATTGGTTTGTAACTGTCAGTGAGGGTGTGGAAGCCTGATCCTTTCTCTCCAGGTGTGCAGCCATCCACACAAGGCAGCGCTATTGGTTGAATGTTGACCTGTCAGTCAGGGTGAGGCTGCCTCTGATTGGTCGTCTCTCTCCAGGTGTACGACCATCCATACAAGGCGGTGCTGGACGGTATGGAGACAGACAGTGTGATGGAGATTGACCCCGTCCACCACATTGAGATTTTCAGGATGGGCAATGGCACCAATGAGGTGCTGGAAGTCCACGACTTCAAAAACGTGAGTTTCATCAAAGCACATGTTATGTACAGTATAATGTATGCATGCTTTATATCTCTTTCCTTAATCATAGCTAAAGTGAACAATGATGTCATTGAGACATTTTATTCTCATTCAGCCCCTTACTGAATTGCTGTTGTATTCTGTAAAAGCATTTCTCCTCTTCTGAAATCATATCTCCTTCTTCAACAACAGCTATTTTTCTCTCTGGTGGAAAAAGCTGATATGACAATTGTCAGAAATAGCACTACATATCCAATAATAAGAGCTCTAGAATCCCTTTCCCTCTCTCCCTCTCTCCCTCTATCCCTCTTTCCCTCTCTCCCTCTATCCCTCTTTCCCTCTCTCTCTCTCTCTCTCTCTCTATCCCTCTTTCCCTCTCTCTCTCTCTCTCTCTCTCTATCCCTCTTTCCCTCTCTCTCTCTCTCTCTCTCTATCCCTCTTTCCCTCTCTCCCTCTATCCCTCTTTCCCTCTCTCTCTCTCTCTCTCTATCTATCCCTCTTTCCCTCTCTCTCTCTCTCTCTCTCTATCCCTCTTTTCCTCTCTCTCTCTCTCTATCTATCTCTCTCTCTCACACACACACACTCACGCAAACATGTACGCACGCACAGACACACACACATAAACATGCCTGTTGCTAGTCCTTGCTCTATCCAGTTTAAATTATCCACTTCTGTCAGTGAAGCAAATCCACTGAGGAGGGTTGTTTGATTCGAGGCGCTGCCACGGGAGACTGAGGAACGAGTGAGTGAGCAGAATAATTCCAACCTCATTGTGATTAAAAAAGAAAAGGGGAGAAAACACAAACCTTATTATAAGTTATACTAAGTGTTAGCTGAGGGCTGAGTTTGGAATTGATTTTTTTAAAAGAAAGGATGTTGCAAGTCATTACACACACTAAAGCTACCTTAAAACAATCTCCGTCAAGCCCAAGGGCTGTACAAGAGGAATGGAAATGGGGAGATAATGCCATCAGGACCACAGGCAAAATCCCCTTTGTATTGTTTCAGGCTAATACCAGGAACATCCTGCAGGAACTAAGGGGAAAAGGACTGGAAATACGAATTCCACAACAGCAGAGACTCATTACATTACACTACATTTATGGCATTTAGCAGATGCCTTTATCCAAAGCAACTTGCAACACATACATTTGTCCAAGTAAGAGAATCACCTGTCCATCAGTCATCATAAGAAAAAGTAATCTATGCTAGGACCAGGAGCTATTGGCAGTCACAATGCTAGAAGAAGGAAAAATTACTTTTTCTTTTTTTTCTTTTTTAAATTTATTTATTTACAGTAGAGAAACTGTACAGGGGGGTAGTGGGGATGAAGAGGTCTTTAGGAGGGACAGTTAAGATGTAGCTTGAAGAGATGGGTCTTCAATCTCCAGCGGAAGATAGGCAGTGACTCTGCAGTCCTGACAGCAGTGGGAAGCTCGCTCCACCAGCGGGGCGCCAGGACAGTGAAAAGCCATGACCGAGTAGCGTGGCTGCATCCACGTAGAGGCGGTGGTGCCAGTCGGCCAGCCGAGGTGGAAGAGAGGAGTGATCTTGCAGGGGTTTGGGGGCTGACCATTGTTTGCAAGTAGGGAGGGGCTGTTCCCTTTGCCGCCCAGTAGGCGAGCACCAGGATCTTGAAGCTGATGCGAGCTGCTACCGGGAGCCAGTGAAGGGTGCGAAGGAGGGGGGTGACATGGGAGAATTTGGGGAGATTGAACACCAGACGGGCGGCAGCATTCTGGATGAGCTGCAGAGGTCTGATGGCGGAGGCAGGGAGCCCAGCCAAGAGTGCATTGCAGTAGAGATCACAAGTGTCTGGGCCGAGAGTTGTGCTGCTTCTCAGATGAGGAATGGGTGTATCCTTCTGATGTTGTAGAGGAAGAATCTACAGGAGCATGCTGTCGCTGTGAAGTTCGCCGCACAGGGTAAGTGGTTGTCAAGGATCACCATCAAAGTTCTTGGCTGTCTGGGAGGAGGTCATAGTAGAGTTCTCCACTGTGATAGAGAAGTCTTGGAGAGGAAGAGCAGCTCAGTCTTGTTGAGGTGGAGCTTGAGGTGGTGGGCTGACATCCAAGCGGAAATGTCTGCAAGACACGCAGAGACACGTGTTGCCATCTGTGAGTCAGAAGGGGGGGAAGAGAGAAAGAGTTGAGTGTCGTCTGCGTAGCAGTGGTAGGAGAAACCATGTGAGGAAATTACCGAGCCAAGAGGTATAGAAGGAGAACAGAGGGAGAACAGAGGGAGAACAGTAAGGGCCCTAGGACAGAGCCCTGGGGGACCCCAATGGTGAGGGCTCATGGAGAGGACAGCGATCCTCTCCACGTCACTGGACGTGAGAGCTGGCTTACTCGAGAGCTGGCTGCCATCCATAGCATTATTCAACAGTCAATTGTAATCATAATGGTCACAATACACCCACCAACACTTACGCTGTATTTCCATGTTGCTATTCTTCAATTTATGTGTGTTATTAATTTAATTTCACATCAGTCTTTTGTTTATAATCAGATGGAAGACCTCGGTTCATATATTGTACACAGCATCATTATGCACTGAAGGTTACGTTCTTTTGTGGAATCTGCTATATGGAGTTAAACCACAAAATAATTTAGGGGACACAATAACCTTCAAACAATAACAATACCCAATAATACTACTAATGATAGTATGAACAGGTATGTTAAATATTCATGTAAAACACACAGGAGAGGAGAGTATATGTTTTCGTAGTGTGGATGGTGAACTCTCAGTTTATCATAAATGCAAAAGATGTATTGTAAACGTTTATTCAATCTAAGCCAATGGACTCATAGTTCTCATATGACAAAAAATTCTAAACAACATACCAGAGTGCAGGAGATTACCTGTGTGGGAGATATACAGTACCTCAAATGATATATTGGACGATATGCTGTATGCCTACTTATGTTCTGTTAATCCAGTCAACAGATACGTTATGTGATATACATTTCCTTAGAATAAATAACATTACAAACTGCAGTACTGTATCTGATCCAGGCATTGTGTACTGTCAATCACATGAATCCTGAATTACCCTCCGGTGACCGTAAACAGATGTGCTAGCCCAAGCTCATCAGAGCTAATACTAGATGACACAGGTTTAGGCCCTTACACACAGTCGCTAAGGGGCGAGGTTGTGGTTAATTTCACTCTACTGACTCTCTGATAATTCCCTTCAATAAAAGGGGAGGTGCATCCTGCATGTTTGTTTCGTCAACATGTCACCTACTGTGGGATGACAGCCAGTAGACGAGATAGGGAACGGAGCCCGCGAGTGACAATGATTAGAACAGCGTTCCCCAACCTTTCCCCGCAATTGTGATGTACAGTGCCTACAATCAAATGATTGTTCATTTGGAAAGCTGTCTCTGGACATTTGCACGTTTAATCAGTGAGACAGCAAGCCCGTATTTTGATGTTGTTTCTTAAACCTCATCCCTTTCCCATTTCTTATCCCTGTAATGATGTCTTTTCTTCATTTTCTGGTTGACCAACCCTGGTAATCATCGCATCTCATCAGATTGTCCTATCCTCTCCGCACAGTCGCGGCTTGCCATTACAGTAGGCTAAATTAACCCAAGGCTCGTCACAGTCAGACATAAACATTATGCTTTTGTGTTTGGGACTATTATTGCCTCATTTTTTTCCCTCACAGGTGAAATGTTACATGGTGGATTATGACAGCCGTCGTTTCGCATCCTGTCATATGTAGGGTGTGTTTGCGTTCGGGAGAGACGAATTGACTGAGGTGGAAAAACAACGTCCATATTCCTGAGTTACATCTGATTTAAAGAAGATGTTGCCGTGATCACCATGTATATATAATTAAATTCTGATTGAATCAATACCATTTTCATGGTACTACTTACTGTGATACAATGTTAAAGAAACCGTGGCATGAGATACCTGCAGTCTATTCTCATACTGTATGCTGATGAGATAATCTCGGTTATACAGCCAGCACAAGTTATAATCTGATACTAGGCTATCTCAGATATATTCTTGCAGAACTACTTAGTTGAACACAGAATGGGCATAGATAGAGAATTAACAGATATGTCTGCTCTGTTGAAATAGGGCTTTCTCTGTCAAATTGAAAAGGCCTGGATTCCACATAGTTTTCTGGAGGATCATGAATGGTTGTGAAGAGAGAGTGGCTCTTCACTTCAGTGCACAGATTAGTAGGGTGACAGGGACCTATGACTGGCTAATTCAGCGGGGGCAGCCTCCGTAGAAACACTTTACCCTTAACAATGTCACATAGCTCTCTTGCTGGGGATATTCCTCAATGAAGTAGGCCCATTGTTTAGCAGTGGTAGGGGAAACCCTATTTTGCTTTCAAAGTACGGGAGAGTTGAGCCGTTTTTTACATTCTGAATCACAATGTCAAGGGAAATATAGTATTATTCTAAGACAGATATCTACATATATTTCAGGATGTTGTGTATCATTGTAAATATTTAATGCAAACAGTTTTAAAAACATAGCTTGTCCAAAAAAAGTGGCCTCTTGGTAACAACCAGGTATGGGGTAAATTGAGCATAAGGACAGGGTAAATTTGTAAGCCTTAAGGGTACATAGAAAGAGGCAAGTTGTTGAAACTGGTCAACAAGTTTCTTTATGTGATTTGCATGCTCAGATTCCTTGTGTTTTGCATTTATACTGTATACTCAGGGCATGATGGTGTCTGCTCTGTAACAATAACATCCACAGCCCCAAGGGGGGACAGAGCTCTGGGCACAGGTCAGCCATATTCCAGCACCCCTGAAGCAGTTAGGGGTTGAGGGGTAAAGGGCACAGTGGTAGGCACCTGGATATGATGCCAGTAGCCCTCCAGTTATCAGCTCACATCCGGCTCCCTCCTGGAGCAGGGATCGAACCAGCAACCTTCCGATTGCTGGCCGGCCTCTCTAACCTCTAGGCTACCTGCTACCTCCACTTGTCCAGATGAGCTTCGGCAGTTCCCGTCAGCTCCAGGAATGTAGAGCGGAAATGGCCAAGGTCTCCACAGTAGAGACAGCAACCTTCGCGCCTGTTTCGTTCTCGTGGGCTCAGGCAGGCGCGACCCAGCTGCATGGGCTCCTTAGGGCTTGGCTTGGTGGGCTTGGGGTGCTCTGGAAACCAGAAGACTGGGGTGGTGTTGAGGTGGCGCTGTCTTACTCGCTCACGGATGTGGTTGTCGATCTTGATTGCCATAGTTATCAGAGACTCAGATGGTATCAGATGGTCCTCTCCCAGATCACAAGAAGCCAGTTCATCATTGATAGAGGCACACAGACCGTGGTAGAAGGCGGTGATTAATGCTTCTGGATTCCACCCACTCTCTGCTGCGAGGGTCACGAAATCGATCGCGAAGTTGGCCACTAGCAATAATATTTCAGACACAGTGCTGGTTTTCACGCTGTTAAAATAAAGTATAAAGTTAATTTATTTAACTCTGTGAAAATCAGTTTTTTGGATATAACTCGCTTGCTACTTTTTCCTTGTGCTTTCCTCCATCATAGACTCTATGAAATAATGACACCTCTTCCTGAATATGTGGTCGCATGATTATTTTTGTATAGTTTCCCAAAAACAAGGGGTGGCTCAATCCTTTGGCACGACTTACCCCACTCTCCCCTAAGGCTTGTGTTGTAGGGGCTGAGCTATCGTTGAATGTCGTTTTAAAAAGATTGAGAAAGAAAAAAAGATCAAAACACACCTCTGCTTCCTCATTAGGTTTTAACTTCTCTGACTTGTTAGGAGCTTTGATTTTCTTCTGGAGACTGAACGTTATAAAACCTTACCAGGCCCACATCACAGAAAACTAATAAATGATACATATCTGAATTTTGATTATTCCTTCTTCTCTCTATTTTACCTCAAAGGGAATCACAGGGATCCGGTTCGCCAAACATCAGAGATGTTACATCAAGACCCAGACCAGAGAGCTTCCCAAAGTAACTGAGGTGGAGGAGACAGAGGACACAGAGATACTGGTAGGACTTCTTCTCCTGCGCCATCTGCCACTGACTCTCTTTATGACTGCAGGGGCATTCATGCATATTGCAGAGGGGTAAGCAGAAGGGAGCAGTACTGTATGAGCAGCACGCAGACACTGACTCTGTCCGTCCCATCCTATCTTTCTCCGCCTTTTCCACTGATGTATAAACTTGCTTGCGTCTCCAGTGCCTCAGAGAACCGTCAGAAAGCTGCCCACAAACCTATAACCCCCTTTGTGGCTCACATCAAATGGTGTTTGCTGTCAATCTTGAACCAATATTAATTTTTAATCATCTCCTCCAAAGGCTCAACCCAAATAGCCTAAAGGGGGTAGTGAGAGAGAGGTCTGAGGGAGAGGTAAGCCATTAAAATTGTCTTTTTTAGATGTTTGCTCCGTAAATTTCGCTTCTCTCCACTCCAAGCTTGGAGTGATTCATCTCACTTCTCTTGGTTTAATAGCTGTATTTTAAGTTCAGCAAGAATGACGGGGGAAATTCTATCAATCAAAATTTCCAATTTGTCCATGTCACAGAGCAATCCACAAAGTGTGTCATCTGTAGAAAAAAAAAAAAGAAAAAAAGGTCACATTAAAAAAGAAAAAGGAAATCTCTCTCCCAAATACTTTGGCCTCTACCATGCTTTCATTTACATGTCACATTAGCACTGTGGCTGGGAAATAACTGATGCTCCTCAGTGCTTGATCATAAAAACAATGTTGGTCCATTGTCATGCCAAGTATGTCCCAAATATCCTTTTTGACTTTAGGTACACAAGCTGTTAAACCAGAGCTAAAACCAGACTGCATCCCATTTCCCTCATCTTTTTAATGTCTCATCCGTGTTTACAGATACTAATTGCACAGCCTACACCATATGTCCCTGCCAGTTTTGTCTTCTAATGCGCATTGTGCAACCTAATTTGATTTTTCTGTTAAGCCACAGCTGTGGAATCAATCAGATAGGGCTTTGGCTTTGGCTATGGTGAAGAGGAGACAGGCGGAGAAGGGGAGGGTTGTTACAGAGGACCCACGTGGTGTCAGATGAGAGCAGGTTGGGTCTGCTACCAAACGAGCTACCTGGAAACTAGCCCCATGATCAGGGCTTTGGATGAGACTACTGTGGGAATTCTGATTGTTTGATTTGATTATATCAGATGATTAATGTATCAGATGGTGTCAAAGCATGTTGTCATATGGTTACATTTCCTGTTTGGTTCTGAATATAAGAGCTTTATGACAATACTACAAGAAGATGATCTACCCATCACTCTGTTCCACCCTCTGGAAATTGAAACACAAACTATTCTATCGAATTTCTATAGGATAACAGATGAGCGTGAGACCACATTGGAGGGAGTTCTGGGAGAAAAACAGAGACCTTGGGCTGACCTCTGATCTCTTTAAGGCCTATACCTTACAGTGCAATGCATGAGAAAGTAGAACTGCATGAGGATCCTCCCACTCACACAGTAGCCTAGGGAAGGCTCGGTACACGTCTTTCCTCGGGTTGGAACCATGCGGACCTCAGATGGGCTGGAGGTAACAGTAATGGTTTACAAGTTAGCCCTGCAGCCGCGGGCTATGTAGCTATGTGGCTATGTGGCTATGTGAACGTGGGCTCTGAGCTGAGCCACAGTGGAGACAATGCAGCCGGTGGAGAAACTGCAAGCAGCTGATAAGGAAATAAAGCATCGGGGAGTATAACCAGGTGACAAACATGAATTGTTTGCCGCCGGTATTTTCGCCATTTTCAATTTGTTCCCTTGTATGAAATGAGGCAGGCTGTAATCCCTGAGCTTCTCTCCAGTTGTCCCAGCCTGAGATCAAATCGCTGTCTGTGCTCTCCTCCTTCAGACAAACAGTGTCATTGGATCCCCCTGTTCCTACGGGCTCACAATTAATATGTATGACCACAACTCGCTCCAGCTACCCAAAAACTCCCACTCAGATAAAACCACAAACTGAAAACAATGCATGGAAAAACAATAACACTTTGGAGTTATATGTGAATGCCTTGTAACTTTATACCTACGTATACAAAAGCTGTATGTATTTCTTAAAGGTGCAATCTGTAATTCAACATCAACAAAGTGGGCTTCCTGACACTTTTTTGGTAAACAAATGAGGGATGGAGCTGGAGAAATGTAACCTCTCTCAATGTCATAGACAGACCATCAGTGGAGTAAAACAAGCTTATATTTTGGGTTCTGATGGGGCGAGATAATTTGAACTAAGCTCATGAGTTAAAAATGGATGTACCAATTACAGATTGCCCCTTTAAACATATGGATGTGCATTACAGTGTGGAATTGTGCAATTTATGGGTTACAGCCAGATGGCTCAGTGTAATATTATGCCAAAGGTCTTGGATTTGGATATGATGAGAAAATCATAATTGATCCACAACTAACCTAACTCACCTTTACTCCTGTCATGAAGCAAATATTTCACCCTGAATACATTATACCAAGAGATGGCAAGTGTACTATAGGTTCATTAGACTGTGACTCATACTGGGCGTAGGGGAGTCACAGTAGCCGAGGAGCAACTGGAAATAGCATCATGACTGACACACTAAACAAAGAGTCTTTATTTCACTAATCTGTAATACTACCTACAAGACTTGAATTATGATATTGTATCAATAGAGAGAAAGATCACACCCCATAGGTGTGTATAAACTATTGCACAATGCAGGTTGAAGAATAATCATGTTGTCTTTTTAAATCACTATTCCACGGTAGGATGCTGACCTTCCCCACTTCCCCCACAGGCCTCTATCCTGCAAGTTGCCGGGGTCGTTTCTCAACTGTGAAGTCAAAGTCATGTTGCGGGGCTGGTGTCATGACCTCCATTAACTTTTTCAGAGGCTTTGCTTGGCTTCAGCGGTTAAGAGGCCCAATTAGAGGAACCTGTTTGTGTTCCTGGCCCTGCTTTTAATTTCTGCAGTAGTCAGGAGACTCTCTCGCCAGTCCTCTGAGTCATCATTAGTTTAGTGTGATCCGTGGTCTGGGCTACAAAGTGAGAGAGAAACTGTGTCAAAGGCTTGGCTAAGCACAGACAACAGCGCCAAAGTGGTGACATGTTGGTTCTTCTTTCATCTGGCGGAACAGTTCTTCCTCTCCTCAGGACAACGTCGTGTCACGTCACAACAAACAAGAAATGGCACGGAAAATAAATTCTAATAAAAACGGGCGCGGCGGGGGTGAGATGGAAAGGAGGGAGTGTGACCTAATATAAATGATACTGGCTCCCCACTGTAGCCCCAGGATTCTACATCAAGCTTAACTAATGTGCAATTAAGCTTTAGACTGGGAGAAAATCACCTTGTAAAAACATTTGTCAAGTGAACTGTTTTTCTGTTCTGGCTGCTAATTAACAAGGGAATGGGGAGAGAGTGTGTTTGCCTATGTATTTACATATACATGAAGAAAACAAATATCTGCACTGTTGGGGAATGCAGCTCCAAAGCTCTTTCATATATCTCTATTAGATAGAAGTGACGTGCATTCCCTATCATTAAGCAATAATAGTTTACTTTGCAGCTCATGAACTACAGTATCAACAAATTAAGCCCATTGATAGTGGTGTATACTGACTGAGACATGGGGGTGGGGGTGGGTGTGGGTGTGGGGGTGAGGAGGAGGAGGAGGAGGATACAATGCTTTATTGTGTCTGTCGCGTTTAACGATATTGCTGCCTCTCTCTGTGTAATAAAACACACACTAAAGTCATTTAAAAGTCAAATGTTTTCAGTCATTGAATTTCAATGTGATGTGAGAGAAAGGGCTGTGTGCCCTCCAGGCCTGAGAGGAAGGTGCAGAGGAAGAGGGGGAAGTCAAGGCCAGCAGGAGTCAGGGGGCAAGAAGTTGCTGTGCTCCCGGTGGACAATTGAGGGTGGTGGATAAAAGGACGAGGTTAGAGCTGTGCTGTGGCTCCAGGGAGAGGGGTGCAAATGCAGGGCACAGATCTCAGGGCTGAGTGTGGGCTCTGACAGGTGTGTGTGTGTGTGTGTGTGTGTGTGTGTGTGTGTGTGTGTGTGTGTGTGTGTGTGTGTGTGTGTGTGTGTGTGTGTGCGTGAGTGTGTTTGAGAGAGAAAGAGAGCCCGGATGTGTGGGCATGTGCGTGTGTGTGTGTTTGAGACAGAGAGAGAGAGAGAGAGAGAGAGAGAGAGTGTGTCTCTGTGTATAGGTGAATGTGTGTAATTGTTCGGTCTCTCTCTGCCAGGTGGGTGAGACAGAGGGCATGGACGTGCCAGTGGAGGACTCCCAGGTGTGGGTGCCTGCGGAGGAGCCCATCACTAACAGAGCCTTCCTCCTCAACTCCAAGATCTGGGAGATCTGCCAGGAGCTGCCCATCCACTGGATTCATCCCTCTCCCATGAGAGGTATCTCTGAATGCAGCCTATTACAACCTCTCCCTCTGGAAGACAACCCAACAGGGTCTGTTGAGGTCCAGGGAGATCACCTGATCTCATCATAATCATATGAGAGTAATGACAGAGCTATTCTACTAGCAGAGCATTGAACATGGCCAAGCTGAGAGATAGCAGATGGTGACCTTTCACCAGGCAATATACTGGCGATAATACTGTCAAGGTTCCTCCTCAGGTCGAAGTAAAACTGCTCATGATCTCTAATGTAAGAGCAGTTTAATAATAGGGAATAAGTCCACAAAAACAAACTCCAGGGATTAATTGAGATGACTACCCTTGTCATTATTTTAGATAGCTTCAAACAACTGATACAGAAGTTGTGTTGGAGTAAAGCCCATAAACAGCTGTTCTTGTCTCCTCTCTCCTTCTGGTGCAGACGCTGAGTTCCATGAGGTGGAGGATATGGAGGACATACCTGATGCTGAGGTCAGAGGTCAACGCTTCGCCCGTGACATCCTCGATCAGGCCCCAGTGAACGACTATGTGGGTACTGTTCCTCTGTCAGGCCTGGACCACACTGGGCCTGGGCCGTGGGTCTAGTTATGACATTCTGCATATGAATCGCTCACTAATTGATGCTCACTTTCATGGCTTGAAACGGACTTGATGTACTACAGGGCATAGAACTGGCTCTATATATCTGTTTAAGTAAGGACAGTTCATTTAAGACTCCCTTAATATCCCCCAGTTAATGGAGAGGAATATCTAGCCTTCAAAGGCAGCAACTTTCCCTACAGCCAGAGCCTTTTTTGCTTTTTTTCGAAGCTGCGGAGGCAGCAAGCACTGTACAAAGCTGCACTCCCAAGGTCACTCATTACTGAATAGATAGGCTACATTTATTAATCATGCCTTAATTATGAAGGCATAGAAATGAAAATGAAGAGGCCAAATGCTATATTTTCATGCATCTGAACTGCTCAATACTGCGTGATTAACTACCCATGACACATAACACACGCATGCACACAGGCAGACACACACGCGCGTGCGTGCGCGCACGCATGCACACACACACGCACACACACACACACTAAGACACAGACACTGTCTAGACTGACAGTCGCCACATTTCCGAAAATACATTAGTTAGTATACAGCACTGCCGTCTAAGATTCAGAGTTCTGAGAAACCGTGGGAGACACAAAGATGAGACAACATTTAACATTTATCGAGCCAGTCCCAGAAATGTCTCCACTCTCTTGTCCTCCCTCCCTCCCTCCCTCCCTCCCTCCCTCCCTACCTCCCTCCCTCCATTGTTGTCCTCTTGGGCTTCAGCGACAATGCTTTGTAATTAAAACAAACTAGGAGACAAAACCCTGTTTTCCCTTTTGAAATGCTCCTCCTCTATTAGTTGGGTAATACATGCGTACCGCTGCAGCCTGTTCCAAGGCCACGTCTGGCATCCAGCCAGCCATGCCGTGTTTGTGAGCCTAACGATAACACAGGCCTTTGTGACCAGCGTTGGGGGGGTGGCCATCTGTAATTGGGAATGAAGCTCTATTGATGCCCTATTGATGCCGGTGGGATGCCACATATCATAGACCTTCTTTCAGCAGAATGCAGTCTCAAACACACACACACACGCACGCGCACGCACACACACACACACACACACACACACACACACACACACACACACACACACACACACACACATCCTCTCACCTGATCTGTCATGGCCTCTAGTCTGCTTGATTCATATTTCGGCAGGATGCACCCACCCCACACACACACAGAGCACTTCTTTAACTAGAATAATCATTAGAATTTCAGTGACAGAGGTTGGGAGATATATGGAGATGGCCTTTAGCCGCTGCCGCCATACTGGAGCCTTGTGCTTGGTGGTGGCCCTGGATATCTCTCCCTCTGACTAAATAACTATCATCCCATCCACCAGGCAGAGCGGGAGGAATGGAATCACTGTCCTTGACCTGCATGAGCAAGGATAAGCCTCATACTGTATGTGATTGGGCCCGGGTCCAGTCAGCTCCCCCACTTGTAAACATGTTTGGGAGAAAGAGAGAGGGAGGGAGGGAGTTTGGGTAGTCGGCGAAGGGGCATGATGGTATGACCCTGTCCTGTAGCATCCCAGCTAGGACAAGGGTAAGACATCAAGGCTGCAGCCCATGCATCAGTACATGGGATGATTCACAGGAGATACTGTAGAGGGTAAACAAGAAATCTGTAAATATCTCTGGACTTGCCAAACTACAAACACAGGTACTGTTCTTCTTTGGTTATAGTTCCCCTTTAGAATGGCTAAAGCTGCAGCTCCCCAGTTACCCCATAAGTTAACCATTAGAGGTTTTACTTGGTGTGCAAATCGTATTTTTAGTACTAGACAATTCATATTCTTAGTAAAGGGCACTTAGAGGTTTCAGTCTTACCTATATTCTACTTGTAATATAGTGCAATGAATAGAGCAGGCTTTTGAGAACACAACACTAAACTAGTATTCTCAGTGTACGGTATTTGCACATGAGCAGCCAAGCATTTCATTCACCATCTTGTGCAGTCAAACCAAAACCCCTTGTAGCCCATGTGATACAGAGAGAGATGAAGATGTGATAGTGTTCCCTGGTGTTTTAATGGAATATTAGAGAGTGTGTGATCAGCCCTGATATAACATGAAATAACACAGCCAAGCATGTGTGTTTCATGCCAAGAGGAACACTAATCAGTGTGTGTGAAATAAGACTCAGAAGTGTGGAAATTAAAGGAGTTCCTGCTTGATTCGGTACATCTTATCCAATGACTGACTGAGTTTTCTACTTGAGTCATTCATATCCAAAACCTCATATTATGCATGAGGAGCTGAATTTGTGTGACGAAATCAGATGGAGCAACGGGGTAATGACTTTTACTCTTCATTAAAGCAACTTGTTTGTGAGTGACTGCCCGAGATTTCCCTGGGTGCACCATTCTGATCATCTCCACATCTTGTTGGAAATGGAAATTGAAAGCCAGACTGATTAATACGTGCACTCTGTTTTAAAAGGATAGTTTCGATTAATCTGTCTCTGCGGTACAATGCTACCTATTGTCTGTTTGCTTTTGTAATCACATCGTCATTTGATTAAAACAGTTCCTTCATTTTCCAAACCAAAGCTTAGGATTTCACACGGCCACAGTTTGGCTGTATGACGCTGATAAGATTATCGTTTGTCCATTGACAGCTTTCGTGTTTTTTCCATAATAGATTGTTGCCTTGAAGCTGATGACCCTAAACTTGACTAACACAATAAATCAGTAATTGCCTGCCTGTTTTTGTCAGAGTCATAAATCAAACACACCTTACAAATCATCTTTTTCCCCTTTCGTGTGTGTTGTCCCCTGTGTTGGGAGTATGTAATTTTAGTCCATTTATCATCACTCAGATGTTTGTGATGGCTGATTCGTGATTTGAATCTGGCTGCACTGTACTCGTGTATTATTATTATTATTATCCTGGCTCTGAAGTTATGGGAGGCAGAATGTAACTAAATAGAAACAGCCAAGACAACATCTGTGAGACCCTGAACCATTTAGCATCCTGTAAACTATGTTGTGTGACTAATACTGCAAAAGTAGAACCAGCCTCCACACCGCCTAGAGCTTCCTGCAGAGGAGCAATGAGGGTCATAACCAGGTGCTCCTATGGGTGCAAGCCCATTAATAGACTAGACTGAAACAATGACCTTGCATTTTCTGTTCCCCTCAACAGAGTCATGTTTTGTTTTTGTGTTTACTGTTGCAAATGGCTGACTCATACGTAGAGCACCATTCCTGCATCACCCAGAGGAGGTGTCCAAAGGGGCCATTGACTCTTTCATCAGAGCTATTTAACAAGGCAGTGTTGGATTGTCTCTGTAAATTCATTTACTGCAGGAGATTGAAATGTGGTCAAATGTGGGTGCACAGTGCTAAAGGCCGGGCTTCCACAACTAGGGGGAGAGTTAAGTGGCACTTCTCTGATCCCAATTCAGAGTTGCTCTTGATCAAAGGCATGGCACTCAGCCCTGTGTAGTCTGGAGGAGGCACACACCGACCGGCACAATGGAATGAACCAAGGGCCATTAATTCTACCCAATTTACCTTTCGTTTGGGTTTCATTTGGCCCTTATATAAATTCAGACCCAGCCAGCGAGAGCAAATAAAAGGATCCTTGTTAGGCGATCATTACTCTGCTAATTGCTTTAGGAGTGTGCCATCCACTTAAAGCCAAGGTCAGGGGTAGGGCGTGAAGAAGGAGAGGCTTTAATTTGTAGGCTCTAATGGAGGAGTGGCAGCCATTTTGGTGCGGTGTGTCGGCCGTGTCTGGGGGAGTGGGAGGTCAGAGATGTAAGAAATAGTGTAATTATCCTGGTAACCGGCAGTGTCAGAGACACTGTGATTGAAGATGGCCCCAGCAGAAGGGCTGAGGACATGGGGATCAGAGATGGAGCACAGAGCAGCCAAGAGTAATGCTACCACTGGTATAATAGAAAGGTCAAGGGTATTATATCATGTTTTATGTTCCTGGAGCTCAAATCAAGGCGGCCCATTTTCAATGCTATCTTGATCCCTGTGTCGTAGTCGAGCAGGGCACACCTTTGCAGATACATTTCCGTCAACATCAATTCTGATCTTTCCCTCCTGTTTAGCTTGGTCATGTATTCTCTCCCTGACCTACAACCAAAGCAATGCGCATCAATTCGCAGAATCCAATCCTTTGTCTCTGCCGCTGCCACAGGAGTGATGGTATTTGTCATGTGTGTGTGACTGTGTGTGTGACTGTGTATGTGACTGTGTGTGTGACTGTGTGTGTGACTGTGTGTGTGACTGTGTGTGTGACTGTGTGTGTGTGCGTGCGTGCGTGCGTGCGTGCATGCGTGCGTGCGTGCGTGCGTGCGTGCGTGCGTGCGTGCGTCATTCTGACTGTGACCCTGCTCTTGTGTCCTTCACAGAGAGAAAACGGACTTGAGCTGGACAATCGTCTGGATGACCGCGGCTACTGCTGCCAGCACTGTCGCCGTGGTTACCGCCACTGCCGCCGCTACCACGAGCCCCTGGGAGGCTTCAATCCTTACCCATACTACTACCAAGGTGGACGGGTCATCTGCCAAGTCATCATGCCCTGCAACTGGTGGATCGCTCGGATGCTTGGGAGGGTCTGAGTGGGCTCTCCAGTACTCTCTAGTCCCCACCGGTGCTCTCTATAAACTCTCCAATCAGTATTCCAAAGAATAATCTTTGTTATACAGTAGCAAAACATTCTACAGCATACCATTATTATCCTATCTCAAAATAAGCAAATGGACTGTCAGTCTGTCTTCACAGTCTAAATGGAGTTTGGGAGCACCTGTGTTATATCTCTTAGGGCATTCGATCTGCAAAGCTGTCACATTCCAATGTTTACCTAGCCATATAATCCTGTTGTATCCTTGGTGTGTCATCTGGGAAATAAAGTGCAATTTTGTTTCCGAAATATTTTTAAACCGATGTTATAAAAGCAAATGTTTTTTTTTTGTCAGTCTCTCTTCTTTGTCTTCATCATGGGTGGCTTATAAAAGAGGTAGAGATTGTCTAGATATGCTGCAGAGTATGAACACTAACAATGTATATAAAACATACTCTAGTTCTAGTAGTACAGCATCAGGCTATGGGCCTTGAACATTTCTATAGACTTTATTAGTTAATCGTTAGTAATAAATGTACTCTGTTTTGATGATCCATTGTTACTGTTATTGTTTTTGTTTTATTCACTGCAATAAGCATGTTTAGTCATTATCACATCATGTTCTTGATGCATTATCTACCTGATTATCCTCTCCTGTGTTTCCAATCAATTTGAGTCAACAAGCCGCAATAAAGCAAGAGTTATAGATTGGCTTTGTCGTTCTAATTCTTCTCAACAGTCTCTATGTGAAGTAACTATTGTTGTTTTACAGTACGCTGTATTGTTATCAGTGTAATTACTGCATGACTGTAGCAGTGCTACAGTTCAATTACAGCAATATTATCTTTTCCTTCCCTGCTCAATATAGTAGTTCATGCTAACTGTGTTTTAAGAGTGTTATATCAGCCTCATTTGAAATGCTAAGTGCATAGGCTCACTACTGTATATTTAATAAGAGAGAAACTAACCTTACAATCCTTATCATCATAACATAACCCTTCAAGCTAAGCAAAGATAATACATTATTCTATTCCTATACCTGTCCATTGTCATAGAATAGGATGTCTTGATTCTGAGGTAAAGAGCACAGTAGGTATACATAACAAACACTGGGATAAATTAATTACAGCTTTAGTTCTTTGGAGTTTAATCAAACAAAAATAATGAAAATTGGCAAAACAATGTAAAATGTTGTATTTTCATTTATTTATTTTTTTAATGTATTTTCAAGCAACAGTTGAAGTCTGTAGCGCAATAATGTCAATGGCCAAAAGCAACACGTTGAATGAAAACAGTGGCATAAGTTAACAAATGCTATAATTGCAAACACATCTCAAATAAACTGACAGCAGCTCTCTCGTGCCCCGAGGCAGTTCTGAAAAGCACATGAAATCTACGTTGATATGTATTTTGTTTCACTCTATTTCCCCCCTTATCAAGTCAAATGGTGCCGAGCTTATTGAAACTGACACAATTACCAACATACTCTAGTCGCAATACTCCAGACGCTAGAGCAGCATGGAGACTGGGTATAATAATTGTTGAGTTATCCAAAAGCTAGTGTTATGTTTGATAACCAGCAACCATGCGTTGTCGATTTCATCAAGGTCTCTGTGAAGATTCAGAGGCTATTGTGTAGTAAATTGCCATGGGAGCCATGAGAGTCATTTTGAATGGGACGCCTCACCTTGACTGAGGAAGGTAATATAGATATTACAGGAGCACTCGTAAGCTTTTCACACCAGTTGGGACTTGACTCCAGTAAAGGCCATGAAAGTCAATCTGTAATATCCACCTCATAATTGATTTGACTGTTAGTGTCTTCATGGATTTCATGAGGTAAAACAAGGCAGTGGAAGGTTTCACTGTTAGGCAATCATTTCAAACAATTTCCTCACTAACGACGGAACTGTCAATGTCAATTTGTCCATAAATACTGGAACATTTGATGAGAAAGAAGCAATCTCTGTATCTCTAATGCTACAAGGGAAAAGTAATTGATTCTGATTAGAGTCTGGTTCGAGTGTGGTGGATGAAATTAACGTAGTTTTAGTGAAGAAATTCATTTGAAATGTGAGTATAGCAGGTATATGCTCAACATCATCCTACATTATTTCAGCTCTAGAAATGGTAGCAAACATCAGATTAAGTCGTTTCAAAAGAAAACCCTCCTGTGTCTTTCGTGGATTTTATTCAGCTAGGAAAGGATCCCCCTAAAACCCCAGGATTAGGATTAGGATTAGCCACTGACAGGTACACTTGTGAATGAATTCCTTTTGTTGACCAAATCAAACCTGCTGTGTAATTTAACCTCAAGCTGTTTATTTTTGTTTCAAGCATTACTTATCCATTAATTTAGTTCTGGGGGTTATTCAGGGGGGAAACTGAGTTTAAACTAATATGTACACCCTCTATGCGTTGGGAGCCTTGACTGTAGTTCTTGCCCTATCAGTACTTGGTTGTAGAGATGTATTACTAGTGCCATCTTGTGGTATCATGAGAACATTGGTCATTCTGTAATGCTAATCTCAACGAGTGTCTCTTCACAATAACCTGTATGTCTTTCCATGTCAACCTGAACAAAATAAATGCATCTCCATACATTTCTGACTTAGAGCATACGCATACGTACTGATACCAAAGTACTGTATACTGTTCTGAAATTAAGGGTAGAGCCTATCCATAAAAAAATAAAAAATAAAAACATTTCATTTTAGAGCCAATACACAGCCCAGTGGTCCTCTGATTGCATACATATCACTGTGGACATGGGTTGCTAGGCAGAGCAGTTGGCATGGCGGCAGTAGGCCATGAGACAATAGACAGTGGTGTGTCCGTGTTCGCTGTGTTGCTCTGCCTCGGCTAGTGCCCACACACACACACACACACACACACACACACACACACACACACACACACACACACACACAAAAACACACACACACACACACACACACAAAAACACACACACACACACACACACACACACACAAACACACAAACACACACACACACACACACACACACACACACACACACACACTCACACTCACACACACACACACGCACACCGACGGCCTGGTGTTTGAATAATCTCTCTCTCTGTGGCTGCTGACATGGGCTGGAGGCGCCGTCGTGTCAGCCGTCATCCTTCAACGCCTCCCAGTGTGAGAGGCAGCGCGGCGCGGCAGTAAACACTTGCGCTCTCGCAATGTGTCACTGGCTGCAGGCGACGCAGAAATAGCCCTCTCTCTCTCTCTCTCTCTCTCTCTCTCTCTCCCTCTCTCTCTCTCTCTCTCTCTCCACGGGCCCCGGCTCTCCTCTCTCTCTCCAGGCTCCCTGATTCACTCACAGACCAGGAGCAGCAGCACAGACTCTGCAGCTCCGGAGTCCTTCATTAGCTTACTAACCCACCATCGTCTGTCATTATGCTACAGTGAGGCACGCTGGCTTTGAGCGGCCGAGCACCAGGTCTATTGAGGTGGGTTCTAAGGACAGTAGAACAGTACGGCAGCTGCTCAATGTGCTTTTGCTATGATATGGCTTTCACGAGACGCAGAATGGACGACACCACGTCGATGTCGACGGACAATGGACCGTGACTGAGGGCTGATGTTTTGCGTGAGAACACGTATTGTGGCTGTGGTTGCCTTGGCCGCTGCTGGCCTTGTTTTCAGAGTTGTTGTGTGTTAACCCCATGGCGATGCTAGAGTGTGTGGTCCACAGCTGTGCAGTGTGTGGGGGGGGGTGTAGAGAGGGGGGGTCGACACAGCAGCCAAGCCCAGCTGCCAGACGGCTCCCTCTGCAGACTCACACTCTCTCTCACACACACACACACACACACACAGACACAGACACAGACACAGACACACACACAGACACACACACACACACACACAGACAAAGACACACACACACAGACAGACACACACACACACACACACACACACACACACACACACAGCTCACTCCCAGCCAAGCCAACGTGCAATTCAGCCACTTCTCCCTACCACTCTACTGTGCAGGACACAGTGACAGACACCGCTGTCCCCAGCAAAAGCAGTGTCACATACTAATGTATTCATCCGCCCACAGCAACTGGAGGAGGACTTAGAGGTACAGTCCAATCAGTCTCTTGCCTACTAATGGCTTCATTCCAGCTTCCTAGACTGCAGCCTTTTCTTTTGTTCAAATGCCATGTTACAGACTGTCCATCCTACTACACTGCACAGCAATATGGCTCACTAACTTCAAAGCAGCGCTGCTTCAAAACCATTATCTGTGCAATAAAAGGACAATTGTCATATGTATTCCTTTGGATAAACCAGCACAGATGCTTCTAGTATTTTCAATAACATTGTTTCTTTTCTGTTTGTTGATCTCGATAGCTGTATCTGTAACCTTGGTTGAAAAGAACAGGCGTTTAGTGCTCAATTATGAATCGTTGCCAGGTTTTTTTTTTCTGTGTAGACATATTGTGTAAGGTTTTGGTAGGACCCAGGTGCGGTGCATATAAAGGAGGCAGACGAGTAGGCAGCGATACAAACAAAATGATTTCTACTAGAAAGTATAGTTGGCGACGCAGGATACAAACACGGACTTTACTCGAAAACAAAAAGGGAGAAAACAAAGTCTCCAAAACAGGACTCGTAAATGTTTCAATGGCTTCCTTCTCTCAGCTGACGAACACACTGTGAAGACTGAGCGGGGAGTGAAGGGAAGTGAGGGTACAGAAAGCATCAGTGACAATTAAACACTGGTGCAGGTGATAAGTCCATGATGAGAGAGAGAGTGAGTGAGTGAGTGAGTGAGTGAGTGAGTGAGTGAGTGAATAGGTGAGTGAGTGAGTGAGTGAGTGAGTGAGTGAGTGAGTGAGTGAGTGAGTGAGTGAGTGAATAGGTGAGTGAGTGAGTGAGTGAATAGGTGAGTGAGTGAGTGAGTGAGGCGGCACAGTGGGCGGCTGGAGGGAGACACCTAGGGACCACACTGGGAAGTGCGCCCCCATTCGTGACAATATTTGCTGTCGTAGGCCTTCTCTTGTTCTTTTTTTTCTACAGCAGCAGACGTAAAAGAGGGGGAGACATATGGCTGGAAACAGCCTGTCCCTCGTCAGAACTCCCTTCAAGCAAGATGTTGTGAGAGACATGGGAGTGTGTTTGACCTCAGAGGAAGTTGTGTTAATGCACATTAACCGAGGAGAAAATTCGTTTAGAGAGGCGCTCAGTATCCAGAAGGGAATAGCAGGATTATCTGTCCTTTGTGGCTCACAGTTCTCAGAACAGTCCATTTCAATAGTGTGTCATCATAAATAAACACTGCCACATGATTTTTTTTTTCTTTGAAGCAAAATTTGTTTTATTATTACATTATTTTCTTAAAAAAAATCTATTCTAGTTTCAGCATAGGGGGAAGCAATGGAAAACCCAAGACAAAGAGAGCATAATGGGCAGAAAGACAGAGCGGACATATCCCAGCATCTCACAGACAGTACAACAGAGTCCAGTTACCTCTATCCATTCATAGAGATCTATAACAGTCAGGTCTCAATGTAAAAAAAACTTGTTTTGGTTGTCAATGTAAATGCAAGAACATTGATTGTCACAACTTTGCATTATTACATTACAGTATTTTGTACAACATTCAGATAGTCAATGCAGAGAGAGAGAGAGGGAGAGCCCTTTGGCTTTGATATGAGCCTGATATTCACAAGATCTACTGTAAACATTATAAAGCATCATTAAAGCCTGTCTGTCCTCGGCTGCTGAGCTGAAGAACGCTGGTCTATTGGTCTCAATGGTCTGACCGTGCACACTCAAGCTGCAGCCTCCTGTAAAGAAAATACAACCAATTTACAACCAGCCATGCTAGCGCTCACGATCAATATGGGTTCACTTACACCGAGCTTCTGCAGGTTACCCTGGCCAATCAGAGAGCCTGCCTCTGAGGTCCTTAACAAACTGGGACATGGAATAAAGAGAGCACAGACTCCACTGGCCAAAGACCGAGGCCAGAGAGGGGCACCAGAATTGTAAGTACAAAAAAGAGGAAAAAAAACAGTAGTGGTCACTACTCGTGTCACTAGATAACTGAAGCTAGTAAAGGTCACATAGGTACTGATTGAGACTTCTAGAACCCCGACTGGACACAGACTGTGTGAATATGTCTATGTATAATTCTTCTGTACTACTGCTTGACTGTCGTATAGGGCAAAGGTATGTCCGCAACAAGGGGAAGAACCAAAACACATACAATACACATCTTTAAAAATGACAAATAACAGGGGGTATCTACAAAAACGTTAACATGATAACAATCATTTGCATTGCGCAACCACGGAAGTCCATAACAGAGAACATATCATCAACTCTGTGCTGATTATATGGAATGCTTAAAAATGAAAATATCAGCTTTAAAAAAAAAGAAGGAAAAATAAAACGACATATACAGTATGAGCTTCCTGTTATTCATTTCATATACTTTGTATATTTTCCCTCGAGTTTGCATATGTAAATAATAAAAAAATGTGCCTTTTTATACAGAATTTAGAAATTCACAAAATAAATAAATTTATTGTGGCCATAAATTGAATCTCAATTGTATATTATATATATATGTGTGTATATATATATATATATATATATATTTATATATTCCATTTCATATGAACAGGAGTTAAGCCTGCAGGGGATATTACTCTATAGCAGAAACTAGTAGACTCCTCCATATTCTCTGTCTTTCTCTCACTCTCTTCCTGAATTCTGCTGCTATATACAAACAGGTCTATAATTGGACTGTCCTAGTGGACGGAGAATGCCCATTTCCATAGTAACACAGTGTTGTAAGGCCACGAGTAATGGAGAGGAACACACACCTTATTGACTATGTGATAATAGAAGAGGGATATGGGGGGAAGAAATCACAATCCATTGATTCAAAACAATCCGCAGCGTCATGTTTTCCTCTCACAGACAATGACCTCCCGTAATGCAGCCCTCAGTTAAGTCTGTGACGTGAGTTTTTAGGTCTGATGTCTCATTATGACATTCCATACCTCGTCCATAGAGACAAGGGAGCCAGTGTGCGTAAATCTACTTCCTTAAGTCTGATTTCGCTGCGTCCTCATGAGTTCCATCTCCTGGTTTTGGTTTGCTGTGTTTTCTCCTCTTTGGAGGGTCCTGTTAGTCTCTATAAGCATTGACACAAGTCTGATGAGATGTATATAGGTAGGTAGAGAAAAGACTAGTCTAACTGGCACATGTGGTGGGGAGATCCCTGGTTATCCAATGGCTGTTCTCCTGGGGGACAGTTGGGGTGAGGGGCAGGACCACTGACTCTAGGCAGGCCCTCACTCTGTCCGATCAATGGAGCCTTCAACATTACATAACAAAAAATCCCTTGACGTTCAAATTTAGGCACATGATCACAATATCTGTGAGTAAACAAAAATCCTTGGGGCCGACACCTGGCCTACGTTGAGGAGCGACACATTTCAAATCCCTAGCTCGAAGATCAGATTATCGTCAGGAAGGAAAAGGAAACTAAAGTCTTTCTCAAAGCTGATTCCATTATCTTTTTCACAACAACGTCCTGCTCTAGAGCTGAAGAGCCCCTAGGCCTCAGCAGGCTCTGTCTTTATCTGGATGAAGTGGGCTGGGAGGTGGACGGTGACAGGCAGCTCCTGCAGGCCTTTGACCACCTGCTCTGGCTGCAGGGCCATCTCCCCACGCACCTCCAGCTCCTCCACGGGGGTCAGGCCCTCACTCGGGCTGCTTCCCTGGGAAAAGTGTCCGTTTATTGGGGACTCGCCACCAGCCATCTGCCCCTGGCTCTGGTGGTGTCCTTGGCCAGCTCCGATGATCACAGTTCTGTAGGTCAGCTCTGCCTCACCAGCCTCCATCTCCTCCTTCATGAAGGCGGCTTCAGCCAGCGAGGGGTCGCTGTTGACCAGGGACTGCAGGTAGTGGGGGTCCAGCATTTCCTCTTTGACCTGTAGGCCGTGGAAGTCCCCGGCCTTGAGCACGGTGGCGATGACGGTGCCAGGCTGCTGAGCCACCATGTGCTGGCCGCTGGCCGCGTTGAGGGTGACCAGGCGGGGGAGGCCGTGGCCGTTGAAGCTGGAGCTGGTGCTGGTGACCCCCGTGGTGGAGGTGGAGCAGAGGCTAGTGACCAGGAGCTGCTGGTGGGCCTGAAGGCTGTCTTGGAGGGAGGCCCCCTGGATGGTCAGGACGTCTTTACCCCCTGCCGTGGTGGAGGGGACAGTGTGGAGGATGACGCGAGGGGGGGAGAAGTGGCTGGAGTCTCCATTGGCCAGGCTTGGAGAGAGGGGGACATGCTGCAGGGTGCTGGAGGACGTCAGGACCATGGGGACAGACCCAGGCATGTTGATGGTTCTGAGGAGAGAGAGAGGGTTGGTGAATTACGGCTGTGATGGTAATCAATTACGGCTGTGATGGCAATCAATTACGGCTGTGATGGTAATCGTATAACTGTGTAAATGATGGTTATGGGTCTCGACGGTGGAACTAAATAAGCGACCGTTTATTTACCCAATAGCAGTAATGTAAATGTAACATTATGTACCTGCGTAGAACAAAATCTGGACTCAATATTGAACTTCATTAACAGCTTTCTTTATTCACCGTGCGTCCCTGTTAGCAATATTCTACTGAAAAGCGCATCTTATTTACCTTCACTGCTCTTGCCCCACAACTCCCTGGGCACTTCAACGGGTGCACACATATACGTTACATAATAGTTTTTACCCCTTCAGACGGTGACACGGTTATTTGCATGACAATAAATCGTTACCCAAAATGTCATGATCATCACAGGTCTATGGTGAACCACTCCATCAGACACCCACAACCATCCAAGCGCTATCAGCTTCCACAGCACATCCATTCTGTATCTGTAGTCTCAATCTGTCAAGCACAGACTGCTCTAGAATTCTATGTATCGAAAGGCACAAAGGTTCTAAGATATCTTGTGATAAAAGCAATTGTTCACACTTCGTGCACTGTATAGTTCAAAAAGTCCATACAACATAGATGCATTATGTTGTACCCTGAAGATGTACTTAATATCGTACTGATATTGATGTGAAGCAATATACCATTCCCCAGTCCACAGCTTATCACACAATGTTGTTTAAAACTCCACCAGGCTCCCCTGATCTGATCTATAGTAGTCATTGTTGTATGGAATTCAAGTAAGTAAAGACAACATACCAAGAGGGCCACTACAGAACATAGGGCCACAGCTTCCATACAAAGGATGACAAAAAGACTGCTGCTGGACTTTCAAGGAGAAATATGTCAGTACAAGTGTATGAATGTGTGTGTGTGTGTGTGTGTGTGTATGTATGTATGTGTGTGTGTGTGTGCGTGTGCGTGCGTGCGTCTGTCTGTCTGTCTGTCTGTCTGTCTGTCTGTCTCTGCTTGTGTGAACACTGAAAGTGTCTGCATAAGTCAGGTTTCACGCATACAAAACACACACACACACACACACACACACACACACAAACACACACACACACACACATCTCCCTCACCTCACAGTGTGTGCGGGGGCCGGCACGGCCGCCCCCTGGTTGGGCTGGAGAACGTGGACAGCATGCAGCAGCTGCTCTGCCTGTTTGCCATTGGCCTCCTGGTACACGCCTCCATCACTGGGCTCCCTCTTCACCTGCTTCACCGACAGTGTGTGCTGTCCATGGGCCTTACCGTGCCCGCCCCGGGGGCCCCCGCGGGGCAACCCTCGCCCATGGTGGTTGGAGCGCTGGCCCCCGTAGCCAGGGCTGGAGTCAGGCCCTGCGTCCTCATCCTCAATCACCACCAGATCAGGTGGCATCTCCTTGAACTGGTAGACCAGCCTCTGGCCTTCCACCTTAGCCAGGATGCCACGTTGGTAGTAATACCTTAGAGAGGGATGGTCATTATTATGCATAGTGATGAACATAGCAGTGCTGATAGCTAAGTGTTCAAAGTTCGATACTGAATGTTCAGTAGTGCACATAGGAATGACAGTCACGGCCTCAGAATGGAGCAGAATTTTCTATTTGCTTTAAGGTCAACACCATCGACACAGAACATTATCTATCTCTATGGTCAAAATGATGTAAGGATCTATGGCCTATTCCTCTCACCTGAGTGCCCTGCCCATGGTCTCGTAGTTCATATCAGGCTTGTTCTTGTGTTTTCCCCACAGCTTGGACACGGCCTTGGAGTCCACCAGCTTGAAGATGCCCTTCTCCCTCTCGGTCCATTTGATGTATTTGGGACAGGTGTTCTTATCCTGCAGCAGGGCCAGAAGGAACTCCCATAGGTAGATGGTGTTACCTGCATTGGGATAGAAAGGGATGACTCATGTTTTTAACATGTAAACCAGTGGAGGCTGGTGGAGATAGAAATTGGAGGATGGGCTCATTGTAAGGCATGAAATGGATTTTTACCCCTGATGTAAACATATCTCAATACTTACAGTACATACAGTACAGTAGTATGGACTGGGAGCTAACAGCCATCCATAACTCATTGTATGTAATACTCGTTGTATTCCAGAGGTTTTTTTACTTAACAAATAGAAACCGCAGAGCCGCAATTACAGCACTAGTTCCTCATAACCTATATAAATCAATTCTCAATTCTCGTCAGTGTGTGTGTGTGTACCTAGGTTGCGAAATTAATTGGATGGGGCCTGGCAGTAGATTACTCTTGTTTGTGAGACGGTTAGGCCAGAAGTGGTTAAAAACAGCAACCCCTGTAGCAGCCACTTAAGTCCCAGCCACCGTGACAGGGTGATGTATATGTGTGGGTGAACCCCCTCCCTCTCCGTGTGGTGCAGGAGGGAGGGAGGGAGGGATGGACGTACATACAGCATAAAAGGGTCCTATCAGTACTGCATCAGTGTGCCCTCCGGCCCACAATCACTTCTATTTCCCTGTGAAACACAGCACTTTGAGAGCATCTCATCAATTAGCCGGCCCTGGTCCAACCCTACAGGCTGCCTGCTGCCCGTATGGGGAGGGGAGACCTTGCCTTTGATTGGCTCTTTTAGAGAGGCAAGCTGGTTAGAATCCTCACCTTTGCCTTCCTTGCTCTTCTTTCTCAGCGGCAGGCTGGGATTGGTGATGGGGGAACAGGGTCGCACCGCCCTCGGCTTGCGCACTAAGACGAGACCAGAGATGCACGTGGAGGTCAACACAACGGCGCCCAATTACGCACATCACCGTCAACGGCCAAACAAAAATAATTGGCTGCGCTATCCGTGAAAGTGATAAAGAATTTTGTTAGAACATCTGACAGTGTACTAAGGCTGCCCCCTACAGCCCAGGAGGACAACTGCAGTACCTTTGGTTTTCCTCTGTGGTTTGGTGATGATCCTCTGAGGGATCTCGTCCATGGACGATGTGTCCTCGTCCAGTGACACATCCAGGCAGCCGTTGGACATCTGGTCTGGCCGCAGGGGGGTGTAGGTGAGTTCAGACTCCAACAGGGTCCCATAAGTGTGAACTACACAATGAGCAGATATAATAACAGAAATTAGAGTACATAAAGACAATACATACAAATAGTTGTCATCAAGAACATCTAGAACATCCTTCTAAGTGGTTTAAAGTGGCTTAGACTACTTCTTAGAACTTGGATTAAGACAAACAACACTTAGAATATTGAAGTAATATATGCCATTATAGCTGACGCTTTTATCCAAAGAGACTTACAATGCAGTGAGTGCATATATTTTTCAGTATATATGGTCCCAGCGGGAATCAAACCCACAACCTTAGCATTGTTAACGCCATGCTCTACCAACTGAGCCACAGAGGACCAAGGTGACACCAGGGTATCCGAATATTCCCACCTACCCCCTAAATACACACACACACACACACACAGAGAGTGAGAAGCAACAAAAGCAGTCTGTCTTACTCATGCGTTTCTCATCCAGGATGTTGTTGGGAGACTCCATGTTGAGAAGGGCTGCTGCTGCCTCACTGGTCTCCATGCTGTCATCTGTGCCTGAGACCGTTGTTTCTATTGGACCAATCAGACATGAGTAGTCATCAGAATATGGACCACATGTACAGTCACCCCTGAGTGTAGGCTCCTACAGTATATTTCCACCAATTTCCACCGATTTTTACTTTCTTTTTTACTGCATAACCATATATGGCATTGTAACGGATCAGGGTCCTTTCAGGTGAATTATCCCATCGTCCCCTGTAGCCTCCATCCCCTTTACCTGATAGGCCGACGTCTCCGACCATGATGGGTTCCTCCACCACGTGGAGGGTGGTGTCCACCATGATGCCGTTCACCTCGTCACATTCCAGGCCAGAGTACACCTGCATGAGGTCCGCCGCAGGGACCTGCTCCACGATCACCGCCGGGAATACTGATGGGTCATCCAGCTGGACGCACAGAGACACCAACAGAATACACACACACAGAGGGACAGACATGAGACATTGTAACCAAGGGCAACTGCGGAAGATCAAAGTATTGTACTCGTCATTCGTCTGATCTGTTTTTCTATGATGGACAAAATTGCTAAAATGGTCCTGTAATTGATTGTATGTTACAGTAAATTATACAGATTTTAAACTGACTTGAGTGACAAGATTGAGTGCTCATTTCAAAAGTGTTTCAGCGGTCCGCTGAGACATTCCTGTGCAGACTGAAATCAGCTGCTTCACTTGGCCTGCTCCTGGTGCGAAGCTAATCACACGCTTTCAGATTATGTAAACTCAATTGAAAGCCATAGAGATTAATAGTGAATACTGTCAACCGGTTCCCTTATCATGCCCCTGCCTCCTGCTGGAAATTCCAGGCATGCCTACTCATTTCCAGTACAGCATTTCTCAACACGCGAAGGAGTGGAAGAACTAAGGAAATTGCCAAAGCTAGGGACAAACAGTAGAGGACACCGTATGAAAACACAGCACACATGGGAACCCGTTCAACACTGTCCAGAGTCAACTACCCACGCCAGAGTCAAAGACAGAATGAGGGCAAGCTCTTTGTGTGACTCTGACTCAGGGGGCCTTGTGGAGTAAACACACTGTTTTTCTTTTCTGTTAGCATGCTGGATGATTAACTGAGTGTTATTTTCCTGCTTTCAGCAGCACCAGAGAAAGAGATTTTGTTTTTACACAGTAAGGCCATTATAACTCCAGCTCTGAGAGAGCACAGGTTGGGCAGGACTCACAGCTAACAGAGCTAGGCTAAGCTACTATGCAAACTGGACACGGTTCATACTTCTACACTTCAAATTTGAAGGCTCATATGTTTGAGAAGATTTTAGTGTCAGTTACAGCCTAATACCAGTAGGTGGTAGCAGAGTACACGTCACTGAACTGACTATGATAGCACATAAAAGCAGCAGATGCAACTACACTGCATTGTCTACCCAATACAAAGTTCATGTGATTTCATACATTATAAGACAGCTATAAGTGACAAAGTACCTCGTCACATCTAATGGCCAATAATGAAATAATGTATTGAATTTGAGTGATGAATAGGGTTAAGTCACATACTTCAACAACCTCCTGACTTGAGTAGATACCTTCAATCACTGAAAACAACTGCCATGTGGCATGTTAAAGATTCTCCGTTTTATGGTCATTGATGTGGGAGGGTCTCTCTGTATAAAGGGTCATCTGTCTGTCTCTTTTCTAAAGCACAAGTCTCCATTGTTGTGATGAACCCCGTGGCATTCCAGGTGCCTGAGCCTTCAGCCTGAGGGACTGGAGTCCAAGGCTATATTCACTCCACGCTACACTTTAACTAGTGAATTAACAGACCAGCAGCTCGCTGCTACGCATCAGGACAGCACTGTGTTTAATGATTAAACTAAAGACCAGGCTAGGAGTCATTACCAAACAATAATGGCTACATGTAAACATATCTGTGGGTTGACTTCATAGACTGCTATAGTAACTTCTCAGACACTGTTATCTATTCGTTCTCAGAACGGCATCCAACCAACATGTTAATATTTCCATGGTATCAGCACTAATGCTAGACTGTAGGCTTCAAGACCACTTGGGACTACTGAGAATGCAGAATTTTGCTTTGACTGCAAAAACTAAAAACATCTTATTGACACATAGGGCATGTTTCTCTCTGTTCTTAGCCTGTAGCAGACACAGTAGATATGTCTTGACAGTTGGGAGCCTGATCTCACCCTCCCCCGTCTGGACTTACTGATGCATGCGTCCTTGAGTGTGTGTGTGTGTGTGTGTGTGTGTGTGTGTGTGTGTGTGTGTGTGTGTGTGTGTGTGTGTGTGTGTGTGTGTGTGTGTGTGTGTGTGCGTGTGCGTGTGCGTGTGCGTGTGCGTGTGCGTGTGCGTGTGCGTGTGCGTGTGTGTGTGTGCGTGCATGTGTGGAGCCAGACATAAGGAGTACCAGTGAGTCTGCTGGGCTTCTGTGCATTAACACCAGGATAGTCTCCCCTCCTCCTCCTTTACCAGAACCAGACAGGCTGAATCCCACACAAAGTCTGCTGACACAGCAAAAGATGTCTGGTGCTAATACTGCTGCCTCCACTGTTGTGATCCCGTAGGACTAAGTTTTCACCAAGAACACCTGGAAACTGGTTGCCCAGTTTCATGCAAAACAAAGGTGCAGAATAGGACAATACTGCAGGCAAACAGTAAACAAGGTTATGACAATGATACAGAGAAACACAAGAGATTATTAAGTTGTTAAACAGAGATACACCGTTTGTAAGTAGGATGAGAGAAGAGGCATTATTATATACAGCAGGAATTGCTGCTACAAAATTGCCGCTAAACAGTGCCAGTATAGAATACATAACTTTGTCTTGATTTTTCAAAAGATACACATTTGTCTTTGCTCTCTGAGCATGAATAAACAAGCCAGACTGACTCCATCTTCCTCTTTGTTGCCCTCAACAGTGTTTCTAATAGGGGAAACCAGAGATAGGAATCAGGTCCTATTTGCATCTCTGAGTTCCCTGTTACGACTTTGAAAGCAAGGCCATCTGTGTGAAAGGTTCCCCAACACCCCACTCTGTTCTGCTTTACCTGCCTGCTGCTACCTTTGTGCTCTTCACAGCACCCACATGACGCAGTTTGAGGAAGTCATCTGGCCATGTTTAAACTCACAGAAAAACTAAAAGTCAAAACGTATCTCAAGTGTTTTTTCCATGAATGAATATTAACACGTTAAAGTGACTGAGATGTGTGGGTGACAGCATCCTTCCATTAACCTCGACTAGCAGCGTTCAGCCTCTGATCCACCACACGTCATTTTGCAGTCATTACGTGACAGCCTGAATCAAGGAGCCACATATTGACTGTAGAATAATAACAGTCCAGCAGGCTGGCTGTGGCTCTCTGATTCCAACAGCCCTCATATGGAAAATAAACTGTCATTCTCTACTACCATTTCTACTACTAGTCTCCTACCTTAAGGGAAAACAACATGGCTGATTCGTTAGCATTAGCGTTAACAATAAGTATGTTACCCCAGAACTATTTTGAGAGTATATTTAGGGCTACCAGGTGAAGGGGTGCATAATCGCAGTGTAATTGACTGAGTGGGTGTGGGGAGGAACCAAGAAAGGCCTGTGTTATTTTGGAACAATGCAGGGCTTTACAGTGGAATTAGCCTGTCACCTCACAAACAGCCTAACTGGTCTGTCAGGTTAGGCCTGAAGCAGAGCCATTCAGGCAAGGGGATCCAGTGACGACTTGTCCCTACACACACAAAAGCACGCTCGTACACATGCCACACGCACGCACGCACGCACGCACGCACACACGCACACACACACACACACACACACACACACACACACACACACACACACAGCCTGCTCCACAGGATTCAGACAAGGATGTGGGAGTAAGATAAACGCACACCTCGACACTAAAAAACGCGCAGAGACACAAACGGCTCACAAACGGTAACCTTTGTACCTTAAGTTTACTCCTGGAAAAGCCCAACCCTTTCCTCCCACACTCCTTCAAGAGTCCCAACTCCAGGACTCTCACACTTTCCATCTCTGCCTTGCCAGCAGCCCACACTCCACATCCCTCCCCCTCCCTCTGCCATCCCCTCCTCCTACTCCCCCTTCCCTCTTCTCCTCCCCCCATCACGGCAGCAAGACAGGGATCAAAGGCTCTGACCATCGGCTACACTGTTTTTACCCCTTCTGCCATCTTGTTTTCCTGAGCTTGTTTTTCTGTGTAGGGATTAAAGCCTGTAGATTATAGTGAAAGGTCCTCTGGTCCACTTGTAAACTGTATTTATACCTTCTTTTTTTTTTTTTAAATCCCCATGGACACTAATTTAATCAACCTATGTTAAATCAAAATGTTGAGCATAAATCACAAGACAATTCTGCATTATTTGTGTTGCGAATAAAACAGAATAAAACAGCTTAAACCCCTACTGACAAACTCCCATGTGATAGGTACCTGGTTGATTTCATCCATCCCATTACTGGCAAACTCAAACACCAGCTCATTGGGTTGTACTGCAGTCGTCATGGTGATGGAGGTGAGACGGTGGGACGCAGGCTGACAGAGAGGGTTCCTACCCGTCCTGGGACTGTCGGGTTGACCGGAAACCCACGAGGCTCCGGTGGAGCTGACTGCTGAGGTAGTAGTAGGGCGAGTTCACGAACAAAGAGCCACTGTGGGTAACATAAAATGGCTTCCCAATCTTCAGTGACCTCACTCCTTCTCTCTGTTTTTGGCTGCTATGGTGTGGAGCACTGTGCCTGGGAGACCCAGAGTTCAGAGGAGAGCCTCAGCCTAGACGGAGGCAGCCTCTTCCCTCTCTGATGCTGCGCCTGGGTCCTGCTCGGTCCTGTTCACCTGGCTATGCTGAAGGGTGTCTGCAGCATCTAAACCTGCCATGGGAGAGAGAAGAGAGGGAGAGCACAGGTCAGGAAACAGGTCAGGAAACAGCAGTACATCAGTTTCAGCTCAGTTTTTTAGAGTAGCACTGTGTGTGTGTGTGTGTGTGTGTGTGTGTGTGTGTGTGTGTGTGTGTGTGTGTGTGTGTGTGTGTGAGTGTGTCTGTGTGTCTATGTGTGCGTGCGTGTGACAACCTACACAGAGTGTGTGTGTGTGTGTGTGTGTGTGTGTGTGTGTATGTGTGTGTGTGTGTGTGTGTATGTGTGTGTGTGTGTGTGTGTGTGTGTGTGTGTGTGTGTGTGTGTGTGTGTGAGAGGCTCACACAGCCAATGCAGTATGCATATGTGTGTCAGGCTAAGGAATTTGTATGTCTGAGAGCTACAGTCTGCGGCAGACATTTGGGGCCTGACTGACTGAAAGGCTGCTGGTTCTAGTGGAGAATTCAGATCAGTAGCTCATTCTTGGCTCAGAGGGCCCAAACCGCCTGCCTGCCTGCCTGCCTGCCTGCCTGCCTGCCTGCCTGTCTGCCTGTCTGCCTGCCTCCCTGTCAAGATCCCTCTCAGTCTCTCACAGCAGAATCAAGACCAGCACATGGAAAAAATGCACCCGCTCTCCAGAAATATCACTAGGCTTCACACTCAGTTACTCTTCCGCCCTAATTTCTGTTCCCTTCGCAAATATGTCACATTCAATCGATGCCTCTCCCTGGTTAATAAATATATTGATCCTTAAAGCCTAATCAAAATGATAAGGATTAAGATACTGTCATATTTCATCATATGTAAGGTCAGGGTAGAGTTTATCAAGATGGATAGCATTGCTATAGACATTACAACAGAAATAAAAGAATTCTATATTTGTTTTGCCTTTTGCATAAACTTTCTTCTGTTTAGCCTGGCATGAAGTCAGTAGTATTACTGCGCTTACAGAAGCACACGGTTCACTTTAATTCATCTAAGCCCAGTAGCTTTACGTAGTCCCCCTCATGTCACTCTGTGGTCCCTGGGGGGGTTAGTGCCCCCCCCCCCCCACCCCCTCCAGGATATGAGCTCACCCACCCTGGTCATGAGGGCCAGCGTGAGGGGGTCTGGGAGAACTAAGCATACACTCTGGAAAGAACACTGTCTTTTGATGGTGCTGCCCAAACCCCTCCGTTCTAGCCCTTAGTGAGGGAGGGTGTGTGTGTGTGTGTGTGTGTGTAGGGGAGGGGGGTGTAGGGGGGGGGGTCTCAGCAGGAGCAAAGCCCACAGGCAGATCTCGAGGGTTGAGGGGAGGAAGGGAGGAGCCGGTGTCTGGTTAAAGATTAAACAGATAGGGGGCGGGAGAGTGAGCGGGGAGAGCTGGCAGCAGAGGAGAGAGGAGAGAGGAGAGAGTCAGAGATGGCAGTGCTAACTACACCCCCCCCAACCCCCCCCCCCCCCCCCCCCCCCCCCCCCACTGCAGGGTGGGGCCTATTTGCTTTGAAATGCCTGTGTGACTGATGAAGTTGCATTCCAGGTCCAATTGTGTCTCTGAGGGGGTGGGAGAAAGGGAGGGCGGGTGGGGCTCAAATAAGGGGGGGGGGGTTCATGGAGGTCAGCCTTACTAAGCCTTGTGGCTCTTCCTCCCCTTTTTGGAAGCTGGAGGAGGGGGGGGGGGGGTGTTGTCCACAACATGTGGCTTGGATCTGGAAAGCATCTCCCTAGAAGAGGAGAGGAGTGGAGAGGGGGAAGAGAGAGGAGAAGAAAAGAGAGGAGGAGTGGAAAGGAAGTATACTGAAGACAACTTTGATTTCACTCAGCAAGCTCTTTCTCTCCCTCCCTCTCTCTACCTAAGGGGAATTTCCATGCCACTTTTGCCACAGCTGGGCATGACCATCTGTACCTCATCACTGCCAGTGTGCCCTGGGCACCATACTAGGGGAGTGAGGAGATAACCCTCTCCCAGGGGGCTGCACCTTCAGGAGGGGGTTAATGAGGGTGGCAGAAGGTGGCAGAGGGGGGGCCCTTCCAGGCCACATTAGACCACCTCCATGGACAGAAAGCTCTGTCTGCTCCGTTAGCTGAGAGACTCTCCACACGCAGGGTCACAGGGACCACACACAGAGAAGAAGACCCACGCCTGTGCTCTCCCTCTGCATAAACCTGAACCAGAACCGCCCCTCTGTGGGAATAGTTAAACAACATTCAGAGGTCTGGTTCATAGGGGAGCACTGTCTCTGTTCTGCCCAGTAGCACTGCTCCCTCCTGGGCGTAGGGTTAGGACAGACATGAGCCCTCCCATCCAGTTTCAATGCTTTGTTCCCTATTTGTTTGTGTGTTTAAACATTGTTAAAGTTACAGACAGGCTTGTGACTAACCATCCAATCACTATTGGTTTAAGACCAGCAATAAGCTTATTATCAAATCAATCTGAACATTGCATCAAGATAGGAGTGTCTGGCTTTCTTTAATACAAACTGTGTGTGTGTGTGTGTGTGTGTGTGTGTGTGTGTGTGTGTGTGTGTGTGTGTACGTGTGTTTGTGTGTGTGTGTGTGTGTGTGTGTGTGTGTGTGTGTGTGTGTGTATGTGTGTACGTGTGTGTGTGTGTGTGTGTGTGTGTGTGTGTGTGTGTGTGTGTGTGTGTGTGTGTGTGCGTGTGAACGAGCATGAATAGCGTGTGCGTGTGCTTGTGCTTTGTGCTTTGTGTGTGTGTATGTATGATAAATGTGTGTGTGTGTGTGTGTGTGTGTGTGTGTGTGTGTGTGTGTGTGTGTGTGTTCTATATCCCTCCCTGTCACCGCTTCATTGATCTGTGTGGCCCAGTTGGCACAGTGCTGACGGCAGACAGGGATACTACAGAAACTCAGCCATTAGAGAAGCCAGCCTGCCCCTGCACATTATCCAAGAGCACATGACAACAGCTGCCTTGTCCTGGCCCAGCACTGAGGCAGAGGCAGGGCTGAGGCCACACTACGTCAGCCTGAGGGAGAGGAGGAGGAGGAGAAGGAGCAGAGAGAAGAGGAGAGGAGAGGACAGGGGAGGAGGGAGGGAGGGACTCTCGCTCTGTTTGAGAGTTACTCAATGCATAAGACTCCACAGAGCAAACAGACGTAGTGTGACTTTACTTGGCCCAAGGGTGGGGCCTCTCTGGCTGTGGACAGACTTTCACCATTGAGGTTAGGAGGCATGACTGCTCTCTCCACTGTGGCTCATGTCATGTGACAGACGGGTGATGTGATCCACCGTGTGCCTCTCCCCGCCTCAGACAAACATGCCGGAGACCAGAGAACAAACAGCAGCCGGCTCCGCCCCTACAGCATGGTGACTGGCAGTCGCAATAACAACCAATTAGAGCCTGGCTTCATGAACAAATGCACATTTCCCAGAAGGCCCTGCTTCCCCCGCTTTGGTCTCCTCAGCTGAGCTCATTGTTGACCATGAAAGGAGGTAATTTAAGCCAATTGAATGACTAGGCAGTGAGTCATAGTGCATGTGGCGAGAGCAAAAAATTGTGGGAAACAAGAACACGACCAAGACAAACTATTCTTATCGCCGTCTATTCTCTCGAATTACAAATAATCTAGCTGTTCAAGAGGTGACATTATTGTTAGGCAGTATGGTTGGGTGGTTCTGATATAGCTGCAATGAGAGGTAAGATGGGTGGTGCTTGCTCAAACACTCACTCACCCCTGTATCGAGTGAGTGAGATCATGGATGCAATGCTGTCAGCACTTTAGAGAGAGAGATGTTTGAGCGAGAGAGTATCAGAATAGATCTGATGAGCACTTTGGGGGGGGGGGGAGAGATTCGGACAGAAAAGGGAGTGACAGAGAGAGGAAGGAGCATTGAGGTCTTTCCTGCTTGGCGAGGAAACCAACTGGCATTCCTGGCATTTCAGAACACGCTCAGTTTTCCCCAGTACAGGGGTGAGCCGTGAGGACAGGGCCTGCAAAATGGCAGTGGGCAATTCATCAGACTCCTCTCCTCTTTGTCCAAACACCAGCCGAGGTTAGACAAGCTACACAGAGGTTAGACAAGCTTCACACTTCAGTCACTTACAGCAGTTCATTACAGGCCTGTGAGAGGATACACACTTGAGTGGTTGAGCTTCAGGCAGAAACCTTAGCCTCAGATCTTAGGTTGGTTAAACCCAGTCAGCTGTAGGTACAGTAGGCTACAGAGACCAGAGAGAGAAAGTATGTGCAAGTTGGCAGAAAAAACCCAGGACAACACCCGTTTTACATGGTCATCAAATACTGTCAGCACCAGTGGAGAAGTGCTGTCTTTCAGGAATCCTCTGGGTTCCTGTTGGGGAAATGACTCAGTAGTGCTGGTGTCAAGTCCTGGAGGCCTGTGATAGCCCGCATAGGCCCCAGAGGACTCTGGGTATCATCTGGTTGGCCTTGCACATCAACAGAGAAAGAAAAACACACAGGGAACGCTAGAAACAGAGACATTTCTGTTCATTTAACGACAATAACCCTACTGAGTCAGACAACTAACCAGTCCTATGACATGTTCATAGACAATCAAAGTAACAGAACATCAAAGTAATGTAACTTGCAAAACGTTAACAGCAAACATATACGTTTGCATATCAAACAATGCCTCACAACAGTCCAAGAAAAGACAGCCTGAAGAGGCAAATTGAACAGTCGAGAACCATGAATTAACCATAACAGAAAAGGTCATAGTCCTAGGAGGTGGGTGTTTGCTAATTCAACAGAGTGAGAGGACAGCAATTAAGGAGCTGCCTCAGGGCCAGACAGAGAACAGAGCATGCACACACACACACGCGCACACGCACATGCACACGCATACACGAGTGCACGTACACACATACACATGACCACATCATCACAGTTACCTACACCACTATGTGTGTTAAACAGTGATAAACATTTTTTTTAAAAACCTTGGGTACAAACTGGCGATAGGCCACGTTCCCTGCTCTTCTTACCACATTAACACACATGGCATTGCACAACGCTTAATAATGTCACGGCATGTTTACACTTCAGCTCAACTTTATTGGGGATAGGCGGTAGTTGCCACGCTAGGCCAACCAGATATATGGCTGAAGGGATGAAGACAGCTAGGGCACCATAGAGGGGTCCTCTAATGCCAGCCAGGAAAACAACAAACCAACAGTGGCGTGTGTCGGCTGTGGAGCACAGGAAGTCTGCTCTGGCGTGCCACAGCCAAATGAAGACTGAGAGAAAAACGTCACCTCCAGCACAGGCTTTCAGGGGGGGGAAAGGAATTTAATCTGATCTCTCGCGAGCCTTGTACTTTTCCACTCCACCCCGAGGCTCTGTGAGAAAGGCTCACAGACAAGGTAGCAGCTCCCATCCCACGCCCTTCTCCTGAGATTGGAGCTGCCTGCTGCCTGCTGCCTGCTGCCTGCTGCCTGCGCTAACTTGCTAAAGCTAACCCTGAGGAGCTGGCATTCTGTGGGTGCAGGGTGAAATAACACCACTGGGGTCAAGGGTGAGAAGTGCACCTGTGTAGCACCACAAGTACTGAACAACATCATAAACAGCTAAGAGCCCCTGTCATTAAGACTGACGTTTCTGTGCGTCCGGTCAGGCCCACACTGAAAGCTAATGAGATTTTAGTACATGCAGTACATCACATGTACAATAACAGTTCATAGAACCAAACAAGAGCATGTCGACACATGAACATTTATGGATGTTCACGGCTGCCACCATTTTCAAAGCACGTGTGTCTTCACACATGTGCTTTGAAAATGGTGGCAGCGGTAAACAGCAATGTAGGTGAACAATGTATTAACCTGACAGTCTGCCTCAGTCACAGCAAAAGACTGAAAACTGATCAGAGCAATACGCAGCATGTTTCTATAATAGCATCCCCTAAGCCCTCTTGCTGAGCATTCAGAGAGAAAGAGGAGGGGGGGGGGAGTTAAAATAGAAGTGGCATATTTAACTGAGAGAAAGAAGGAAAAAAAACAGCCACAAACTGACCTGTGAATCTTGCACACAGGAAATGCATCACTGAGCAATGGGTTTGTGCTACTTCCTGTCTGTTAAACCACATTCAGTAGAAAACCTCTCTCTTATTGCAAGAGTGGAAAGTTCTTTCAATCTACTCCCCCTCTTTCCTTCTAACGAACTGAGTGGGTCCCTTTACCCTGCTTCAATGCCTTTCTAAAGTTGTAACATACCAATGTCTTGTTATAACTCACACAAATGTTGCTGTTTACGTTGTTTAAGATATGCCAGTTCAGTGAATCAGTTTTGTAATATGTCAAAAGAGTGAAAGAGAAGACCTATTGAAATATGTCTCCTAAAAGACCACCCTCACATGAATCAGTCTACATTACAACTTATTACATATTAGTCTCAACATGTAATACCAAGTTAGTTGTCGTTAATTACAGCGTTGGTGAATTCAATTGGAGACAGTGGGCCTCTTAGTCACTCTTTCATACACCTGCTGCTTCAAGACTCACACTCACCCACCCACACACACACACACGCATGCACACAAATTCACACTCACACACACATGCACACAAATTCACACTCACAGAGAGAGAGAGAGAGAGAGAGAGAGAGAGAGAGAGAAACAGCCCCATCTATTCGTGACAGTGTTGCCTCCCCACCACATCACCACAGCCTGGCCTCTTTCATTAGTTAAATTCTAAGAAAAAAATGTCACACTATATTCTAGCAGTAGTCCTCATTCAAAATCATACCATAGTTTATCACCACAATTATTTTTGAAGAGTGTTCATAGTCAGGCCTACTCTAATGTGCAAAAAGGAGGCCCCCCGACGCCTTTTATGAGCCAGTAGCTTTTGTCACAAGAGGGTTTGCCCAAAAGCAACTTAACAAGACCTGCTCAAGTACAGAATTTCAAGAATCTCTGAAGTATCAACATGCAAGGGTGAGCAGAGACAGCCACAAACAGACAGAGAACACAACAACTTGCTCACTTCCTCTCTGAAATCCATGTGCAACGGTTATCTCTCTGTGTGTAGAAAGCCCCCTATTTTGCCACAACAGACACTAAAAAGATGAATAGAATATAACAACGCACGTACATAATAATCATCATTGACCAGATGTTAACAATATCTTACCAGCTGTCAATGGTGGACATATATTGTCATGGTGTGGTCCCCCCCCCCCTGTACCTCCAGCAATCTATTTTGACTATGTGGCAACAGACCACACACTACTGATAGGAAGAGCCATCAGAGTTGTGAAAACAGGACAGGAAATTGCAGAAAAAAAAAAAAAAGTCTAGAAGAGACATCTGTCCAATTTCATGTCAGGGTACATGAGTCCATTGAGTCACATGGTGCTGTGCCCATTGAGTCACTTTACCTGTTCGCAGAAAGGTAAGGATGATGCATCTGCATTGGTGCCTAGTGGCTTCCTGTGACCCACACAGGGGCTACAGATGAGTATTGTTACATGAGTTCATGAGCATATACGTCCCTCATGGGGAGAAGGTTGTTTGTTCATCTCTCCCCCTCTATCCAACCTGGTTTAAGAGCAGCCAGGAGAGAAGGAGATTAGCCTTGGGCCAACTGGCATGATCTAGACCACTGGCATGGTGGTGAACTGACAGGATTGCAAAACGGAGAGTGGATGTTGATGACTTTGTTGCTGAGAAATCTGCCAACAAGTCTTTTTGAAATCACATTGGTCCTACAGCCATCGCCTTTCATCTAAAGGCTGGTATTGTGTAATGTTGATGGTATCATTAATGGTTTGTTAATCAGTGATGTGAGCCTGAGTGAGATATTCATTATGAATCTTCTTAGCGTCTCTTGGGGCTTTTAGGGGCTTTCTGACACAATGGGTCCAAGTGGAAAAACACAGACACAGGATTCACAGAAGACAAAGGTATGCATCTGTGCCTGCCTCTGACTACACAATTCCCCTCTCTCCAAAATATTTGAAATGCTTCAGTTTGAAGACTCTCACGTTGTTTTGGCTGCTGTGTGGAAGAAAAAAGAATTGGTTCATGACCAGACTGGAATAGCAAAACACTTTCAGCTCTATCCAGCATCCAAACCTTTCACAGAAACATCCCTTTATCTCATAACCAACAGCTGTAACACTCACTGCTAGCAACAGCATGAAAAAGGCCCCCCTTTTTGGGAAAGTTCACTGGAAACCCAATTGCATAAACATACCTCTCTAAAGCTGTGTGTGTGTGTGTGTGTGTGTGTGTGTGTGTGTGTGTGTGTGTGTGTGTGTGTGTGTGTGTGTGTGTGTATGTGTTTCCATGTCCGAACGCCCTCTTACGGCGTTTTATTAACTACGCTTCAAGCCAGCAGATGTGGGGTTGTGAAATAGCATCGCCCGCTCCATCCCTCTGTCTCACACACACACGCACCCATCCCCGATCTGTTTACATTCATACCAATGCAGACATGTCACAGCACAGGTCGGCAGCAGGAGAAAAAAACAGGCACGAAACATACCAGCCCAACACCCAGGCCTCACACACACACACACGCACACACACACACACACACACATACACACACACATACACACACAAACACCTCATGCAACCTTGGATAAAAACAAAGGCCAACCGTAACCATGACATTCCTGCTATTCCTGCACCTCAGTCCACCACTGGTGTTCAAAACTATGGTCTGCATTCTTCAACAACTAATCATCATTCAGAAGTTAACTCTTTAACTGTTCGCCCAAACACCAAGGTTCTCAGAGAGGAGGAGTGAATTCCATTCATATCAAATGGGGGAGTCGGCGTATGCAGCCAAGATACTTCTGATTCTTCACTGGGTTGCTGGAGGCTAGGTGACAAACAGCATACCATACCAGGTGTGAAACTGTGCCCCCCCTCAGCTGCAGTAGGTGTGTAGACCTGGCTGCTCAGAACAGGTTGCATACCAAACAGGTCTGGACATAAGCAGGCTGGTGTGTCCACATATCATCATCATCATCATTATCATCATCATCAGGACCAGGCATGCTGCAGGCAGCAGCAGAACACAGCAGCATGCCCTAGGTATAGGCTAGAGGAGCTTTAGACCCCACACCCCCAATAATGAAGATATGGGACATAGCTAGAAGAATCAACATAAGAAAAACAGCCTAGGTCTATATTAGGCAATGCTGTGAGTGAGTCCCTTTGCTAGAAACCCCACAGATTAACAGTGAAACAACTTAACTTTGCAGCTTTAGCAGAGATTTAAGATGAGGACATATTGAGCTGTCGGCAAACAGCAAACAATCACCGAATCAGCTCTGAGGATCTGATTCTCTCTAAAGCCTCACACCCAGAGCCAATCACACCTGGAGGGAACTGAAAGAGAGCACAATCTCATCAGGTGGGTTTATCTAATTACAGACAATGAAATCCCAGGTTACCGGGCTATGAGATCATTTATCTTGTTGGTTCACACTTTTATCTAATCTAGAAGCCAGTAAAAAGAGTGTCTCATTCCTGGTCCTAGGACGAGAGTCATTCCTCAGTGACGTCAGACAGACACACCTCTGATAGGGATGAGGGTAACATACTTTGTGACTGAACGAACCAGCTCGGAATACTACCCGGCCCCATGCATTCACCAGAAACATGAGGTGTTGTTTAATGTTTGAGGTGTTACAGTACTAGGGTAGTAGAGTAGTAGAGTCTAGGCACTTTGTCTTGTCGTCACCCTCACATGACGCTACCTGAAGCACGTTGGGGGAAGGGTTAAAGAGAAAATAAGGTCAACGTTGCTCAAACTGCAGCAGGCATTGTCAAGGTTATGACTAAACATAAACCATGGAATGTCTGTAAAACATAAAAAGAAGCCACAGCTTTTACCACTTATGATTTCATGTACGTCACGTCAATGACATTTCACACTTGGTAGGTAGCTTAAGGGCAGCCAAGTCACTTCTGTTAGAAACATTGACCATTTAGCCATTTTGTTTTTCTCTGCAGGGTATTGTGTGAAGCTGTGTGCAGGTGGGAACAGGGGAGCCAGTACAGGTCAATATTTGAGGAGCAGCGCAGGGCTTTATGAAGCAGGTCGTTTGTTTATGATAGCGGAGCGATGGGAAAGGTGCACCATTGATGCAGGAGATGAGGACAATAAACCACACAGCCATAGAAACAGACCTGCTGTCTGACCTTGTTGTATAACAGGGACTAACAGGCAATATGATGTCATTGAACCATGGGGTGTGGGGCCTTACAGGTATATCACCTCAAAGTGATCTAACTCTATGTGTGAAACTTGGTAGAAAACATATGTATTACACTGGACACACTGTCAGAGACATGTTAAGTTGGATAGTAGGATTCCAAATCGTATTAGCAATCTAAGTAGTTTCATGTCATCCAATATTTTTGTGTGCCATCAATAGTTTCTAGCAAATGTTGTTGTTGTTTTTTTTGCATGCATCCATGCATGCTACTTTGAATGAGAGCGACAGACAACAACCTCTGTGGGCTTGTGACTTCTTCAGATCACAATGCAAAAACGCATAGGTAAACAAGGAGTGTCTGTTGCTTAGGAACGGGGGAGGGAGATGGTTTGTAAAGCAGGCTCAGTGCTATGAGCGAGAGAGAGCAACAGAGAGAGAGAGAGAGAGAGAGAGAGAGAGAGAGAGAGAGAGAGAGAGAGAGAGAGAGAGAGAGAGAGCATGGGGGCCCTCATTCACTGGCAGGGTTGTATGTTTGAGAGGACATAGGCTGCAGACCAAGCCTGACAGAGTAATACACACACAGAGACTGCCAATGGAGTAAATGAGCCTCTCACACACCACTCTCAAAAAGCTACTCTCTGTGAGTAACTAAGTGGGTTAAGGAATAAATTAGGAACTGAGACAAACACATTTTTAAGCATCAATATACTGGCGTGTGTTTCCTGACTGCTTTAGCCAAAGGAGAATAATGAAGCAAACGGTGCCACCATTCACACTGTCATGAGCTCAGACAGTCAATTTAACAATTTGGCGGTAAGAGACAATAGGAAAATGGCTGTGTTGCTGTCAGCGGAGCAGAACTAACAAGAACCACTTGAGGGGGTGATTAAGGTAAAAGGTGAGTTAAGGGGTCAAAGTTCTCCTCAGGTCTTCCACAAGCATGTGATAGGCGACGTGCCAAAAGGGGAAGAGTAGCACAGTGGGGTTGAAGTACTGGCTCTCTAATTATAACTATAACTTTATTGATGTCACCCAGTTCAAAACAGATTATATTTAAAATGCAACAAAACATACATAATGATATTGAGAAATCATATAAGGAATAATGTGTGTGTGTGTGTGTGTGTGTGTGTGTGTGTGTGTGTGTGTGTGTGTGTGTGCGTGCGTGCGTGCGTGCGTGCGTGTGTGTGTGTCCTTAACCTGTCCTGTCATATTGGCTGGAAACATGAGCCACAAGCAGAATGTCTTTTCATCCTCACTCTCCTTTCAACTCTCTCAGTATTGATCCAACTTGATCTCCCCTGCATTACTGTATTAGCAAGGCCACTTTGGATGAGCTTAATGGCTGGCAACCCACACTCACACACTGGCAGCGATTCTCAGCCCGGCCTCCTGATGCCATTTTCTTACTGCATTAACATTGAACATCGATATGGCCCTAAGCAGTGTGGTTTTCAAAAGTAAGGAGGAGGTAATTTTTAGCAGCAGTTCCAGCATCTCTTCTCAGAAACATGAGTACGCAGGTCATCATAAGATTATTTCAGCAATATTTTATTTATTTAGACCTTGTGTACAGTGGGAGTTCCTAAATGAATGAACTGCATTGTAGGTACATACTTATCAACTTACATGTACTGTATGTTGCATTGAATGGAGCTAGGCCTATCAGTTGCCACAAGTTTTAATCTCCTGTTGTGTCATTGTTGGCTGCAATATAATAAACGATGTCCCAAACCATTCTTGTTTGAGTAACACACACCAGCTATCAGCAAAGGGCTCAAAAGTTTGCTTTCATACTAACACCCTGCTTGGTTTTGTCAACCATGTGACCATGTGTAACATTCGTTTCTGTGAAATGTTCTCCTCCATCTTACTTGCACCTCTGATGCTTTGAGCTTGGTTTGGGATAATGGTTCTGAGCTCGGCTGGTCTCCATCGTGGAGAGCGCCTGGCATGTGTCTGGGAGCGGAGCGGAGCGGAGCAGGGCAGACAGGAGGAGACTGTGCCGTAGTCAACGAATGCATGAGCAGTGTTCCACATCGCTGCCTGCTGAAGCCCCACTCCAGCCACAGACACCAGTGCAGCTGGGCGTCTGGGAGGAAAGCCTCCAAAAACCGCATGAAGAATCCATTTTTCCCAGTGCCTGCCTCAGAATGCCTATTATGTTACATGGCATTGTATAGTGGCCAAGATGTTATGAAAGGCATCAGAGTGTGGCGGTATGTATTAACACATCTGTGACACTATGGGAGGAAGGTATAGAGCTTGGAACTGGATTCATGGCTGTGTACGGCACTGTAATTGCTTTTTTGAGGCATGTTACCTCATGAAGGGTGGGACCAATGGAACTGAAGAAAAACATGATGCTGTATGCTGTGCATGTACAGAGGCCACGGAGTTATACGGTTCTCTGAGACGTCTGTTCAAGTCAGATGAAAACAAAACGCACTACCTGTGACACATCATCTCCTCACTGCACCAGAATGTATATCAATTCTTACTTAATGTGTGTTGTCTATGTGAGCAGCATAACGAATAACCGTCAATAAAATAACACTCATATCTTTAACCTGCCTCCCACGCATGCTACATCACACAGGACATGTTTCCATGGCAGATATCATCTATCATGGCACGACTGAATCGTTGAGGTTTCATGGGAGTGGGTTGATCGTTCATCTTTAAAGACACAAAACATACTCCTACTGTCATAAACTGCCACTACTGGATAACCTGACGAGGCAGAGCACCTCATTTCTCTTTCCTGAGAGTCCTACACGAGATAAGGAATACAAAGACAGAAAATAGTTGATCTGGGAGTGCTGGCTAAGCTTCTCACTTAATTCTAATATTGACTCTGAATATCTATCAGGATGGTCAATTCCAGTGAATTCCAGTTGCCAGTCAGGCTGTGGTAGCTTTCCCTACCAGCCTAGGTCCTGTTGGCACTACCAGGCCTGTTTTTACCATGCAGTGCTGGCCTGGAACCGCCCCCTCACACCCCTGATGTTGCATAACCGGGAGCATTATCAAAAGCAAGGTGTGACCTGATATTCGACACAAACGACTCTCTCTTCCCCGAAACACAATTCTTTTTTATTACCATGGCTGCTTGGGGGGGAGAATGGGAGTCAACAGGCGCACCTGTCCTGCCCACTCCTGAGGGCTTGAGTGGGAAGGAGGGAGGGAGGGAGGTGGGCTTTTGGTGGGGGGAGGTGATAAAGAGGCAAGTTATCTCATGACTGAGGACAAAGGGGCTTCCTAGGCGACAGAAGCAAGTCACTCAAACTCTCTCCTCAAAGAAGAGGTTAGATGTGAGGTACATGGTCTTGATAGGCAGACTGATAAGTGACCCATACTGTAGGTCCAGCTTGGTTCTTTAAAGATGAGGTTTCTGTTTCTACATGCTGTTGCCAAAGAAGATAGCATCAGGATCACTGCTCAGCTCCTTCTAACAAAGTCCGTAATATCATTTTTTTTTTCAGTTTTATGACTCCACTCTGGGCTGGAATCCTCCTGTATGGTTTCAGGGCTCAGACATTGGGCTCACAGCTCTGATTCCCCCTGTATCTAAGAACAATGGGCTACCAGTCTCAGCTTGTGTGTGTGTGTGTGTGTGTGTGTGTGTGTGTGTGTGTGTGTGTGTGTGTGTGTGTGTGTGTGTGTGTGTGTGTGTGTGCGTGTGTGCGCGTGCGTGCGTGTGTGTGTCAGTTGCAACATTATGAGAGCGCGCTGCTCAATGGAAATGGCGAGATGACGAGTATGGAAACGTGATGCAAATCCCCCCTGGGTCAACACAAAGAGCCTTCAGCCAGCTCGGCAAGGCAACACAAAGAGCCTTCAGCCAGCTCGGCAAGGCAACACAGCACGAGGAACACACAACAGAACAGAGCCATACCGCTTTCACATGTGACCAATATACCTCTGACATGACAGGAAACACACGTCGACCTATAGTTACTTTTTACGTCAACGTTCAATGTTGTTGAATGTTGATGATACCTGAACGTGTATGCATTGGTGTTCTATGTGGTTCGTTTGGCTTGGGTTAGGGTTAGTTAGGTTCTGCAGCTATGCCCCACATTACAGGGAAGGTGTGTGTGTGGCAAAGAAAACCAGTGGTGTAGAATTCAGATCACCTCAAGCCCCCTTGTGATCTGTCTCAACTCCTATTCCCGTCACTGAGGCCAGCCTTGGCCGAACAACAAAGGAAAAGAAGGGGACCAGAACCCGCCGTAGAATGACCTACCCAACAGGTTCTAGTCACCCCCATTCCCTGAGATCACCTGAGGGACTTAGTACAGATAGTGTGTCATAGCAACACACACCAGCATGCCTCAAGTATGTCCTTATTTACCCATCAACCTACATACAACAATAACTGCTACCCTCGGTCATTCAATGCCAGCAACAGCCTGTGAACAGACCCAACCCTCTACTGTTCCATATGCAGGCATGCCAGGCTTGGGCTGATTAAATTCTCCCCTCCTCCACCTCCTCCTCTTCGGCCAGGCCTAATGATCTAATTACAGGCTAAGACTTGTTGACTTATTGTGTGAGGACCCAACCTGACACTACTACCTGGCCTCCCACCTTCTCTTCATCCCTCTCTCTCTCTCTCTTCATCTCTCTCTCTCCCTCTCTCTTCATCCCTCTCTCTCTCTCTCTCTCTCTTCATCTCTCTCTCTCTCCCTCTCCCTCTCTCCCTTGGGTGACAGAACTCAGCCCCTCTCCACAGCCCCTCACAAAGAGCACTCTGGTGTGTTGGGCTGTCATGGCCAAACCTCAGGGCCTCATTTACAAACCAAATCAGAGGCCAGGGTGGGAACCAGGAAAGATAATAAAGTTAGATCAAATGCAAACTCTTTCTGTCTCTCTCTCTCTATACACTCACTGAGCACTTTATTAGGAACATGATACTAATACTGGGTAGGGCCTCCCTTTGCTCTCAAAACAGCCTCAATTCCTCGTGGCATTGATTCCACAAGATGATGGAAACATTCCTTTGACATTCTGGTCCATGATGACATGATTGCATCACACAATTCCTGCAGATTTTTCAGGTGCACTTTCAAGCTGTGAATCTCCCGTTCTACCACATCCAAAAGGTGTTCTATTGGATTCAGATCTGGTGACTGGGAAGGCCACTGAAGAACACTGAACTCATTGTCATGTTCATGAAACTAGTTTGAGACGACTTTTGCTTTGTGACATGGTGCATTATCATGCTGGAAGTAGCCATTAGAAGATGGGTAAATTGTGGCCATGAAGGGATGCACATGGTCAGCAACAATACTCAAATAGGCTGTGGCATTCAAGCGATGATTGATTGGTATTAACGGGCCCAAAGTGTGCCAAGAAAACATTCCCCACACCATTACACCACCTCCACCATGAGAAGGTGTACAGGTGTTCCTAATAAAGTGTTCTCTGAGTGTATATATATATATATATACAACTACACTATTCACCAATGTTCAAAACTGGGTAATCTGCTCATAGATACAGCAGGCCTAGGTGTGTGGGGCATTGGAAGAGGCTATAGTTTTCCTGGTTGCTGTCTTGTTGATTTACCAGAAGAGTGACCTCATAACTCAAGCTTATCATACAGTATTCCATATACAATAGAATAACTTCTCACTATACTTTATAGAGAGCAGAAAAGGGTCTGCTGTCATTTGCCCTCTATCTCAGTAATCTAGTATATCCGCCTGCCCATGTTTGGGCATTAGACCTGACATTGCCATCATCAGCCTTACATACAGTAGCCTGCATGAATCAGAACTACATCCACTGAGCTGGCTGGCCTGATCAAATCAGGTCTACAAGATGGCGTATGCTTCTCCAATGATAAGTGAGGGGATCTTTTGGACAGGATTTAGTAGAGAGGGTTATTTACATTTTGGCGTACAATAGACTGTGCTGTGCTGTGATATACTATACTATGCTGTGCTGTGCTGTGCTGTACATAGATGGAAGGTATAACCATATTTGCTCAGTGATATATGCACAATGTCTGGTGTGGACTACTGCTGGGGCCCTATGTGTTGTTTGTCAGTGCAGAATGCAGAGCACATTTCTGGTGAAACAGGAAGCATACTTTTATCTCTTCTGCTGCTGCAATCCCATTTTAGAAACAGAAACCCACCAACATTAGGAAGATCAAAATGAACCCTTTACAAGTGTACACTCACCGGCCACTTTATTAGGTACACCTGTTCAACTGCTCGGTAATGCAAATATGTAATCAGCCAATCACATGGCAGCAACTCAATGCATTTAGGCATGTAGACATGGTCAAGACGACCTGCTGAATTTCAAACCGAGCATCAGAATGGGGAAGAAAGGTGATTTAAGTGACTTTGAATGTGGCATGGTTGTTGGTGCCAGACGGGCTGGTCTTAGTATTTCAGAAACTCCTGATCTACTGGGATTTTCACACACAACCATCTCTAGGGTTTACAGAGAATAGTCCGAAAAAGAGAAAATATCCAGTGAGCAGCAGTTCTCTGGGGGAAAATGCCTTGTTGATGCCAGAGGTCAGAGGAGAGTGGCCAGACTGGTTCGAGATGACAGAAAGGCAACAGTAACTCAAATAACCACTCGTTACAACCAAGGTATGCAGAAGACGATCTCTGAACGCACAACACGTCGAACCTTGGAGCAGATGGGCTACAAAAGGGGGTCCAACCCAGTACTAGCAAGGTTCACCTAGTGTAGAGGTCACTATGAGGGTGAGATACAAGAGGCCCAACACCAGTTTGTTTGCCATGTCATCCCCTGTGGATCTCAATGACAACCTGTTTATCCTCTACATTACAGGATGAGCAACATTCATTCAAGGCTCCAATGGCCTGATCAGGTACGGATAAGCAAGCCTGAAATCAAACAGTACCTGATCCCAAACAACAGAGCACAGGAGGACACAATGATAGGGCCACAACAGGCAAACCATCTTTTATATGTTGTTTTCTAAAAGGCTCTGGGGGTACCTCGAGGGCTTGAAGGCATGGGGAAGAATGCATAACATTCTTAATATTATAGCCTGAAGACTATTCAAGGTTTCCATGAAAGATAATTACTGGTATTTCTACACCATGACACACTGTAAACCCTCATGTGGGCTTGGTCAGGGGGCTTGCAAAACACTGTTCCCTCCCTTGCTAAAGCATGCCATATAAGGCAATGACTCTTAAGAGAAAAACAACAACGAAGATATGACAACAAAAATACACCAGATCATCACAAACAAGATGCCTAACATCGCAATAACTACTTAAATCAAGAACACAAAACTACACCCATCACCTGACTTTTCTTAGAATACCTAAGCAAAAAAAGTGTACCAAAGGTGTGTCATGAAAATGTAGGAACAGGCATTTTCTGCGTCAGAGATCAATGTCTTGGCTATATCCTGGTGAATGATATGAGAGTGATAATATTGCTATAAATGCTGACCTGGTTTTACAGAAGAAATTTGATAAAGTTTTAGTGCCACCTGAGAAATGAGCCATTGAGAACAGTGGGTGGGTACGTTCCCTGCTGAAGTTTCTCTTCAAGAAAACACATTATGAAATGTGTCACGTAAATGCTGGCAAAACTGAGCATTCAACTGTATCAACATGAACTTCGAATCTAACTTCAACCCGAATTATTGTGCATAGCCAACTTCTGCTTTTTTGTTTTTGTCACACTCAAAATACAGAAACACAAATGCAAAAAAAACCCAGATAGATGCATAAATAAAACAAAAACATAACGTTTTGGACTCATTCACCCATAATTAAACAAAACAGAGACTGAATGTGAGAAACTTCAGTCACTAACCTTAGAGACACAAGGCTTGGGTGTCGGGCTCCATGTTAACAGTGGAAGAAGTGTCAGATCTGACTAACAAAAAGAAACTAAGAGGAAAAAATAGACAACAACGCTGGAAGCCAAAATAATCCAAAGGAGTGCCTATACAGACAGTGGGGGGACAGAGTCTAGTAAAGGTGTGGAACAGTGACCTGCCCTCTACCTCTCCCACTCACAGCGATAAAACAAAACTGAGAAAGAGAAAAAAAAAAACGAGAAGGCGATGGCTGCAAAAAAAGGAGAAGTGTAGTGAAGCAACTTGCCCTCTCCCTATGAGTCACGCACCACAGTGGCCATTGGCAGGGGAGCCCTGAGGTAGAATGCCTGCACCGGGCCAATCAGGGGCTAGGGTGGGCCCTGTATGCAAATCCCTTCAGGTGAGTTCTGGCGTTATTGGAGATTGGCTGGGGACCGGGGTGGGGGGAGGGGAGAGCTGGGTAGACCAACCAGCAGGCCACACCTTGAGCAACATGAAAGAAGACAGACTTGTTTCTCCTGCGATGCGTGTTGCAGGGGTGCTGTAAATGCACAGTTGGTCTGGTATGCATTCACTCCTGAGGACACTCGGACTTTGACCGAGCAATATAAAGCAATTATGTCATAGAGGTTGAAATCTGCAAGGAAAATTGATCATCAAAGCGAGTGTGAGTTCTGTAAAGCACCGGACTGTGAATCGGGTCAGACGAATATAGGTTCATATTTTGGGTTTCATTGGGGAGTTTGAAATTAGCTTGGAGTTCACTGAGCAAAGTAAATGTGACAGTTAGTCAAAGAGGTACATCCTGGGAGTGGCCCTTGAGGCAACAGGGGCCCCCATAAAACAGGCTTTATAAAACAGGCTTTATAGGTGTTTGACTACAGTGAGTGGGAGGTATAAGAAAGAGGCTGTAAAGAGCAAAGCACCCACAAGCAGTCTCACCTGACTGCACTTTGAAATTAAATCCTACTGGACATAGCTAGTGAGTCCAGGTGTGTCTATCAACCTAACTCCCAGCCCCTCCTCCTCTCCCCTGAAGAACCCACCTGGGCAATATGCTGCCCAGGTGGGTTAGTGGTGGTCACCGAAGCTCCTATTGTGAACACTGATAACATGCTCCTCATAAGCAACCATCTGAGTTAAACACATGCAAACAGGTGTGGCTGTCTCCATGCCGACACTGAGGGTATTACTATTTCTGGTAGCTGATTGTGGGTCCTCCCTGTTACACTGAATCCTAATTGCCCGTGGCCTACCCAAGCGTCAAGGTGAAAAACAGACCTCTCCCGCTATAATCAGTTTGTGTGTCCTAAACAGCTGCGTCCATCAAAAGGGTCTGCATGCGTCTGCATGCGTCTGCATGCGTCTGCATGCGTCTAGGCTGTCAAGCCTGTTAACGGACGCTGTGTCTCTATTTCAGAGGCATGCCACGTAGTTCCATCCTCTGAGGTGTCATATCAGGGCTGCCTCTGTAGCTCGCAGTGCGTTGACGCACCCAACAGAGTATATTAGGATGCCCTGTTAGTCTCTTGTGTTTGTCTTGCAATTCACAAACACAAGGACACACGCACACACACACACACACACACACACACACACACACACACACACACACACACACACACACACACACACACACACCTACAAACTAGCTGAGGAGCCAATTGATTACAATCTGCCGCAGGGTCTCCAACTCTCATCCCCAAAACCTCCACCACATACCCCTTCTCATGTACTCTGTGCTCAGGGTGGTGTGCATGTATGAGAGCTGAGATATCTGATGCTTGACAAGCATCTTTATCTGACACGATACAGTTGACAAACAGGAAGTCGAGATCTGTGGTGTTGGCAGTGTGTGTGTGTGTGCGTGGGCGGGTGCGTATGTGCGTGCTGTGGGAAGAGCAGCGATGTCTCAGCTTGGCCTTTTTATGCTTTTCAGTTTTTCAATTAACAGGGCTGCATTTGAGACCCCCCCCTGCCCCCTAATAGGTCCCCTTTTACTAACCCCAATCTTAGTGCAGTGGAATGGCAGTTTTTACCTGGGATGGCCCAGGTTTGGTCCATTTCAACACAGAAGAGAGAGAAATTGTTTTCAGAGCCGCCCTTGGCCTCTAACAGAGCAAACAAACCAAACAACCCCCATTTATCACTGCCTCTGGAAATACTACGTGTCCACTACACAGACAGTGTCACTCGGAGACAACTGCTCAGGAGAAGTCCAAGCAGCCCACTTACAGCCATTGAGACTGACTGACTCCAGGGTCTGAAAATCCAGGGTTGTTGGATGACGAGGCAAACAAACAGGCATTCTGTATACATCACTCCCCTTATCTAAACCCTGTGAATAAACAATTCCCTTACTTAGTGTCAACCCCTAATTGATTACAGCACATCTCCTGGAGCCTCCTGAAAAGTTGCGCAACTAGCTTAAATCACATTCCAGTAAATGGCAGTGATGTTCTGATTATTTTTTTATTCATTCATGGATGCTGTGCAGTGCATCTGTTTTTGTCTTGAGCAACGAAGCCCGGCTATGTGGTTCTCCCTGGAGACCAGAAGAAGAATGGCAAAGCACATCCAGACCACATGGCCAGGGTCATTATACAAATTAATATTTTCCACAATCATTTCTCACAGTGTTCCAAATAAACATTTTCAATGAGGCGTTTCAATGGTAACATTGCCAAAAGGAGAGAAGGAGATCTCTCATTTTGAAATGTATTTATATTCACATCACTAGAGTGATGATGTTGTTACTCTTTTTGTCCTGACGTACAGTAGGCCTAGTAGTAGTAGTAGTAGTAGTAGTAGTAGTAGTAGTAGTAGTAGTAGGCTACAGTTGTAGTTGTATGTGAGATACTCCAGCTTTAACTGGCATCTGAAGCACCTGTTGCATCACTATGAGAAGTCACAGTTCTCTATTCCTTCCAACTTCCCCCAAACAGAGAACCCAGCTCAAAGGGCATACACTTATATCACCTTTTAACGGCTGTTAATTGCTCTAATTTGTGTAAACAACACACTAGTAGTGGGACGGTGATCACTGACCTGACTGACAAACAGTATTTTAAGAGGACCAGATAACCAGCTGAGAGGGCAGGTTCAGTAGACTGAGCTCATGGTTGGCACAGCCAGCTCTCCATTATCCTCTCCAGCAGTCTCATTAATGAATACTAAAGGAGAACATTTTGTTCCCCTTTCTGCCAGCGTCCATGCCAAAGACTACATTCTCCCCGAGATCCTCATTGTCAGGGAATAAAATGACATTGGAGCGGATGTGGGCCTCAAAAACTATGCCGTTCCATCTCCTCACCTCTGAGGATTGTGGGTCGATGTCATGCTCTGAAGGCTATTTCATCAGATTTCAGTTGTAGGACGACATTGCTCAGACCAGATCCAGGGTCTGATTAATGGCTGGCCATGTGGTTCTTGATCAACTTTAAAGAAAAACAAAACAACGGTAACATGCAGTACATTATGTTGGCCCTAATCTCGGAATCCAGAATCTCATCTCTTGATTGAGATTCTGGGGGCACAGGGGAAAAAAAGCGGGGACGGCAAGTCTCCACCTCCTAAGGTTTTTTGCTTGCATACTCCTTTCGTTCCACCATGCCATAAGTTTATAATGTTTACAATACGATTTGCACGCATTACATGAAATGAAAACATGGAGTTTGAGCTGAATATGTTTTCGATACCATAATTTTGCAGGTGAGTAGTGTGCTTTCAATTACCAGTTTCCCAAAGAAATCTGGTTGAAATCATTGCTTCCACCTACTCAACTCCTCTCTATTCTTTGACTTAGTGGGACTATGTTGGCCCTATAGGCCTAGCCATGTAGTAACACTCTTATTACACTAGTAATAGTAATAGTAACATGTGTTAGCATAATGCTAATCCACTACTATGCATTTACTGATGTACTATGTAACAGCATGTCAACACAACGTTGTTACCAGGGCAACAACATAATCATATAATATCTGATGAACTTGTATCAGAGAGGTATAGCAAATCTAGACATGGCAATAGGGGTCAGGCTACAAATCAAATGCAAGTTTCAAAGTGCTGGTACTTAAAGTTGGCTAATTGAGGTAAAAATAAATAGGCCAAAAAAACTGCATTACAGTAGAGACACAAAATGTCTCTCTCATAGAGAAACACACTCTTGCCTTTCCGTCAGGGATGTGTGTTACAGAGAGATAAACAGCCTTGGTGTGAGAAGACTGAACCATGTGACTCTGCTGACTAAGTGAGAAGACACACCTTTCCTTTATAGCCTATAAATAAAGACTGGTATGTTTCATACCGGTGCTGCAGATCAGAATCCAACCAAAACAGACAAAAGCCACAAAAGCAGCATGTCTCATTTAAAAAGCAGACACAGCAACACTTTGCTTCATGACACTGTTGCGGCTCATGTTTGGATATGTTCTTCTTTACCTCACTTTCGACCAAAAAGACTTCAAAATGAAAGGTGCAGAAATAAAGGTCAAAACCACAGTATTTTGGGTCAAAGTTTAAACTTATTTTGTCAGAACTTGGACTGGTGTATTTTCAACCTTGTTTTTTCCTGCTCAGCTTACACCACCTGACTTATTTTATCTAGTGATCTTCTCTACAAATCTGCACCATGCAAGCCAAGCCACAATGAAAAGAATCCAGCTCATTCATTTCTGTGGTATTAAAAGACCACACTGACACTTTATGCAGACTAACTATATAGCTAGTTTCCCAAGACACAGGTTAAGCCTACAGTAGATGTGGAATTTTCCCTTGAGAATGCTTTTTAATCTAGTACTAGGCTTGATCTAGATCCGTGAAACTAGCCCTATGGTTAGCCTGCATGGATACCAAGAAAGACCAAAAATAAGTAAAACCTTGAGGGCCTGAGATATGGAGCCTCAGAAGGACAGGCAGTGCTGTTTGTGCAGGTCCGAGGTCAGGTGGTGATGGCCGTTCCATGACTCACTCAGAGCTAAGGAAAGTCATACGCTGGACTAACCAGGGCTCGATAGCAGCCCTCGTGGGACACACAGGTTGTGTCAGAGGCATTGTCATTAGGCCGACCAAGATGGACAAGGAGGTACACACACCATGACACACTCAAGAATTGTGTTGCATGACCACGTGCAATTGGTCAGAGTTAGTCGGGTCAGAGGTCGATTTTCTATTGTAAAGTAAGCCACTGGTGCATTTCCTAAAAGCATTGTAGTGCTAAGATCAACCTTACATCCATAGCCTACAATGGATTTAAGATAATCTTAGTACTACAGTAGTTTGTGTGAGGCCAACCCTCTTTCTCATCCTGAGGGCAGACAACCCCTTCCAGTTAACTAGACCATTAGTCCTTCCATCAATTAATTACCAGACAACAAATGATCAGAAGCAGTCATGTTCACTGTAAACACATTGCCATCCTCAGACTGTGACCAACCGGGCATTGGAGTGGTCATCCCTGATTCCCAGTAATTACTGTGGATGACTGGAACGTAACAGAACCAACAGAGAGGGGTGTAAGCATTTAGCTGAATGGAAATGCATTCAATGCACATAACCTACAGCTGAGTCACTCCCACTCCCTCTCTGCCAAATCATGCTGATGGTATGAGGCGCTGACCATAGGCCCTCCACAGGTATGCAATATTACAGCTGCTGTGCTGATGTTCTCACCAGGAAGGATCACCTATTTGGGTCATGTTGCCCAGTACCTACACAGAGGAGTGGGAGTAAATGGAAGCCAGGAGACCGAGTACAGAGGAATGGTGGACAGTTTTGTTGAGTGGTGTGAGCAGAACCACCTGCTAGTCAATATCAGCAAGACAAAGGAGATGGTGGTGGACTTTAGGAGGACTAGGACGTGGAGGTGGTCCAGAGCTACCTGTACCTGGGGGTGCACCTGGACAATAAACTGGACTGGACTGGTAACACAGATGTCCTGTACAAGGGGCCAGAGGAGGCTCAGGTCCTTTGGTGTGTGCAGGACTCTGCTGAACATGTTCTACCAGTCAGTGGTGGCCAGAGCAGTGCTGTACGTGGTGTTGTGCTGGGGGGGCAGCATCAAGGAAGGTGACACCAAGAGGCTGAACAAGAACATTAGGAAAGCTGGTTCTGTGCTCGGTGTCACCCTGGACGCTGTGGAGGAGGTGGCCAATAGGAGGGTGAGGATCAAACTCCTGGCCATCATGGACAATCTCTCCCATCCCCTATATGACACTGTGGCAGAGCAGAGAAGCTCCTTTATCAACAGACTATTAAAACCATGTTGCACTAAGGAGCGCTATAGGAGATCTTTTCTGCCTGCCGCAATAAGACTGTACAACACCTCCTCCGGCTGGCTTGATCGGGGTGATCAGAGTCAGGCTGGGGGATGTTAAATCACACTGGACTGTTCTTACTGTATATAATGTTTCAGATATGTGTTTTATTTGATTATTCTATTATCACTTTATTGTGTTGTTGTTTGTGATGTGAGCTGCTGTAACGCCTTAATCTCACTTCGGGGATCAATAAAGTACCTATCGATCTATCTATCTATCTAAGGCACAGAGCGGGACAGAGAGTGGAAGTGTTGAAACTCATCATGGGGGTCTGCCTGACTTGGACCATAGCCTTAAGACTGTTGCATGATGCAGGTTAGTTACTGCTGAGACACAACATAGAAATGTTAAATCCAGACCAGGCCCGAAAATAAGAAATACTTGTCCAGTCATTGAGGTATGCAAACTTAGATTCAGTTCCTTTCATAACATTAAACATGTCCTGTGAGGCCATGTTTACAATATATGAATACATCATGAGCCCATTGGTGCAGCAGTACTGCCTGACACAAATACGTTAGACAACTAGAATAAATCTTTGGTTTATAGAAGAGCATATTTTGAACAGATAAGAGGATAGAAGCTGGAATCGGGTTGATTGTTTAAGGAAGGAGCAGACAGATTACCACAGGCTTAGCCACACACCCTCCATTCACACAAAAGGCATCCCATTAAACATTAAACACCCACAGCAAGGCCAACATTCCAGACGGTCCACATCACACCTCTGAGAACAGTATCAGCTACTTGCCATCGAGACAAAGGCAAAGGCTATCGACACTGAAAACTCCCTCACGTTAAAGTTAAGAGGCTAATACCATCTGGGGATTAAAACATTGAATTTGAAAAGTACCAATTGATTGATTAGTAGTGAATTAGTATTCTGCTCATATAGGCCAACACCGTTATGGGTTAGGGTTAGTTAGTTTTAAAACAAATACATGCATGCCACATACATGCATTTTTGTATCAAGCTTATTGTACATAAAATGCCAAAGGGCTTTGAAAGCATTATGGTGACAGAATACCCAAGAGCTGCATGCAGTTAAATAATTCATAAATGAGGCCTGAGGGGGGGACAGTCTGTCTCTCTGGCATTCCCTCCAGAAGAACACTAACACTTAGCTTATAGAAGTTGGTGACAGAAAAACATAAATGCTTCTCTGTGTGGAGGCCTAAGAGATGAGCCACTAACTTCACATGTTGTTACATTTTACACACACATTAACTTGTTGACATTGTAAGTCAGCTAAATGAGGTATCATCCTCCTCTCCCATGGGAGACAGTTTGAGAATCTCACACACTAAAATAAGTCTGTCTGCATGTCTTTCATTCGAGACATTTCATTAGCACTGACCAACATGTATTTCCACACATGGCAACACAAAGCTTCAATTCAAGTGACAGTAAAGTGAAAGCAGAGAGGGCCATGCTACATATGGTCAAAGGCTGCTATGTGGTTAGTTGGCTGTTGCTTGAGCATCACGCAGTGCAACCACCCTGCAATCTAATCAACACATCAGATACAACATGTTCGTGCCTAAATACATCTACTAAATATACCCAAGTCTGCCTATTCACAGTCACAACAAAAAGTCCCCAGCGCTGAGAGTAGGAACCTTGAATTAATTTGCACCAATCTACTGGTGCTGACAGATAATGATGCACCAGAAATGGAGGCCACAAACCTGGGTTAGTTCACCCTAGCCTGATAGTCAATCACTGTTGTAGCCACCTTTTCCATATTTACAATGTATTCACTAAAGATTAATAAATGCTTATTTTACACAGTAACGGCTTAAATGGGTCAAGGAAAGAAAAACAATAAATTAGCCAGGCAAAGTCACCAAGGCTTAGTTAAGCCTAATTAAACATTGCATGGTTGTTTAGAGTCCAAGATCTATGACATCGTATATATAACCAAAACATCAGGAGCAAAAATAAATAAGTAAATAAATAAATATGCATTAACTGTTTAAGACACCAACACTGAGGTTAACATGGTAGCAATACTAATGACAGTGAGTATGTATAGAGCAATGAAGGCCATGTGGGCTGTAGTCACATGCTTCACATTGTGAGAGACAGCATGCAGTTAGGACGGTGCTACAGGTGGAATTTCCCTTGTCTCCCCTTTCTCTTTGACGTCATGTCGGCTGCTAGCCTTCACAGATAGCTGAGGACATGAAACTCAGGTGACAGAGCCTCCGTTGTTGAAACCGACACAGAGAATAAGGAACTTTGCAAAGCAGTTGCCCGTCATACCCCCCGACCAAACACCCAACCCCATTGTGAGATATTCTCTCAGAAAAAGGGAAGTGCAAACAGTTTAAAAAAAAAAAATTGGTTCCTTTATTATTTGAGCTAGTCGCTTCACAGTTTCAGTCTTTCTGAGCGTACACATTTGTTTACACAGTGAAGGCATTGCCACCTTGTGGTTACCTGTGGGGTGTCAAATTACACCAATTCATCCCTGTGAGAACAATCAGTGGGCTGGATTGGAAAGAATCCAAACGAGCCCTAAATGCTTCTCTCTCTATCTCTGAGACCTTCCTTGAGCCTGTAGTAGCTATGTGATAAAATGGAGACTGTCCTCTTATTCACTCACCTGTCTCTCTCAAGGCCACTACATGCGGTACTGGTCCATTGGGAAGCACTAGTGGTGCTTCAGATGTAGAATGAAAGCAAGGCACATGTCCAAGTGCGCATGCAAATCAATATCCAGGAATGCCATTAAGACAGTTAGAAAAGCCTCATATTGAGGACAGGACAGTGCTGGAAGCCCTCAACAAATGGAACACAAAGAAGCATAGTTGTCCATTGTCTGCGGTCATTATCACACTCCTCAGCTGCTCAGAATGCTGATGGTGACATCACTGTCACATGGTAAGTACCAGGGATTCCATTAGCCCCGGCAAGGAGAGGCTTGTGTTTCCTAGTGTGCATAAACACACTATCAACTGCAACCTAATGCCTCCAGATGTCATCCTCCACCATCCTAATCCAGGCTCTGTTTAATGAGAGGCAGGAGGGGTTAGTCTCTCAGAGTCCCTTTGTGCGCACGAGAAATCCCTCCAGCAACAAAGTTCAAAGGCGGAGCAGGGTCGTTGTACATGACTGTCAAGAGGGAGGAAGGGAGACGGAGGGAAGGAAAGAGGGTGGGATATGTAGAAAGACGCACCGGGGGGGGAAATTTCGAAAACAGGAGGAGGATTCTGGGCATCCAACAAGCAGAACCACGATGCTCTGCAGACAAGTATATTTAGAAGCTCTTATTGAGGATAATTGGTTTCAGAAGACAGAAATTTCCAATTAACTGTTTGCCTCTGGGATGGGATGGCTGTGTAGGGATGATAGGGGTGGGGGTGGGAGCGGGGAAGGGTCAGTGGGACCAGCTGATCTCTGTCGCTGATGTGGGCTGAGCAGCACAAAAAGCCCACCACCCCCCGAATGAGTATTCCCCTGCCTCGCCCCTCCCTTTCTGTGGACGACAGCAAGCCACAGCAGGCCAATGAGACGTTAGAGCTTGCATGTCCCACAAGGCCAGCATCTTAAGACAAAAATGTAAACATCTGGCAAACATTTAGATTGGCCACAGATGGGTTGAGTAGATCAAGTTATTTGTGAAAACAGAGTTCTAATGGAGATGTAAGCCAAAATATAAGTACAAAAATAATTACACTGTCATAAAACCAGTGCAATGTATGAGTGGGAACATTGGTTCTGTATGTCATTTCAACAAATCTTTAGGGTGAAGATAGTCTAGTCAATTTTAACCGTAGCTGTGCAACATGTTGATAGAATAACAGACATATGGTTCAGTCTGTGAAACTCCTCCATCATAACAGGCACACATGTGGCTTTCCAACAGAGGGACTAAAGCTCTTGAACCAAATTGCAGGATTATGGAGTAGCACTTTACACAACACAGCTCATATTACTGTTATTACTATTGTAAGTACATTGTAGGCCAATAAGTATATTGGCTACATTGTACAACCGCAATAGCCCTAACCTTGACCCTAACCATCACCCTTTGTACTATGTATGAATGGGGTGGCAGTGAGTAATAACAATAGCCTACTTGTTATTAGGCTGTAAGTACAACAATAATTACACAGTAATAAAAGCAAGGCAATGTATGCCATAGTATTCTCCCATAGTTACTTCAATGAGTCAGCATACCATACCAGGTACGCAAAATCTCACATTCTGCTGCTTGATATCCCGATGATATGCTTAATACTTCAACAAAGGGTGCAATTGAACGAAAGAAAACAACTCATCGCATTCAGGTCCACAAGTGATCCCTCTCACTCACACTCACATGAAGCACGAATGGGCACTGGATCCTTAAGACAGTCCAGCTCTGTCTGCCGGCTACAACAGACGAACTCACACATTAAACACACAGCATCCTATCACATGCCATCCATGGTAGAGGCACAATGACACGGCTACTCAGGACAAGGACTGCAAAGCAGAGCAGTAGGTCATATATCCTGGAGGCTGTTCGCATCAAAAGTTAAGTCATACGGGGTCAGTAGCAGGACGAAACAAAAACTCTTACGTTGGAGTAATTAAAATAGTCTATGTATATTCATATATGGTGAATAGATAATATTCTATTAAATGTTAACTTTTACATAGTAAGCTTCTTTGTAATAGTATCACATCTAATATTCGTCTTGGAAATTAAAGACGCTCCTTAAAGCTAATTGACGGGGAGCAGTAGTCCATACACTGTAGGAAATAGTCTGTTTGGAATCGTATTAAAACTGTTGCCAAAAAAACATACACCAATCACCAACTGAATATTGTAGACTTACCTTGAGTCCCTTCAATTGTCATAAAGTGCCATACATACAAAAAAAAGCAATATTGTGTCTCAAACTAAATCATCTGGTAATGTCTTCAAGAACCACTTAACAGCATATTGATATTATCCAAAAACATAATCCTTCAATCTTCGAATATGAGATGATTAAATGGACACCATGTCTGGCCAACGCTAGTTTCACTATACTTTCGCGTGCCTGACATGGGTTGTTACACTGTTTTTTTTCTTACCGAAAGCCGATGCGTGGGGAATTCCTAGCAGTCACATTTTCCCTAGTAAATGATTGGCCAGCACTAGGGATTCACAATATAATGCGAGCTGTTGATAAAACATAACATTTATTTTGAATTATGTGAACAAGTTTAACTACTGATTAGATGCATTGAAACGCATTGGGCGAAATGTGTCTACATACCTTTTGACCAATATAACTAAGAAAATTATGTGCGGTTCGGTTTTTATTTTCTGGTATCCAGGAGATTACAGTGACATCTACCACAATAGATCCAGGAAATGTCCTGTCAATTTGGGGAAAATATGGTCAACTGCTCTGTCACTTGAGCGCATATCAAATGTTTGGATATGTTGCCAATGCCCACGTTGCTACATTGTAACAGATAAATACGCACTGTCCCTTATTATATCAACAGTAACAGTTTCTACCACGCCCACGTCGTCTATAGGGAGCGCAGTTTCGGTAATAGTGCCTATTTCGGGAAGGGACTTTATGTTGGAAATGAAAGTGTGCGTATCATGTGTGATGAACAGTTAAACAGAAATGTAATTACAATATCACTTAATTAATTTAGTCTGCTAGATAATGTACGACACGGAAATTGATTGCATAGGCTATCCTCACATTGACCACACTTCATTTATGCTTTTTTTAGTCCGTTTTAGAATTATAGTCTATAATAATCAAGTTGCTGCCGCATAATGTAGCGCACTATGAACTGTTCACACTGATGGAATCAAAAGAACTCATTCCCATACCGGGAGTCGAACCCGGGCCGCCTGGGTGAAAACCAGGAATCCTAACCGCTAGACCATATGGGAGCGGATGCACTAACGTGCAATATACAGAGACATATAGCTAGACGACTAATACAGTGTATTCATTATATAGTTAAATGAGGTGCTTTTGTGCTAGTAAGTGCTACCCTTCAGGTGTTCATGATGTTCCCATCATTTTGTCTCATTGTGTCACTGATCGGTGACTACAGCTTAACTAAAAACACTCCTTGTAATATGGTCTGAATTGAACAAATGGCCATTGTTTTTTAAACCTAATGCTCGCCATTCACGGGAATTCATCACCCCCTAGTGTTCAATTAGGTACAGTGTTTATCTCATGCATGATGATGCGAAGACAGTGAATCTTGCTTAGCTAATTACAGGTAGGGCAGTGTGACGCTCGTTTAACTATCTACCCCACTCCATGAGCTAACCTGCATATTGTTCTGTATGCAGCCTGACCTCTATGGGTTTGTATGATCACTCTGAAGAGTATTATGAATAAATGTATGAATTAGGCTGTTTGAGAGAAGCGTTGAATCCTAAGCAACCTGCTCAGTTGTGAGTACATGTTGCTTGAAGTACAGTAGACCAACATACAGCACTATAGAAGGGTGGTGGTGCTCATTTTCAGTTTCCTGTGTCTTGCCATAACCTTTCACTTAAAACGTAGTTTTTGGTCAATAATCTTATTGTGGATGCATATCCTTAACCATGCAATTGTCAACAGCGTGAATCTGAAAACGAACTGCATTTCAAATGGTCTTTCAGGCAGGTTTTGGTTAGTTGGGGTAGTTGACCCCCAGGACACCATACTCAATTCTAATCCAAACATATAACTGCCTTCATATGGTCACACAGAATATTGGTCTGCTCACAACCCATTTCAAATTGATGTTGTGAAGTTGAACATCATGTGATCGACATTACATCTTAATTAGGCCTAAGTAGCCGGCAATTCATAGACATGCTGATTTACAGTGTTTGTAAAAATATATGCCTTGTACACCCAAATATGGATGCTAAACATATGACGTAATTTTTACAGGACTGACCCAAAGTTGAGGGAGACAGAGGGTTCACTCAACCATTGTTGACCATTGGTATATGTGAACTTCAATTACATATTGGGAAAAAGATAGGTTATTGGTGAATATTTAAGGAAACATATATTTAATCTGTGTATTATCATTCTAAATTTACAAGAATTTCAATGATCTGTGGCCATTTCCTTCCTGTCGTTTTTCACGCCCCTTTTTTCTAAAGTGGTGGTAGCGTCCTAGCCCTCTGACATCCTAGCGGAGAGGAACAGGCGAAAAATATTTGGCTAGCTAGCCAGCCAGCGAAACTGATACGTTCGTGGGAAATAGAGTATTTACAGTGTAATAATTGATCAATTTTCAAACATAGACATTGTAACCATATGTTTACATTTTCAAGTTCCGTTTGAACAGAATGTCAACCCCAGCAAGACGTCGTTTAATGAGAGATTTTAAACGGTAAGCGATAGTGAAAACAGACCTCGACTAGCTAGCTGGCTAAGCTAGTAGTCGCACCGGTTGTTTCTGTTTATACGTAATGTCAACTATTCTCGATAGGAAATACACTCCCAACTTAGTTAAGTGGCTACCTAGAGACGTTTTACACATGAAAATCCTATGTATACCTGTTATTGCTGTCTTATCTCAAAAGTCAAAGCTTGGAAAATGTTTGCCATTACAAAAGCGAATCCAGAATTCATGGTGCTGTCCTACCAAGTTTCACATCCTGTCTCATTGAAACTTGGGCAACGTAGCTGTGTAGCTAGTTAGCCAACTTTAGCGAGCTGTTCTTTACAGGTAGCCTTTGTATTTAACAAGCTATGTATTTTTTTGCAGACTTCAAGAGGACCCTCCAGCCGGAGTCAGTGGAGCCCCATCAGAAAATAATATCATGGTGTGGAATGCTGTCATTTTTGGGTAAGTGACTGATCCAAAAGAAATCTACCTGGAGAGCACAAAGTTAGTGTCCCTTGTGTCACAGATTATGTATTGCTACCTACCAATTACCTGCGTAAATCACCCCGGCCTGAACGTCCCAAGCCTCAGAAACACGTTTGTGCAACTACAAGTGTGATAGTTCAATTAGAATGAATTAGAAATGTGGTGGTTCAGATGTCTCACATTAAGACAGGGTGACTGATAATATTGTCTACGGTTGACAAACTATTTTCTCTCCATCCTTTAGACCAGAGGGAACACCTTTCGAAGATGGTAAGTATTCAAAAATATTCAGCTGAGCTGTGTGTGCTGCCTACATGTTATGCAATGTTATACGTTAATGGAAAGGTCTTAATGCAGCTTTTTCTGCCTTATTGTAAAATGTTGAGCCTTTGACTAACCATGCCTAAACTTTTTTTTTTTTTTTTTTCATTTGTATTTTTTTCTTATCAACAACTGTCGTTGTATGTAGGTTTACAGCAACATATTTCAAGACTAGAGGGTGCTGTGTCTTGTCAGAAAATTACATCAATCCAGCGTCTGAATGAGCAGGCCAACCTTTAATTTGTTTCATGGTTGAGCTGACATTACTCCCTGCCAGTAAAGGAAAATGTAGACTTTCAATGGGGTAACTCATGGGGGAGGTTTTGGGCCTACAAAAACAGTGCCCTGCATAAGTATTAAGACAGTGAAGAATTTTTCCTTCTTTTGGCTCTATACTCTAAATGTTTGGGTTTAAAATCAAACAATTGCTATGAGGTGAAAGAAGAAATTATCATCTTTTATTTGAGTAAGGCATTTGTGTACATATTGGTTTCACCATTTAGAAATGACAACACTTTTTATCCATAGTCCCCCTATTTCAGTGTTGTCATTTCTAAATGGTGAAACCAATATTTACACAAATACCCTCAAATAAAAGCTGACAATCTATACTTAAACCTCATAGTTGTTTGATTTCAAATCTAAACTTTTGGAGTATGTCCCATTATTTGGAGTATGTCCCATTACTTATGCAGTGCACTGTATCAGGTGTAATTTTCTTAATGTCATGTTATCATGCGTATAAGACTAGCCAGTAATGCTCTCTGTTCGTAACTGTTAGAGTTGGGCCAAAATACTTGCTGCCCGGGTAATACCTTTAAAAAAAAAAAAAAAAAAAGGTGGAACCTTTGTGCCAGCAACAAAGACCAGACCAGGTCCCACCCCACACCTTTTTTTGAGCCCAAGCACTGGTGGGGTTTTTTTGGTGCGTTTGTTTCCACTACTCTTCCCCTCCCCTCATGTAAGTGTAATTTGATCCCACCATCATAGCTCGAGATGCGCCGTCAGTGCATGCGCTTGTTTACTTAGCTTCAGTACCGTTTTTTGCATCTCTCTGGCTGCCCTAGCAGGCTCAACATCTTCCACAGTGTGACTGATCACACCACTTGCGTTGCATATGCCAGTTTATTTGTTTGGCGGTAATGATGTTATGGCAAAATAACGGTATGGACTATGTGGCGGGAATTATACCAGTGTAAGCTTGTACACCGTATGCTACCAGCAATAATAATAACACTTTCTACCGGTCCAAGAAGGTCATCTTACACTTCCCCTGTGCTTTCTATGTTTGCACTAAAACTTTTGTGTTTTCAGGAACTTTCAAACTCACAATAGAATTCACAGAAGAGTATCCTAATAAGCCTCCAACAGTGCGCTTTGTCAGCAAAATGTTTCATCCAAATGGTAAATTACCTTCACATTGTGTCATCTTTTCCCCAAATATGAGAAATGGCGTTTCATGTTTTTCAACAAGTGTTACAGTATAATAGGGGTGTAAATGTGTGATCTTTGTCTTGTGTAGTTTATGCAGATGGTAGTATATGCTTGGACATTCTTCAGAACCGCTGGAGTCCAACTTATGATGTGTCTTCAATCTTAACTTCGATACAGGTATTTTCAACATACATGGCTAAATACAGATTAGCTAATCTTTGAATAAGTATTTCATCATAATGGTAATCTGATGTACTTTAATTTGCCATCACATAATGGAATATTATAATATTCTCACTTTTCAAACTAAAAGTGAAATGATACCAAAAAGCTATTCTTAATAACATTTCTGTTATTGTTATAGTCTCTACTGGATGAGCCAAATCCAAACAGTCCAGCTAACAGCCAGGCAGCTCAGCTGTACCAGGAGAACAAGCGGGAGTATGAGAAGAGGGTTTCTGCCATTGTGGAACAGAGTTGGCGTGATTGTTGACCCCTTGACCGTTCACAAATGACCAATATCCAGCCTCAAGTCAAGAAAACACAAAACAAGAAAAACATCTCACAAAGAAATGAAATGAAATACACATCATGTTTTCATCATCCTTCTCCTAAGTATATTTGTCTGTTCCATAGCTGTTACTAGGTTTGTATGCTGTTGTGTTGTGGTTTCCCTTCATGCAGAATGCTCCTCCTGGACAAAAGCACATCTTCATCAAAGTAAATGTACTGTGTTATATCTGGGTTACTTGCAATGTCTTTTCCCCCCCATTTTAAACCTGCCACAAAAGTATGTTCTTTTTTTATCAAGAATGACTTTTGTATCTTGTCATTGTAGTGATTTTAAGTTCTTTCCCACACAGTATGGGTTGGTTGGATGTTGAAGATTAACATTTAAGTAGAGGTGCTTGCAGTGTGATCATAATGCTGTGTTTTCTCAAATGAACACGCTCATGAGTGTTTTCTTGTGTTTTCAGGGTTTTGTTTGTGGCCTCTCGTATTTGCCCTGTAATGTTACAGTGTAAAAAAAAAAACAATGTAAGGAAGACCAGATTGTTGACCCGGAAAACTGAGTGTTCTGTGAATCTCTTGACGAGCTTTTTACTTCATACACAGAACTTAGAATGTACATTGTTGGTGCAGGGGCTGTGTGTGTAAAGTAAGATCTCTGTGCCCTATTATTTGAGTTCCATTTATAGTACATTTATTTTATACCGGGCATGATGCTGTGTTTGCATTTTCTAATGTAGTATCCTCTACAGTAACATTTTCTAAGGCACATACATTTTCAGAGTGTACAATTTGCATTAGTAACCCATGTAACAAACTGTACATTTTCTTATTTCTTGTAAATAAAAGAAATATACATCCTGTCTTCTTAAGAGAGAATGGGTGTGAGCCTTGCAATGTATATACAGTTAAGTACGGGTGATATGCATATGATACATCTTATTGTCCCGGGTGCTTTGTATGTTAAGGAAAAAGGGAATGTCTGCAACTCGTGTTGCATTGTTCTCACTGATTTATTAGACAAATAGTTGTTTCAGTCCCACTGGGGTCTTTGTAAGGTCAACTCAAACAATGACCCCACACCTGCTCCAACAAACTGCTGAGGCTCAAAGGTGAGGTTTCATTGTTTGAGTTGACCTGACAAAGATCCCAGTGGATCAACACATTTAGTTTGTCTATAAAATCAGAGTGGGAGCATTATCAGTTGCAGTCTTTACCATTTTTTTCCAGATTTTATTCCACCCCTGGCTAAAGTTGAGCACTTCAACTATAACCACTGACATTTTATGATGCATGCCTTGCCTTGAATATAGTACAAGCATTCAAGTCAACTCAGTCACAAATTCAAGTCCAGTCAGTCGACGATAATCAGATTTAATTTATTGTTCATAGGTATTACAGCTGTGAAAACAAGCAGACAAGTTAACGGTATCCACGTAGACTAATATATCTGACATATCACAGAGATCACAGCTTGCGCATTAACCATGTCAAGGATATCAAATTCCCACTTATGGAGGAAGCTTTGATTTTTTTTAAATGATCTCCACTTATCCAAGGGATAAAAGCAACACTGCAAGTATTGTGGAATAGATGTATCAATCCATACAACATGACAGATCCTCTTCATCCCTCATCACTTTCCCCAAAGTAAACTAACAACAATGTTCATCACACAAGAAAAGAATCATTGAAAGATTTCAAACATTCCGCTGGTAAAATCTTTTTGTCAAAATACTGACATTTTTATTAACTTTCTAAATGAAGAAGCCTGTGGACGTGACGGCACAAAGCATTTTAAGTTCAGCGTATTGTGCAAATGTGAAACTGACAGAAGACAACAAAATTGTGGAATGACAGGCTTAAAACAATGACACCAAAAATATGTACTTGTATTCAAAAGTCCCTGCTGAAGCAAAATATGCTTGAAATATTCTTCCAGGAAAAGGAATACAGGGACCACTGAAATTTTCCCCGAAAAGACAAGCCTACATGATTGATACATTTCACCGAACAATAGAACTTTGCCTACCAAACTTTCTACATCAAGTGTGTAATATGTTCCGTGGTAGCAGGCTTGGAAAGTTTTTTGGCGACTACGCCACGTCCAGTCAGTGTGAGGCCTGAGGTTTCACTAACTCGTATCGTCCAACCTGTCCTTCCTGCAGGAGCTGGCCAATGAGCTGGTCTTTGTGCACCTTGCGGCTGACAATGAGGAAGCGTTGCCTGCCTGCTCCGTATGACTTACTTCGAAGGCCGTACTTCTGTGATATCTGGTGTATCTGCTTGCGTTCGTCGTTGTTGAGCTCGGTGGAGAAGCGCAGGTCATCCTGGCGGTCCGAGCCGGCATAGTTACGGATGATGTCCTCGATGTCCTGTTTGCTAAGCTGGTTCCCAGGTCTGTTCATAGCCATACCCAATCCCTCTCTGGAGAACTGCTCTTTGACCTTAATGGGTTCTGAGATGCCCTCCCCTTCCCGACCTAAACCGCCGCCCTTCCAGCCCATCTTCCGGAGCAGCTGGTTCCCAATATTATCCTCCTTTATCTCCTGCCTACTGGCCTCTTCACCAGAGTGGGCAAGGATCTGATGGCGGGAGATGGCATCTGCATTACCCTCCTTTCTGAGGTTTGATTTCACCACAGCCTGTGTCCGTCTGAGTGTGGACAGGGCCTGTTCTGCTGCAATATGCTTCACCGTTTTCTTGGGTCCAATGCCTGCCGCTACGTATTGATCCTCCAGATAGACTTCACACCTCCAGCGGTGGTCTGGTAGCACAGTGAACTTATAATCAGCAGCCACCTTGTTAAACTGTGCAGTGTCGTTAATGATGCAGATGGCGTTGTCAGAGTTCTCCAAGATAACCAACTCGCTCAAATGCTTCTTCCGGCCGCCATGGTGACCACCACCACCAAAGCGTCCACTCGGTGCTGGGTCTGAGTGGTGGTTTCCTCGGTGCTGTTGTTGTTGCTGCTGCTGCTCCTGCCTAGATGCCTGGTTCATGCGCAGTTTCCTAAGAGCTTCTTCAGCTGCTGTATGCTTAGAGGTCTTCTTACTGCCCCTGGCCTGTGCCACCAGCTCATCCTGCAGATAGACACTACACTGCCATGCGCTGCTGTTGGGGACCACATCAAACTTGTAGTCAATCTTCATGCGATTGAAGGCAGCAGAGTTGTTGAGAATGCAGATGGCATCATGGGCGTTGTCAACTATGACAAACTCTGTCCAGTGCTTGCGTTTGTCAGGCTCGTATTGCCCCTTGGAGCTAGGTGTAGGCTTATCTTCAGGGTTGCGTAACGCAGGTAGGAAGGCCGGGGTAGGGCAGTGCATCTGGCACACCACAATATCATTGACCATGGAGTGTCTGTATCTGCGTTGCACTACACGGACCTCTACCGGTTTCAAGAAGAGCTTAACAGCCTGCTCAGAAGCGCGGTCCCTGGCCCCATTTTTGCTGCCAGAGTACCCAGTAGCAAGGTATACACACTGGCATCTCAGCTCACACGCATAGCCGTCGGTCGGAACTTTCCTGTTTTTGGGTAAGTCTGCTGGAGGGATATCCTTCAGGTTGACATAGATGTACTCCGGATTGGTCTTGCATGCCTGAATGCTGCGGCTCAGCATGAAATTATAGTTAGGAGTGTCGGGTCCGCTCATGAATGCAGGGTCTCTAAAAGTGACTGCCATTGAGGCTGCCACTGCAGTGATCAACCTCTGCTTCTCCGCCATTGTGGCTTGAGCTATAGGGACGGGCTGTGAAGAAGACCCAGAGACGGAGGAGGGGGTGGGGCTGCTCCTCCCTGGGCTGCTATACATCCTGCTGAATACTCTGCTGGATGAGGGTCTGTCCTGATGACCGAAGCCTATGCCCTGGCGTCCAGAATCCCAGCCCCCTGACCGGCTGCCCCCTCCATATCCACCGAACCTGAAGCCTTGAGAGTAAGAATCCTCCGGCTGCCGAGAGCTGTGGGCCTCAAATCTGGCCGAATAGTCCTGTTGCATTTTTGCCATGTAATTTGAGGTGGAACCCCTGCTCCCATAGCCTACACCACTGGAGCTACTTGGGGGTATGTCTCTGTCTCTCTCTCTTTCTCTCTCTCTGTGGTCAGTCCAAGAGTCTGAACCGTACGGCATAACCCTGTCGAACGCAGGTCTTGAGGCAGAGGAGCCCTGACCTCGGCTGCTACCATAAGAGGGGCGGTCAGAGTCCCGCTGCCTCACGCTGTTCATCTCTCCCCTCCGGCGCTCTTTGTCATTCTCCTTCTCATCGTTGCCAGACCCGCCGCCGCTGCTTCCGCCGCTAACAAATTGCACGGGCTCAAAACGCGGTCTGGAACCAAATTTTGATACAGGCATTTTCCTCATGGGCTCTTCTCCTAAGATAAACAGGACAGAGAGAGAGAATAATTAGCTTACTTTACAAGAACCCTTTCCTCCACTTCCCAACATATCCCACTTGTTCACAACTGTTGCACCACGAAAATATAACATTAATAATAAAACAATCATACAATTATTTTCTTCCCTTTCTCTAGCTCTGTGACTTCTAGAAAGTCTTACTTGCAAGTATATCTGTGTCACTTCGACTTAATGAACAGTACTTCATCTTATGCGTCTACACATCTTATGCGAAGTGTCATCTTCATAATTGTATAAATGTATGTTTTAATGAAGTGAAAAACACATCCAATTGTTTAGGCAGTTTAGGCCTATAGCTGCAAAAAAAAAAAAAAAAATAAGAACAAACAAAGAACCAAATTTTACTTACTGCCATCTGATGAATTGGGTCGCTTTTTTGCTTCACTTGGAACCAGCTCAAAAGAGGGCATTTCGCCAATATCAATCCCTTCGTCCATCTCCTGCGCGTTCCACATCAGATCAGGGCCATACCTTCAAAGAAAACAAAAGTGTGTCAGATCTATCTAGTTGATACAGAAAATTGGGTTTCACTCACTTGTCAAGTCACAACAGACACAGATAAAACATTGATGCATTATGTAGTGGTCTTGAGTGGAAATGCAACTACAAGTTCAGGGACCTTAGAGCAGGGGTTCCCAAACATTTTTGAACATCAATCATTTCCTGTGACCCGAACAACTTCATTGCGGACTATGCCAACACAACAATGACGTCCAAGTATATTCTAATCGTCTAAAATATGCTCTAATTGGTTGTATATGAACCCTAAAACACTGCAAAATAGGCTACAGGTCTAATACACAGACAATGTTCGTCTTCATACGAAATGCAACTGTTTGTCTTATTTATAAAATCCTACAGGTTAGTTAGATTTTCTCTGGGGACCCTCCAAGTTTGGGAACCGCTGCTTTAGACGGAGTCTAACTGCGCCTCGGTCCGTGGGTTCTGATCACAGGCTGGCTCTGCAGCATGGCCACCATGTCGCAAAGAATTGTGGGTTTAGCTAGATACAGTAGCCATCTGCCTGGCTTTACACTAATGCAGCAATTTCAGAGACTACACATTATACATGTGATTCTCTAATCATCCTATTTAACAATGGTGGCTATAATATGTACATCATTAGCTTTCGGATTATAAATGCAAGATCGACTATACAACATGCCAAGCAAGCACAATGCTAACATTAGCTGGCAAAGCTAGTTAGCATAGCACATTTCGCACAATTCATTGTTGTGTTGGCTACAGATTATAATCATGGTAGCTACTTGCGTCACGATAAAAACACGATTGAGCCCTTTACAGTGTACATTATTTGCAGATAAAAGATTCTATCTAGTACTGATCAAATTAGATGGTCTTTGCAAACTAGCAACCTAGACACCCAGTGACGCAGCTAGTAAACAAGCTGAAATGGTTAACGCTAGCTTGCGTGGCTAAGTTGTTCATCGAAAAAGATGCATCCTCTTCTTGCACTGCAGTGTAGCCTACGATTGCGAATATATATAAATAAATAGTGTTAACATCAAAGGAATACTGTTAAGACATTGGTTTCATCTGCACGTATTTCGCTATGAGACACTTTCATACCTCTAGTGTAGCTCCGACGTCTGTCCCTGCGCCCTTGATGTCAGTCTTCAGGCTAGCTAGCTAGTTGGCCACTGGCTGGATGCCCCGTCGTTGACACGCTTGCTAGCTGCGTTAGTCCTTCTCTCTGATCATGGCTACATCCGCTGTCCGGGGCAACAGGGGATATGCCACATCATGGCTCCTTTCAACTAGCTAGCTAAGTGACTTGATTCTGTTTTACCTCAACACGTATGACCCGAATCTATTTGTGAGGCGGATTAGAATCGATGGCAATTTATTAACTGTTCATACAGTGTCGAATGGCATCGCAACCTCACACACATCCCTCCATTTTCCGACCATCGACTGTAAACTATTGCGTCAATTTACGCACGGTGCTCTATTCGGTTATTGCGGCATCATTACCAAGGGTAATACCGTTTGTTTTTTGTATTTGTCATTACTGGCTGGTATTATAGTGTCTGTCGTTGGGCATTCTTGGCCTTCGTGGATATTTATGAGTTGATGGTATTCTTCGTAGAAATCATCAAAAAATAAATAACCTGGAAAATTGAATGGGGTTAATTGCAGTGAATAGCTAGACCAGAAGGTGGCAGTCTACGTCTTCATCTTCAGATGAACTCAGCATATATCCCAGGTCCTGCCTCAAACATTTATTATGGGACTACAGAGCATATTACACAAATAAACATTAAAAAAACAAATACACAGGTTTTGTTCATAATTTTATTGAAAATTTACATCAATGGAATCAAACTACAATCCGATATTTCATTTTAAGTATTTTGTGGTGTGGAAGGGTCATAGGAGAGAGGTGATTATGGCAGACACTAGAAAGATGTATGGCAATTTCTTACACCAAAATGTTACTTTACACAGAGAGAAGTGTCACGTCCAAAGATCATATTTCATAAACAGGTCTCCACTTCAATACACAAAATATATCCTTATAAATTATACAAATGCATGAGTACTGTATCTGTATCTGTTATTCAACTCCATCTCACTGTAATATTTGGCAATATGGGAGCTGAAATTTATGGAGGGAGCAAAACTACACATAATCAGAATACACAAGATAGAACTGGTCCAAACAAATAGAGCATTAAATGTGAAATAGAGTGCAAAACTGAACTGTTAAGGGAGAAAACAACGAAGGGAGCAAAGTCAAGATCACCGAAATGATGAAATTAAAAAAAAGCATATAAGACATGCAAAATACAGAAAAGGCTGGTGATAGTTAAAGCACAATGTGTAAGGGGAATTACATGTGACCTACATGGTATTTAAATATGAAAAGTTTTTTTTTACTAAAGTACTAAACATGAATATGGCTTTGGCTCTTTTAAGTAGTTATGAAAAAATGACTGTGGTTAACAGGAAGCATACTGTATTTTTTTTTTATTGTGATGGAAATAGTCCTATGGTAGTCCTGAATTGTGAACTACTGACAGAATTTCCAGTTTTCATCTCAAACAGTCACTCAATTCATAGAAGGTGAGATGTCATACTTGGCTTTATCAGTGACCATAACCATGAATCTTTGGGTTGCATCAGTGTTCTCTTGAGTTTGGGTAGCAAACCCTCCTTTTAAATGAGGAGCATGTGAAGAATGTTGTTTTTTTTATGTATGACTGACTATGCCAATCAGAAAGAGCATTCATCAAAATTGACTTAGCAATTAATGATAGCTTAATATATGATTGAATGTGATAACGCAGCCTTTATTGCAATCAACAGCCAATAAAATCCTGACAGCTTTGTGCAAAATATAAATAAATTCTGAGCCTTGATTTAACAAATAGTGTTGATTTTCTGACTTTCTCTTCCACAACTGATAACAGCTTTGTTCATATCCACCATTTGCCAAAGTGTGCCTTGATTAGGTGGCAAAACATAAACTTGTGTTTCAAAAATACCATGTGAAGCCCACATAAGGCCATGTTCAACAAAGCAGATGAGATGGAAGTTTTATTAAAAAAAGGTTTATGCAGTGAGAAAGACAGGAAGAGGAAATAGGTGCTTAGTTCTTGTTGAAGCTGCAATCCCCTCTTCAGACAGGCGGCCAAGACAGATTAAAAGAAGCTAGAGAGAAGAAGAGACAAAGGCAGGTTACAAGAGATGCCCAGGCAGCCAACAGAGCAACAGTGCCCATGAGAGGGCAAAGATCAATAAGCACATAGGATTTCTAAGAGTCTGGGGAAAGGGGGGGGGGCAGACGGTAAGTATTTGAGCTTTCCTACAGTAGTATAAAGGTAATTGTCAATGCTACTTTAAATTCCACAGCATTATTGTACTAATGCACCGGCCGTGTTGTAAAATACTTTAGATTAGATCAGGTTAACATTTGAAAATCTAGTAATGTACTACTTGCTTCTAGAGCTGCCTAACTGAATTGAGCATATACAGTGATTCAAAACACTGAATAAATAGCTTAATCCCCTTTCATCAGGGCAAGTCATATTGATAACTGCAAACAGCAGATATGATGTTCTCTGTTAAAAACAAGTGCATATCAGCATAGGGATATCAGCAAAGGGATACTATCCCTTCAAAAGCAAAGAGCAATGGTCATATTAGTCATCAAAAACAGCACAGCAAGAGCACTACATGACAAATAAGCATAGCAATAAGCAAAAGACAAGATTTAGTCACAGAGGAAGCACACGTATGGTCAGAGCGGTGGCAGTGAAGTACAGATAAGATATTCCTTTGTTAAAACATGTTACGCAGAGCAGATGATTTTTTTTATAAACCCAGAAGGGTGGGGTCCACATTGGCTCTCCTCAGCACTGAGGTACTGGATACCCACAAAGCCTGGTCCCTTAGCAAAGCTTGAGGGTGGAAGACCTACTCAGTGCAGAGCCAGGGATTACTGCAAAGGAAAGTAAATACACACAGAGCAGTGAGCAGGGGAACTAAAAGAGGGCATGACACACACCCAGGCACACACCCTTCCAACCCACGGTAGAGCTCAGGACAGGCGTTCCCCAAAGACATTTGAGACAAAGAGCAACCTGAGAAGCGGTGGTGAGAAGATGTCAACCATACCGACACCCTCCTGAGAGAATGTGTAAGCTTACACAAAATACCATGCCGTCATGTGAGCTACTAATTTCAGTATGTTTTGACAAAAACAAAATGCAACTACCTTTGGACATTTGATTCAAACGCCCCTCCTGTCTAACCATACAGTAATATATCAATAGTATTCAGCGAAGACAGACATACAGGACATGCTTTAAGTGAGTGGGAAGATTCACAAAATGCAATTTATTTTTTTATTTAACAACACTGTGCCCTCAAGGCACAGATATGAAAGAAGTGGAAAATTTGCTAAAAATAGACCAACAACTCTCATTAGTACTGACTCTCATCTGCCATCTAAGGAGTGTATCGCACGCATCCTGTTTGTTTGACAGGAGTGGATGACGGCAGCTCACACATTCAGACAAGGGGTTACAGCAGACATACTGTAGACTGTACTTTTTCTAGTTGCAATGAAATAAGATATGAGATGATATGTCACAATGCCCTTTTGTAAGAGTGAGAAATAACCATTTAAATACATGAAAACCAGCGTTTTTCAACAGTGGGCATAATCAGCTTCCACATACCCATTCACTTAATATTCTACTACTGCTACTCAACTACTCCCTGTTGAGACTTGTTTTAGCACAGTATACTTTGTTACATTGTTCATACACAATAATTGTGGCCACAGTTTAAACGTTTGGTGAAATTCGGCCTTTATTTCCTTCGGAGATAAAGTTTTTTTTTTTTTTGCTTAATACTGATACAAGTGCAATACGGATCCCTACATGACTGTTATTTGGTTAAATGGCTTAAAATGTGCTTTTCTAAGTAGGAAAAAAATAAAAGTCACAATTGCACTGAAAAAAATACAAAAGTCACATTTGTGTGAATGTGAAAGCTAACACGAGTATGCAGATAGCATATATGGCAAACAACAGGAGATGGCAGGAGATGACAAGGGAGCATTAATGTTTGCACATGCACCAGGCTAAAATGAAACAAAATCAGCTGTTGAATATTACCACCAACTCTGTTTCAGGGTAGATGAAAATATAGCCTACAGTACATTCAAGGTTTCACACCTTTATAATTGCACTTACATTGGAGTGACTTTTGGGGTGAGGAAAGTGGTGGTCTGCAACATGCGCTGGGACATGCAGTCCAGCCAACTCTACGAGCAGCACAGATCACACACACCACTGGCCTTGTCAGACCACAGCTGATGTGCTTAACTTTAGCCTTCGCTAACTCCTGCTCATCACAACAGAAGTCACGCATGTTGATGTTAATGTTAAAGCACACTCAGTCATGCAGAACAGCTAAACAAAAACAACAAAGACAATAAAGAGTATATGATACTTTCCGTAAAAAGCTGAATAATGGCTTGCAAAAAAACATACAAAAACAAGCATCTCTAGCAAAAAAAGGATGCGTTCGATTCAAGGATTCCATTCACAGTAATGGCTGGGTTCTTCCACAAAGCAGGGGCATGTGTGGGGTTGAAATGGGGGAGGGGGAGGGCACAGAGAACAGCATGGCACTGCAGGGAGGATGGGGTGAAAACTCATTCTCATTCACAGCTGGCTGAGGGAGCACTTTTCTACAGGAATCCTGAACTGGAAACGAGAGAGAAGGACCATTATTGCTTTCTTTGGGTTAACATCAACACTAGACATACTGTTTACACAAATTACACAGTAACATTCATGTTAGTTGTAAATCGCATGTCCAGAGGAACATGCATTTAAGGCATTATGGGAAGTAGCACTTTGAGTGCGTGGAGGTGAGGTATTTTGTCTGTTGAAACTGAAAGTATTTTGTCTGTTGAAACTGAAATAACTTTAGTAAGCTAAATAACTAAGACTTCAAAAAGGGGGGGATGGCATATATATACAGACAGCAGCCTGGTTTCATCAAGTTTAACTAAAGTCTCGGAGCTGAGCTGATCAAGGAGGCAGAGTTTGCAGATTGCAAGACAGATGTTTTCCTTCCCGCCCCCCATCCTTCCCGACCCTATGGATGAATCTGTACACATAGCGTGGCACTCAGTGGATTCTGCTGCTGTACAATGACTTAATTTTGGAATTATCTTTGTTTTTATTGGGTCTGTGATTTGCATAGGAATCAATTACACACTGTGTAAATTAGGATGTCACTACCAACTCAGCAAATTTCATAATTTTCTCTTGATCCTGACAAACTCCCCAGTCCCTGCCTGTGACAAACCCATAACTTGATGCAGCTACTACTATTCTTCACATGAGAGATGGTGCGGAAACTGCATTGCATGTACTGGATTTGCACTAAACTTAATGCTTTGTAGTAAAACCAAATAAACACATTTCCAGCCACTTTCTTTGCTGCATCACATGAATTCATTGTTGCAAACACAATTATGGATATGGGATTATTTTCCATTTAATTATTTTTGGCCACTGGGTTATAGATCAATTTTGTAGAGTGACTGAGATTATGTTGTCCCATCGACTGCTTTTTCCTCTCCACCATTCAACTTTGTCGTCTCCCCAGGCCTCAGGGTCGCATTCCTGAGCAGTTTTGTTCCTCTCCATTTGCTCAGTTTGTAATGACACAGTGTGTAATTGATTCCTATGCAAATCAGAGATCCTATAAAAACAAAGATATTAATTCCAAAATTACATGAACTATTATCCTTGCATTAAGATGGACTCAATTTATTGAGTGATTTGTTGATGACATTTTTGTATTTTAGCTCATTTTAAGAGTGTCATACTTATGTACATGTCATTTTTAAGAGTGTCATACTTATGTACATGAGGTATTTCTGTATTTCAATTTTAATACATTTACAGAAATTTCTATTCAAATTTTTTCGCTTTGTCATTCTGGGGTATTGTGTGCGGACTGATGGCAAATTCTTTTAATTTAATCCATTTAAAATTGAGTCTATAACACAACAAAATGTGGAAAAGGTGAAGGGGGTCTGAATACGGTCTGTATCGGTCCATAACACTGTATCTGCATACGAGGGGGAAGTCAAATGTCTGTGAGATCAGATCAGAACCGTTGCGTACCCATAAACAAGGATGGGTCCTAAGGCTAAACGGTGCACTGGTGTGACCCTGCAGTCTCAGCACGTCTCTGAATGGCTCTTTGTACGGAGCCTGGGCAGGCCATTGAAGGGCAGGGGCGGGCCACAAAAGCAGCTTGTTGTGGATGCCGGGGGCAGATAGGGCAGCACATCAGACGGGGGCTAATAAACTTGGTGGTTTAGAGGCTGGCACAAGCGCAGCCAACCACAGGACATGATCTACTGCTGCGGCGATGATGTCACCTTCAGCTATGCCCTACTGTGGGTGGATACGGACATTAATAATACATAAATACTGTACATGTTATACATGGACTGTAAAATCATATGAGAGACGCACAAATTGCCTCTTGGCAATATAAAGACTGATTGACATCTGTTTATCAGTTGAAATAGTGTGAACATTTGTGTATGTTTGGCGTGGGTTGACGGCATTTCTTACAACCGCTGTGAATAATATTCTATTCATAGATTTATTTTAGAACCTCACTTCCCTTTTCATCTTTTTTTAAAATATGTGACTAACTCACATCTGAATAACTTTAAACTTTGATGTGCTTTTGTCATTTGGTACAAGAGGAATATTTCAGTGAGGAAGCCTTACCATGCAGCCTGTCTCATGCAGCATGCAGCGAGTGGGGGAGGAGTTAACTGGAAAACAGTATGGATGCAACATAGGTGACACATGCACTCACAGGAGACACGTACACATGCTCCATGTCATGTCTCATCTACACCATGGATCAAACATGCCATGCTCATGTCTTTTGGTTACTGAAGAAAACAGCACTGTTGGCCTGACCTGTCTTTAGCCTACGTTTTTGAATTTGATGAGGAAATAAGACGTCGCGTCTGTGAGGTACGCTAGGCTACTGATGGAATAGGCCGGTTCATTCTGTTTTGGTCGGTAACCCACAGACATGAAAAGAAAGATGTGTGGAGAAAGAACCTCGGGAGAAGGAACCAGCTGGCTAAGTGGAAACTCCAGTGAAGGTTCAGAGATGGGAGAGATAAATGACAGTACTGTGAAGAAGATAATTTACCAAAAAAAATAGAAAGAATAAAAAAAAAAAGCATGGGAACCTTCTCAGTGCAAGTGTCTTCTTCCTTTCTAACGGGCGGGTGACAGGGGTCATATCAGCTTGAATACACAACCAGGATTGATTACCAACATGATGAGACCAACAACAGAACCACTGTCAACACAGCCCTACTGCAACACATACTACAGACTGGACTTAGCCAGCCTCATGCTGGGCCACGAACACTGACCTTACCCTGAACAAAGGGCCATACATCAGCAGTGGCACTGGTCTGAGTCAATATAACTGTCATACAATTCTAGATTAAACAGGATGGCATTGAAAACAACAGTAGTAGTGCTGTTTTGGGACATTACGATCAAAATGCTCTTACATTCCCCTGGAAAGGATATCATCGAAAATCATAGTATTCTTATTGAGGTGACAGCTATTATTGTAAATATTCATGTTTATCTTTTGGGGAGATACATCACTTCTCTATACCACAGTCATAAAGACTACAGAGAGAGTCTGTGAAGCCTTAGCGAGCCAATTATTCCTCCTCCACTGTAGCCTAATCCAAGTCAGCTACTGTTGATTATCGGTAGGCCTAATCCATTAGAGAGGAACCACTCAGTGACATACTGGAACAAATCAAAACTGTGCTCAGAGTTCCTGGAATGCATCATCACAAGGCAACTGAAAGCTTCATTAAGGAGGAGGTTGTTGTTGATGTTGTTGTTGTTGTTGTTGTTGTTGTTGTTGTTGTTGTTGTTGTTGTGTACGTGCCAGGCTCCATATCGTAAGTGCAGTGCCGTGCACCAATTAAAGTGGGGCACACACACATAACATACACTGTATTATAAACATCACATTCACATATTGACATACATCCCACCATAAACAGGTAGGCAGAGGGGCAGTAATACACACAATATACTATATATATTTGTCAAGGCTAGTAAACCTTTTAGACAGTTAATGGAGTTGGTCTTTGCTCCTCCTAGATTACATAGGGGCATCCAGACTACTCCCCTTCAGTTCACCTGGTGGATCCTCAGTTAGTTCAATACCTATGACCTGAGAGGAGAGGAGGTGATAGAGGGCTATACTTACTTTTTCCTCTCCTTGTCCCTCTTGAGTGTGGTGGAGCCCCCTGCCTGGAGGGCTTGGGCCTGCAGAAGTTCTGCTGCAGTCTTTTTCTGCTTGAACACGTTGAGCTCGTCGTCCAAGGATTTCTTCTTGTCCTCCAGCTTCTTCTTCTCGTCCTGGTGGAGTTTCTTCAGGCGGTCAAATTTCTCATGCAGCTGTGGGGAATGAGGAAACCAATGTTAACCGATTCTGAAGCCATAACACACACACACACACACACACACACACACACACACACACACACACACACATAAACACACACACACCTCTTTCTCTGCCTCCTTCAGCTCAGCCTCCTTCTCCTTGACTCTCTGGACAAACATCTGCCTCATCTCCTCCTCCTTCTTCTGCAGCTCTCCCATGAACTCGTTCCTCTTGGCCTCGTACGTCTCCTGCAGACTGGTGGTCCACACAGGCACAGACAGGGAGAAGACAACCATACATGATGTCAACACACTGTGACGTAAAATAGACTCATCCATCGAATCATTACCTCGGCAAATGATGACCTAAGGGAGTGTAGAGAGGGAGGAGGGAGGGAAAGTAAAAGAGGAAGTACTGTACTTATGAAGGAGGGAAGTGAGGCGGAAGTAAGAAGCACAAAGTCAGGAAATGTGGCGGAAAAGTGGACGAGTGGCCTCACCTGAAGGGTTTGCAGTCAGGGTCGGTGTCCTTGAAGCCCATCTCCTCCAGTTTACAGCGGCGGTAGAGCTCATAGTGGCGTGTGTGCGTCTGCTCCCTCAGGTCCTCCATGTTCACCCTGATCAGCATCTCCCTCAGTTTCACAAAGTCACAGTGGTTCTCGTTCTCCACTGCCAATGACACATCACAGGTCACACGTGTCACACACATCTCCTTCTAAACATCGTTCAATTAAACACTGGTTGTGACATTGAGTGACTGATGGACCATTATGGATTAAAGGAATGAAGTACAACTGTAACAGGACAGAACGACACATGCACTCACACAGTTGCTCATTTCACACGGGTCCCTGGTAAAACCGCTGGTAAAATGTTTCCGAGCGAACATGCATCTCATACAACACACGGTGAATCACAGACCCATGAAGAAATGCACGCAAAGAAATGCACGGGAATGTCCCGTGGCGGGTCATTTCAGTTGGATTCTAAATCAGGCAGAGACCCACATTTTGCCGTGGCCGCTGGCATCATGTGCACAGTCAAGAGTGAATAGATAGACCATGGTGCACAATGTCAGAGGCAGCCCCGGGCCAGCACTATTGTATTTGTGTTCCATGTGCTGGACAGGGCCAGTCCTACTTCGTGTGCAACCCCCACACTACACATCCCTACTACACACACACACACTTCCACACACAAGCTCACCAGACGTGAACTAGAGAACAGCTGATGCGGTGAAGGCGAATCGCTATCGTGTTGCTCTGATGTAATTTGAGACACAGTCGTAGACGTAGAGAACTGGCGCTCTTACAGTTTGTACTTAATAATGGTCACTAACGGTGCTGGCACGTCACATGATTCAGATCAATTCAACACATACATTCCTGTTTTGTATTGACCTGTTTGAGATAAATCAATAAATCAATAGAATCCTCATTTGTGACATGGATTTCGCTTCTGTGTAACATACTACAGTGTATCACTCCTCTGACAGCTGCTGTAGTAGCTCACAGATCTATGGAAGAGTGGGCGCAGTGTGGAACAGACAAACGTTCATGATGTTACATAAGCAGCCATGGCTTCCCTCTCTACGGTATGAGTGCAGTTTGTTTGAGTCAGAGAGGAGTGGAGTAGGGTTAACCATCCGTGGCCAAACGGGAGGGTCTCCCTCTCATTTCCTGTGTTGGACGTGACCGCTGCTGTGCCCCTTACCCTGCACTGTCCCCCAGGGGTACTGCCGTGCCTTCACCATCTTGTTCCCGATCTTCACTTCCTCAGTACTTCCCACCACGGCAAACGGCAAATGGGCCTGTAGAGCAGACATGAGAACCATCAGTGAACGATCCACACCTGGGTCCTCTCTCTAACCTCTACCTTCTCTCTCTCTCTCTCTCTCTCTCTCTGTCATACATCGCACACACAGATACACAACACACTCAAACACACACAGATACACAATACACTCAAACACACAGAGATACACAACACACTCAAACACACAGAGATACACAACACACTCAAACACACACAGATACACATAGGCTTCCCATAGAACACCCACTCTTCCTGCAATCATACTACACCACTATCAGTCTATTACATAACTAAACCATTTCTTGTTTTGAAACTCAAAGCTCTCCTGGGGTTTAAATCGGTGCATTTCTCTGGGCAAGCAGGCGTAGGCTAACTTGTCAATGTAACGTTAAACACACAAGAGGGAAAGCCCAATTAACATCTATAAACACGGTGACCGCTGTCGTGATAAGGCTAGGGGCTTTCACCGCAGTGAAAGTAGAGGATTATGACCTTTAGCCAGGGTAGTGGCATAGTGAGCCGGGAGGGGAGAGCCGAGGGGTAACTGACTAATGCAATCAGCCGGGGCCTGCGCTGGCCTTCGCTGTGGCCCTCCTCGTGGACAGCTCGTTTGGCTTTAGCTTGTTTGTCAGTGGCCGTGGGTCCTTTCCCACACTGAAGGCTTCCTGCAGCGAGAGCTAGCTGATTGTACTGTTACTGAGAGCTCCCCTCCCTGTGTTCGGAGCGGCTTCCTGAGAGCAGGAGTGGACACAGATGGTGCACGTCCTGCTCGAGTCGTGCATGTTGTTTTAGTGTGTCTGAGAATCAACTCTTGATCGAATCACTCATGATGCTCACACAAACGGCAATAGCAACAGTGTTTTTTTTCCTAAGTCTGTAAATCATACAAATATTACTCAATTCTTACTAATAAGCCTGTAATGACCCTTACTAAAACGTTATCTGAATCAGAAGTGTTAGATCTTTTCTTACGTTCATTGTGGAGTTGATCTCTGCCACCGTCTCGTCATCAGTGGGGAACTGGTAGATCTGGACTCCGTTGCTGACCAGCTCGCTGGTGATCTTGATCTTGAACTTGGTCAGCTCACTCTTGGAGATGGCATCTGACTTGGCAATGATGGGGATGATGTTGACCTGCCATTTCAAGATGGAGGATCTTCATGATGTGGTGACACAATGACAAGGTGTGGACAAATAATGCCTACAGGGTATATCTAAAGGAGGAGCAGTTTTGAAGCTCGTGAAAATGCTAACAGCCTTTTTCTACTCTGTGCAAGTAAAACAACAAATTCGCATTTGGCTCTCAAATCACAAAAAAAACACATGAAAAAAATGCCAGGCAGATCAGTTCAATCCAAAACCTTAATTCCACAGCCCCAGTAGCATTATGTACAGCATAAACACAGAAAAGCAACACTAAACCCATATCAAGCCAACACTGACCTCAAGCTGCAGAGTTTACAGTATGTGGAGCAGTGTGTGGAGCACAGCTCATGTTCTGATTGGAGGAGGCCTCAGCTGGCAGGTAGCACAGCAGGATCCAGTCATGTGAGCGTCTCCAACCCAGCCAGCCCATTACATCACAGCTAGCTAGCTAAGCATCCTAAGACAACTGGGAAACATCTGGCCAAGACAGGATATAAATAAACCCTGAGATCTGCCCTCATTTCTGCGTCTTATGCTTCTCTGGATGCCTTGGTTTAAAGGAGAAACATCATCCGGATATGAAAGCTAAAAATGTTGCTTGTCTTTTTATATCTCACAGTAACGTTGCGTCCTCTCTCTCTAACTGCAGGGATGTTTGTGATTCAGGGCATTTAGGACATAATCAGAGCTTCAAACACAGTTTCAAACACCAAGATAAAAATAGTCAGTGCAGAGCAGAAAGAGAGTTTACCACTATCAGAGAGGGTAGAGTGGATCACTAACGCATTCTCCGTGTCCTAAAGAGCTCTCCAAACATGGTGTAAATGACCAGAGAGCTATCTTCCTCCAGCCCACCATGTTTGGTGCAAACAGAACATGGAGAGAGAGAGGGAGGAGGGGGTATGTCTGAATATCCGCTTCAGTGAAGCGTGAGTGGGGGTAAACTCAACCACTCTACTGAAGAGGCCCGGGGGGGGGTGGGGGGTCTTTGTCAAACATCCACCCACCACTCCTGGCCCATAAACACATGAGACCTGTACTCCCACGCAACAGGCATTGTTTCACTATGGCCTTCCTCCCCCGCCACCTACTAACACCGGCCCCTGGATCCCCTGTAGGGGCCTTATTACCACCAGTGAGGAAGAGGAAGATGCTTGCTAGGGGCCGTGTGAATGTATACACAGGAGAAGTTCTGCTCTGGATCACACTGCTGTGAGAGTGAGAGGCTGCTGGTGGATACAGCTGCTCTGGCAAACAGTAAGGAGGCCCTTTGTTCAAAAGCCAGGAACTCTATGCAAATAAGGCCTTCTGGGGAGGCCCTCAAAAGCTAGCAAGCTCACTGTCACCGAGACGACGGCCCAGGCCCCCCACATCAGCGTTTCACGGCTGACCTACTCCGACGCCAACGCCACACACAGGAGCCCGTCTGTATCCAGGCAAATGGCACAGAAGACTTTATGACCCACAACAAAATCATAACGTACAGCATTAAGCCAGCGATGCTGCCTCGCACCAACAGCGAGCTGACATCGCCGGTACAGTACGGTGTTTCATCACTTTTTACGAAGCAGCATCGACGAGCCATTCATCCCCAACTGAGGTTGTCATCATATCAGCAATGTTTTCTTCAAATCGCCAAAAAGCTCAGTGGATGGCTAACGTAATAATCAGCCAGCGTTGCAGCTCACCTTGCTGTCCAGCTTCTTCATGGTGACCAGATCCAGGGACTTGAGGGAGTGTCCGGTGGGGGCGATGAAGTATAGGCAGGCGTGGATGCGTGTGTCGTGGTAGCTGTGTAGCGTGCGCTTGATTTTCAGCTCCTCCTGCAGGTACGACTCAAACTGGGCATCGATAAACTCCACAATGGACTTGTAGCTGCAGAGAGGATAAGAGGACATAAATGTGTTATAACACAGGATCTAAACCTGTAACAAGGAAACAGTTTGGATTCAAGACATATGGTATAGCGGTGCACCGAATGAGAGATTAAATCAGACTATTTTTAACCCATTTTTTGAGACAGGAGGGCTGTTGAGCCAACATAGATCTTAGTGTTGAAGATATCTCCTTGGTTAGTGATTAAAGACAGTTTGTTCTTTAATCCTGGGTAGTCTGGGAAGGGTAGGGGGGCAGCTAGCTCGGTGAGTGAGCACAACTCTGTATAAGGAATTTGTTGAAACCTTAACACTTGTCTCTTATTAGCAGAGAGTCATCAGGCAGAACTTGGAATAGAGCGATTAGGGAACACACGGATCAGGGAGCAGAAGGAGCATCAAAGGAACACCGCCCCCACGAAGGAAAGATGCACTGCATGACCTGAGGAAGATCTGGATCACTGATTAAACACAGGTCCCCAAACCCAACCCAACCCAACCCCCATCCCCACCAGAGGCTGCTGCTTCACGGCTGGGGATTGTCTTCGCTCTCTAGCTCCTTAGATCATCCAGACCCTCAATTTGATACTGATGTGAAGTGTGAACCTGGAGCAATGACCTACAAGAGGGTTTCTGTAACTAGCACAGCCTTCCCCTCAGGCCTAATAAAGAAGCCTGGGACTGAGGTTGGGGCTGGCGCTCACATGACATCATCCTGTCTCATGAGGAGGAGGACTGAGGATCAGATGACAGAAAAGAGAGAGGATGGGAGGCGAAGAGATCCCATGCTCTCTTAAACGTTTCCATCAAGGGTAAGAGTGACAGGCAGAATCCTCTCTTCCCACCAGGAGAAGCAATGAAAATGACACTGATACACTGGACCAGGAGTCTGTAGGGCTTAATCTAACAGCCAACCATTCCTATTATCTGACAACAAATACGTAAATGACGACAAGAGATGTGAGAGAGAGAATCGGGGTGTCTCAGTTTTACCAGAGCACCACTTAGAGCAGGCATAGGTAACCACCATTTACAGCAGGCATCTCACATATGCCCACTATTTCTTGAATGATCCCTCTTCTCAATCTAAATGAAAAGGTATACTTGGATATAAGACATTTGGCTTCACAAATGTTTAGATTATGCAACCATAACACCACGTCCACATGTAGCAGGACCTGGTCTCTCAGTCTTACCTGTCCTCTTTGTTGATTTGGTCTCCAAAACCCACAGTGTTGACCACGGTCAGTTTGAGACGCACGTTGCTCTCCTGGAGCTCGTAGGTGTTGGACTTGAGCTGTACGCCAGGCTGGTTGTGCTGGGTGGGCTCGCCTTCAAACTTGGTGTTGAACAAGGTGTCCATGAGAGTGGACTTCCCCAGGCCTGTCTCCCCTGTGAAACACACAAGCACACTATTCAATATCCTATGACTGCAATAATACTCTGAAAACACATATCAAGTTCTTGGTCTTCTCAATTTCTCTTTTTCTGTTTTCATTTATAAAAGATTTGAGTAACTGTGACAGTTGGAAATGAGTTTGATCCACATTCCACATGTGCAGCATATAGAAATTCATCCTGAAACTACTGAGGTTTTAGTCTCTAGACTTGCAGGAAGAGCTGCTGCAGATCTCTCTATGCCACCAGAATGTTAATTATATGGACGGTTCCCATTTGTCACTTCCTCATAAATTTAGCAGTGTGAGCCCCTCCCTCTGGCTTCTCAGCTGCTTTTGGCAGGAGAAGAGCTACTTAATAGACTCCCCAAAAAGATAAGCCGGAAGAATGTGTAATAACTCTCTGTGCCTCTTTAGGAGTGAATAGATCAAATGTGATATCTTGCAGCTGCGCAGGACAACAACAAGGTAATCCTCGGCCCACTCCAGCTGATTTTCTAGAGCAGAGCAGAGCAGACTATCATAGAAATGGCAGCACTGGACTGACTCATTGATAATGTACACTGATGCATTCAGACAACCGCCATGCTGTTATAAGCTGTCGACTGAGTGAGTCAGACCCATTCCTCTCCCTGTGAGAAAACCTATTTCTGTTCATCAGGCCCACATCTACACACAGTGCATGCCAAGGGTATACTCCGTGTCCACAATACATAGGCTTTCAGTGTGTGTGCACACTAAAGAGTGGGGAGAGAAATGGGACAGCTTCGAGCCAATTTCTCCACTCCCATTTCCTGTGTCTGAGTCCACCTCGGGTCATTGTAGGTTTCCGTGGTCTCGTCCTCATAGTGACTTGGCTGGGCTGGAGAATCTCATCTGGCAGAGCTCCAGACCCATACTGAGCCTGGGCCCTGACATCCAAGGCTGGGATTTTAATGCAGCCATACAAATCGTTAAAAAAGCCAAAGAGTCTTATGAAGACCGATGGCAGTAATTTGAAATCCTAATGGAGCCATGCACATTTTTGCTCTTGTCTCAGTTCTTGCTGTTTTGTTTAGACCACAACCACAAGCCTCTAGATCCCATTTCTGGGTTTCAAGCTATGCATGTGCTATTTTACAACTATTTGCTCTCTCTTATCCACACACCAGAAGTTGTGTACACTGTAATAATAGTGTTTATTTAGGCTTCTGCTTTTCCTTTAAAAGGTTTGATTGCAACTGATACCTTTCAAGTAACTCTCAGTGTGGAAAAGGGAGAGGATTCACATATCCTCCCTTTCCTACTTTTAACAAACATTTACATTAAAATTAGAAGCAGGTGATCAAAAACAAATGTTGAAAACGATGGTTGAAAACACAACATATAATTCATCTACAGAATTCGAGAAAAATTGCACTTGTTAATTTGGCAGATTTCATATCTAAACCCAGACAAGGATTGTAGCTGGGTATGAGTTAGTTTCGGTAACCATGGTTGGCCAGTTGGAAATCATCTAAGTGGGTCAAAGACAGAATTAATTTGTTTGCATCTAGTGGAAAAGGCTGACATACATTGAGGCGGATGGGTCCTGTTTTGCTTTGAGGAAGAAAAAAAAGTTTCACGCATGACACACTCACCAACGCAAAGGATGTTGAAGCAAAAGCCATGGTTGACGGATTTGTTGACCAGCTGGTCAGGCATGCTGTCAAAGCCCACATGACCAGCGAGGGGGACGGAGCGAGCACCTTCTCCCTGAAGAAGAAAGAACAATCTGAGATTAACACCTTTGAGCAAAAAAGTGTTTAATTAACCAGCAATAAATGAGTAAAATTCACTGATGCATGAAACAGAGGAATGGATTACATGGAGTTGATCAGACGTTGATGATTATCAGACGTTGATGATTATCACCACAATTATTTAACAGAAACAATACTCTTTAGCCAATTGTTTGTTTCAGCATTCTTGATTCTATGCAGATACTTTTGGAAGGTGCTCTATACTGATTAACATCCTGTTTCCTGTATGATGACATATTTGCAGACAGCCTAGACAGTTTGAAACCACAGTATGCAGATATGGAAAGTAAAACAAGATTTTGAATGGACCTGCTGATGAAAAGCAAGTCATACACAGTAAGTGACAGACAAAGTGTGTGTATGTGTGTGTGTGTGTGTGTGTGTGTGTGTGTGTGTGTGTGTGTGTGTGTGTGAGAGAGAGAGAGAGAGAGAGAGAGAGAGAGAGACAGAGAGAGAGAGAGAGAGAGAGAGAGAGAGAGAGACAGAGACAGAGAGAGAGAGAGAGCATCTTACAGCCTATGATTGTACAACTACAGAGGGTGGTAAAGACGTATAGGGAAAGAAGGGCATTTAGATGACATGTCATTGCCAAATGAGAAACCTCAATAGTGAACCAACTGAACCATAGTAACCAGACCAGTAACGATTGCATTGCCTAAATATAGTAAACATTTCCTTCAAAAATGTATTGTCGGTTTGGGGCAGACGGTAAAAGACCTCAAAGATTGGAAATAGTTTGCAAGTTGTCAGTTAGTTAGAGTTGGGTTTGAACAGCTGAAAGGCTATTGAGAAGACTTGACTCAACAAACACTCCCCAGCTGGTGTAGATGTGCAGCATTCCAAATGCCTACTTGGGATTGAAAGCACATTTGCACCTTGGCTACAATGTAATGCTTGGTTGACATTCATTCATTCCATCATTGAGCTTTTGAACGAAATGAATTGCCAACAGTGGCTGTAGGAGGACAGGCCTAGAAGAGAGCTTCCTCTGGGTTATTTCAACGGTTTCAACGTTTTGACTCTCACTTTCTAAAATTGCACAAACCAGGTTGATTCTCAGTAGGCTCATATCATCTATCAATAATATGTATTTCATAACCAAACGATACCATATGCACATCATTAGACAACGCCCTACACAAACTAACGGGATCTGACAGACAGGATAGAAACAATGCGATATAACGGAATCGAACACACGACCCTAGATCTATGCTTGCAAATGAAACGTCGAGATTGAACTTAAATAAATACTTCAAATAGTCTATTCTAAATAGTGTGTTTATCAAGGTGAAGTGTATGACCATTCTATAGCGAATAAATGGAGCAACACATAAAAGAAGCGAATATAGGCTAGCAGAAAGCCAGGCTATAATAGACAGCGCGCACGCGGACTATAATCATGCAATTATCACTTTTATATCGATTACGCGGTTTTCGATACATTATTTACCTAACAAACTGTACCGTTAAGATTACATTGGAATAACAAAAAAACTGTAATGTGATACATCATAAAACGTTATGGGGAGAGGTTTTGTTTTCCGGACAGGTTATTCAAGCTATTTGCGCAGCCTTCTCCATATAATTTCAATATGTTTGAGATGTATATACTTTATAGTAAAATAGATCGGAATCTCTTCAAAGAGCAGGAAAAGCGTCCTTCATTATAGTAGATACTCACCGCTTGCCTGGCTATTTCAGTGGCCGCCATGGTTCTTTATGGATGAAGACCCTGTGCCAGGAAGCTGCATAGAACACACTCGGCGGAGATGGCTTCATACACCAGAGAATGTACCACTTGTACGCAGATTATTCTCAGAATTAGAAATGACGAACAATTGATTAATTGTTCAAAATGTTTTGGTTTTTTACTATAAAGAAAATATCCTTGCATCATATATTCAGTTTGTGCATGATAAATGAATAAAATAGGCCTAACTCACACGCGAGTATTTGGTCTCCCCCCCTGTTTTTCTTCAGTGGATCCTTCCGGGTGTAGGCCGGGCCAATAAACTATAAAATGATTATAATTTTTGATAACATTGTCACCTAATTGTTCATGTCCATGACCATGTCATGGATTAGGCAATGGTAAGGAGGAATAACATATGTTGTATCAGTGGGGAAAATACCTGTTTATAGATGTGCTATAACAAAGATAGACTGTTGCCTACATCATGTGATGAGAGAACATTGAAGTGAAGATGAATGACCCTTGATGAAGTTATCTTCAATCTTGGTCCTTCTGATAACGTTCTAGCCTGGCACTAACACGCCTGGTATATTGTTAGTAGGTCTGCTGAGCTGGAACAGAAGAATATGTTGTAACCAATGGCTGTAGCACACCGAAAGGAGAGAGATCACCGCACGCAGAGCAATAATTGCATGACATCAATTTTATAACATTTGTAACCATTTTCGATATAACATAATGTAACCATGTTTGATGGGAGCTGTGGGCGTTCTTCTGGTGCGTCATAAAACAGAAATCTACACAAAATCTTATTTTAATACAAAAACAGGCACACATTACAAACTCAAGTCTGTTAGTGAATATTAGTGAACATTCCTACAAGGCTTGTTTGCTCATACATGTTGCATCGTTGAATGCATGTGTTTCCATCCTCTAGCAACAACACCCACGAGTTGACCACGACCAATGGGAGGACAGGATACTCCGTTTAAAAAGGAGCCGCGGTCCTCCTGCTCGTTACCAAAACAACACAACAAACGCCTGACTACCGTCGGACGCAGAAGGAGCAGCCTGACGGTAAGCGCATCTTTCTACTTGCGCACTAACTAGTATACCGAAAAGTATACCAAAGTCGTTGACACTACCCTTTGATTAACCCAAGAAAGGATAGGCTAGCCAGCTTCTTCCGTCTTTGCTAGCTAACGTGTTAGCTTCCACCACTAGTAAGCAGCCATCTTGCTGGTTAGCTAGCTGGGTAGCCAGCCAGCCAACTTACAAACTCAAATAGTCTGGCTTGATTTTCAACGTTGCTCTTTTAGAGAGCATTGATCATGTGTAAATAACGGTATCGAGCTTTTGTGGATACAACTGGTAGCTTTTGTTTGTCAACCATTGATTGTCTAGCCACAGAACGATGGAATGTTAAGATACCCATGTATTGCTATTGGGTAGGGTTACTGCTGAACTTCCTTTAAGTTAATATAATGCAAGTTTCTGATGTTTTCACCACAGGAAATATGGCTTCCATAACCTTTGCAGACAGGGAGAATGCAAGTCTCCTTCATTCACCTGGATTGAAGATGAGACGGCGACTACAATCTGCTCCAGGTACAACAGTTTGTATTGACTTGTATGTGGGTTCCACTCTATTGATGGTTGTCTGCACAGTGCCTCAATGACTTAATTGCTTAATTAGTGCATGTTTGCAAATTAAATATCCTTCCAGATAACATCCTGAGGACCCCAATGACTGGGAAAAAGCTTCATGCTCCTTTGCAGTCGGGGCGCAAGGCTTTGGGGTCAGTCAACAAGATCACCTCAACTCCTGCTGTAAAAGTCCAAGAGAAGAACAAAATCCTTGGGACACAGGTCAGAAATGGAAAAATCATTAATGTCAGTTACATTTGTCTGGTGTTGTCATAACTCATTTCTATCATCCTTCCAGGAAACAAAAATTGAAGCTGTCCCTCAGGCCAAAGTGGAAGAATACCCAAACATTGAAAAGTGTATACCTTATGACCCACTAGGTAATTCCACTTCTGTGTTTCTTCCCATCCTCCAAGTCTGTTCAATCTGAGAATTGGCTTGTGAACTGACTGTTCTTGTGGCTATGGTTCCAGAGTTTGAGGCCTATGGTGTTCCAGAGGAGGTGGTTTGTCTGAGCCATCTTGCTCTGGCAGGATTGGCACGTCTCCCACAAACGCCATGTCTCCTAGAGGAGGATGATGAAGTTCTTGAGACATGTGTGCCACTGTCCCCATTGAAGAGCCTGCAGTGTTCAGGTATAGCCATTAATTTGCTGTTTCAAGGGACATTGCACTCATAAATTAAACCTAATCTCTCAGACCTCAAAGGTAGTCTGTCAGTATGGGTTCCTTGCCATCTGTTTTGTCAACCCAGTTGTATTTGGTGCTTTTCCATTAATTTTGAGTTGACTCATTGCTGATGCACAACCCAAGACATTAGGACTTGTTGGAATTGGACTACCTTTTGTATTCTTTTGGTGTATTGTCATATTGAAGTTATTTATTTTTGCACCCACAGATCGTTTTGCTTCAGAAATGGATGCCTTCCTTCAAATTATTAACGAGTTGACTATCGACCTGCCTCCAGAGATGGACTGATGGCTTGGATCTATTGCTTTTGAAGTCTTTTTACACCCAGTTTTCATGTTGTAATTTAAATTGTCTCAGTTGAATAAAGTTGTTTAATTTTAATTGTTTTGGACCAGAGGATTTTTGAACTATTCTACACTGTTAGTCTTACGGACCATATGCACACATTGGTACTGAAGAGAAGGATAAATGGTTGTATATGGTATGATTTATAGAAATGTTGTCGATATAGCCAGAGTTTAGCAGAAACCTATATATTCTGATACAGCGTGTCCTGTTCATTAATAAGTGATGAATTGGGAGTGAGTCAGCATAATGACTGGCTGTAAAACTATTCTGTGTATTTACTTCCTTCCCTCAAGCGGTCCACCAGTAAGAGGTCACGTGTTGGCGGTTTCTTACGGTTGGTTTAGTCATCGGGATTGGAATTGAACTTTGTATCAGTTACTGAAGTTGTGGAGAGACAATCGGAACTGCCTTTGGGGAGTAACCCCGCGCGCACACACAGAGTTACTGTTAACACAGCAAATAGACACCCCCCCGTTTATTTGCTGTGTTAAAAGTAGGTCGATTTTGGTTGAATTAATTGTTTAAGCCATGTCATCATAGCTTCAGTGTTAGACAGTTGGCGAGCGTATCAGGCGCAAAAGAAGGGAGGGGGCGTGGACATGCGCTCAGTTGTCACAGACTGCAGGTGAGAGCAGAAGAATCTGGAATATATTTTGCGGCAGCATTTTTTATTGACTCCACTGTTTGCATAATGTGGAAGAAATGCACCTGTTTTGAGCAGATTGAAATGAACGGGGTTTATTGTGTCAGAATGTCATGTGAGTATTGTCATAAAAGAGGAAGAAGAACTAGTCGACATCTTAATTTACATAAAACTAAAAGGATCCTGGAAGTGGAATGATGAGCCTTAAATGATTAGGAGAAAATTATTCCAAGCCTAGAAGTAGATCAATTTCAGTCTGTGTTGTTGGGCAGAAATGTGAGGATTCTTCCATACGTAAACTTTCCATATTTTATACATGCAAATGTACGTTAGGGAATTATTTATTTTTATATGGCTTAGGCTGTAAAGATATGTAGGTCTATCTGTTATAAAGAATACGCTTTATGTTGATTTTTTCAGATAAGGAACGAAGGTCCTGCAAAAGTATTTCCTTGTTTGTAATATAACGTACCACCACTGATATCAAACGGACTTCTGTAAATTAAGGAAACGAGTCAAAGTTGCCGAAAGTGAAACAACATGTATGAAAGCGCAAATTGTGAGCAGACAGTGGAAGCCAACCCGACACATTTCAAGCCCCTGCTGGACGAAGGCGCAGCGCTGCCTCTTCACGAAGGAAGCCAATCTGAATCGGAACCAGCTCAGAATAATGGAGAAGACACCTACGCCAAGGGAACTGGACCGTCTCCGACCAACTGCACGGAGCTTATATCGAGATCTGGTGTACGGGCATTGCCTGGGCCCACTTTTGCTGTGATGCGCAGGTCAAGGCTGCAGAGACAGCAAGAGGTAAGCGACACCAGCAGCGCACTTCAAGGACTGTCAGTAGAAGCGCCCGAGAGAGGTTCGCTCACACCCGCCATGCGTAAAAGATATTTAAAGGATTTGTTTTTGAATAACTCCTCGCACAGTGGATTTGGAAGTGTACTGTCTTCAAAGAGTTCCGGTGCGTCCTCGCGGGAGGGTGAACAGGACGCACCAGATGGCACGGTTTGGGCTCTGTACCCCATGGAACACGCATGGATGTTGTGCATTGTGGATGGAAATTATGACACCATCATGGACTTTCTTTCAGAAGATCCCAGTCTGTTAACTAGGAAGGATTTTGTCAGTGGTTACACAGCGCTCCACTGGTTAGCTAAAAGTGGCCAGGATGAGACACTGATCAAAGTACTGAGGCACGCTGAAATGGAAGAAATTCCAGTGAACGTGAACTTGAAAGGGGGTGGGGGTCTCACTCCACTTCACGTAGCTGCTATGCATAGTCAGTACATGGTGATTAAAATTCTAGTTGGTGCATTCGGTGCCAATATCGATGCCATGGATTACAGTGGAAGAAGAGCATGGCAATATCTGAAGGGAAACGCCCCAGAGGAGATGAAGGAGCTTCTCGGCACTTGGGACGATGAGCATGCAGGTGTGGGTCAGCAGAACATAAATAACAGTGCATGTGCTACACAATTGCCGACATATGAAGTTGATGATGAGGGCAAAGACGAGCTGGACACATTTAATCGGACTCGGAGAGGTGGCAGTTGGCGTTTTGGGTCCTTTAAAAAGTTGTTGTCCTCCTCTTTTTCATTTTTTGGCAACAAAAGCTGAATGTTTAATGAAGACACAGATGTATTTTTGTTTTTACACGAAAACAAAGTATTCATTGTGCATATATGAACATTCGAAAATGATTTAATGCATGGGTTACGCACAGAACTACTGTAATACGCAAGCTGCGTAAAATTCCATATGAAAGTAAGATGAACACGGATGTATATTTTCTACTCATTTGGAAATGTTTTTAATGCACTGGGTATGCACAGAACTATGATAACCAGCTACTTCAATTTTCATATGATGTTAAGATTTAAGCAATTGTCTGTACAAAACAATCACGTCTTTCTTGACATTTAAATTGTCTGTGCTATTTTTGACAATATTTCATTAGCCTAAATTCAGGCCTTTATTCATTGATGTACTCTGTATTATTGTAACTAGATGTTTCATTGATGATGTAGTGAAAAACCTAAGATATTTTTGAAAATGCACTGTCTGACCAACTGAAATTAAAGCAAATGAATAAGCAATAAGTGAACCAAAAAACAACAACTATGACATCCTTTCCTCAGTGACTGTAGGACACACCTATATCTAAAACACTTAACACAAACAAATCATGTCTAATCTCTTGTGCATCTACTGTAGGCCTACAGTGTAAAAACAAAACATTTTCTAATGTTGAGAAAAACAATGTTTGTGATTTTGCAGGCCATCCTCAGCAGTAACCCTCGTTTAGTCAGGGTCGGCGCTGCCATCAAATTGGACGGTCTGAATTACCATTGATCAATACATCTCTGGCTTGCTTGTGTCTGATGTATACTGCATTACCAAAACAGCTTTAAGCCTTTTAATACATGGTTTATCCACACAGATAGGGCACAATGATCCCCCTGGTGGTTAACAGAACATACCACACCCAAACACTAAATCCTTTCTATGAAATTCCTGCAGATATAGTGAAATAACATTCAAATGAATGAACTATTCGGGCTACACCAATAACTTGCTTGAGGAAAACACCTTTCTGCAACTAAAGGGATCTTATATGCATAAACTATGCTGCAATAATACCGAGCAGGGAACCACTGACACATTTGAGCAGTAATTGGAACGTTTCAGTATCCACCATCCACCATCCATTATTGACAGTGAAGCAAACTTCATTCTGGCTGTTCAGTGATTCAGATCAAATCATACAAATGAAGCATAAGCACAGAACATCCCCTTAAGGTGTTCATGTTCTACCATTTTAGAAATGAAATCACAACTTTACCTCATGACTTGATCTGAGATGCTGTTGTAGCGCCAAAATCCCTAATTTGGTTCCACTGTCCTAATACTTACTGAAGGCAATGCATGTTTATCAAGAATTTTAATTCAAAGACACTAACTCGGCAAAAAAAACAACTCAAATCAACCACATCCAAGAACAGACAAACTCAATTTCTTTTAGATTTAGATCACAAATCTTTTTATTGTCGAACACAAGCATAACCAGAGTATCTGTACAAAAAGACTGCTGTTCCAGATAGCATGGCTTCCTCTCCAGGTCAGGGCCCAGCGGGTGGTGGTCTTGGCAGGTGGAAGGTGCAGGGGGCTGCTGGAGATCCGAAAAGCCGTGCATTTACAAGCCCAGCTTGGTCCTCCTCCAGTGTCTCCTCTTGGAGTTGTACCTGGGAAGCAGACCAAACAGTAGCCATGAGTGACAGTTAACTGACTGACAAGGATAACATTACAGGCATGCAGAAGTTGATGTTAAGTGACTTCAGACCAAACATATTGAACGGCCACATTCTAGCTGCTTTTATGAAGACATCAATTGATTTGTCAAGGACAAGCTAGGTCTACCAGACTGATTAGATAAATAAATCATGTTTTGTTTTACAAGATCAGAGTACCAACTAACAAGAAAATGCTCTTCAATGATGACTGTAAAGACAGGGTGTTCATGTCAGTGGCTCGGTTGGGTCATGTAGGCTGTAATTACCTATAAACAGCCTACATCACCCAACAGACAACAGTTCCCAAAGACCCATTTACTTCATCTCTTACGCACAAAACTCAATGACTCAACCAGACTACAAATCCTTCAGTGGGGAAGTCCAGTCCAAGCCATCCAAACGATGTAGGTGTTAGGTCAAACAATGGTAATACTGAATGAACTGTCACTACTTCAGTGCATCCTAATCACCAGTGGTGTGACCAGGTATAACCCCAAAGCATAATGTTACTCTCAGCAGGATTAATGGCAGTACTCTCACAAAAAATAAAGTACTGCAATTGCAGACCTGCTTTAATGATCAACTACAACGGTGTTTGTTCTGTTGCACCAGTTGGTGCACCGTTTTTAGCGGCGGCAGCATGACACCGGGCAGGTAAACATACCTGATCTTGTTGCCGGTCTTCATTCTAATCCACTGAGGGATTGGCCTGTTTTGCTTCTGCTTCTTGGCGAGAAAGCGCTTGATCCTAAACGTCTTGTGGGACGACTGAAATGAAGAGATGAGTGTTAGTTAGCTTTATTGGTCATTACGGGTTTCCTTCAACATGCGCGACTGGATGATGCGCTTCCTTGCTAGCTAGCCAAAGGAAGACCTACCTTTTAACACTTCAGTTCTCGGAAATTGTTTGCCAAGTCAGTATTTCAAAATGACATTTTTGTATAAGAGATACGATAAATATCGGTCATTGCATTAAACCAGTGTAGAGGTTTACACGCGTTAATACAAGCTCACTTGCACTGAAAACACGGCTGGCTTCAACGTCACTAAAAAGTTGCTTTTAAGATGATATACAACTATCCTTGAGTCAATATACATTTATTTCGTGTGACTATGAAAAACACTTCGTGTGGCCGATATGATAATTGATATATTTCACAGATTACAGCTAGGATGTTTCACGATTTCAACTTACCATTTTGTCCACAGTCCTTTCACCACAATGGCGGTGGGAGAAGAGAAAGAAGGAAGGGAAGCGGTAGTGATGTATGTCATCTGCTCCAATCCGAGTACAGCATCCTCTTTGGCTATCTGAACACAGCGCCATCAAGTGGATCTCGACCACATTACACAAAACATTTTCTTGTATTTCTCGTAACATCAAATGAGTTTGAGTTAGAACAATAGGATGATGCTGTAAATGATCACAATGTGCTTCTCTAAAGAGATATCCGATATCAGTTCGCCACACAAATTACATACACACTATATACAGCAAATATGTATTTATTGCCTGCCTTGTCAAGCTATCTTCAGTGTTTTGCATGGCTACAGCAATTAGGAAAGGAACAAAAAAACAAACAAACTGAAAAGTCTGATGAAGTACAAGTTTATTTTCAGTTAAGATTTGTTACAAATGGTAGCATCATTTTTGCCATACTGCTACAAATTTAGTGCAGCATAGTTCATTTGTGAAAGTAGAGTTTGTTTCAAATGAAAAGGGGGAAGGCCACGGGGTTGATCACCCATAGAAGGTAGCATGCAGACTCAAATCAAGGCTTGGCTCAGGGTTGAGTATTGTTACAACAAAACAGCTATGTTTCCTGTCCTGAATCACTGTCTGGGTGAACATACAGAGCAATACGTGAATCTCGTTGGGGAAACTAAAAACAAAATTACAGAAATAACACATTTTACGGGGTTGACACAATTCAAAAGAAGCAGCAGGATAGCTTTCATCTTAAAAAGCAGGAGTCTCCCAGCCACATGTTCCTTTAATAAAGAATGTTGTGAAATAATGTTTGAACAACTAATAAAAGGTGAAAGCCAAACTCAAGATTTGAACCATGCTTTGCAAAAATGTTGCACAGGCTGTGTACCAATACTGTAGTAAGGACACTTTGAGTTCATGTGGTCCTAGAAAGCTTTGGCTTAACTTGTTGTGCCCTATAGCCAAACTCTTGCAAACTTTGGGGGAAGTACAAGCTTTCTCTTTCTGGATAAACAAAACTAAAGAGGGGCCCACTCAGGCACTGAGAGGCACCACGGACACATCCCTGCCTCTGACCGAGAGTGGGAGGACAGGATGTGCTGCACTAGTAGCAGTGCAGGCAGTTCTCTGATGCCATTAGACTCTCTGTCTAGAGCAAATCTCTCTCCCTCTCCTCACCTGTCTAATCATGCTATTTGTGGTCATGTTGATCATTCATCTCCCTTGTCTTGAGCTCTCTTGGTCTCACTATCAGGCTTTGTTTCCCCGGCATGGGATTCTCCTCCTCCTCCTCCTCCTCCTCCTCCTCCTCCTCGGCGACTTCTGGCACCTGGCTGGTACAACTGAATGGCAGGCCGATCCTGAGGCACAAAGAGACACGACACATATGTTCAAGACAAGAGAATCATAACATTAACATGACTACATAACAAGAATGACCGAAGATATTACCTTGTTCCTCATACGATCTCTTCGAGCATTTTCCTCCTTTCTGTTGTCTTTGAAGGACCTTTCAGACTTCTCGTTGTGAAAGGAGTCTACAGCACTCTCGCCCTTTCTTTTCTCCCAGACGCGGTCTTTCTCCCTCTTCCCTTCTTCCTCTCGCTTCCTGTAGGAGTTCTCCCCATCATGTCTTTCCCTCCTCCGTCGTCGGTCCTCGTCCTGCCGTCTGATGCGCTCCTTCTCTTTCTGACGCCGTTCTCGATCCCTGTCGCGTTCTCGATCCCTGTCTCGGTCTCGATCCCTGTCTCGGTCTACGTCTCGTTCTCTGAAGTCTTTGCGTCCCTCGTCATCTGCCCTGTGAGAGAAGCGCGAAATGACATGAACACGTCACACTTAATGTGAGTGACATGACCCACGTCGTCTCGAGGTTTAGAATTAACATTGACTACTCACTTCCGTCCTCGATCCTCCCTGTTTTCATTGTTTTGACGTTTCTTCAATTCAATAACCCCCTGTGGTCTGTCATCTTTAATAGTTTTCTCCTTCTCCGGTTTCTTGGCCTTCTCTTTAGGTTTCTCTGAATCACCATCATCTCCTCTGTCTGGTTTTCTCAGGAGCTAAACAGGGGCAGATATAAGAGCACATTCCAACATAGATCCTCTTCAGAATCACTTTTATCATCACATTGCAGCTGGGTAAATTCCACCCGGAATTCATCCCTTGTCAGTACCTTGATTTTTGGTTCCTCTTTTGCAGGGTCCTTCTCCTTCTCCACAGCTTTGTCCCCTTTTTTGAACTTTTCGGTCTCTTTGCGCTTCCTTCTGTCCTCCTCCCTCCACTTACGACGCTCCTCGTCCCGCAGACGTTTACGCTCAAGCTCTCGTCTCCTCCTCTCCTCTTTCTTCTCTTCCCTGATTCTCTGTACAAAAGTGCCACATAAATAACCTAGTCAGCCTTATACCGTGAAAACAAACACTGCTAATATGAGCACACTATTTCCAAGAGGCTACACATTTACCTGTTTGTTCTTGAGGAAGTCCAAGAGAGGAGTTGTTTTTTTAGCTAGAGGGGTAAAAGGTGAAATGTCAACCCACGTATTACCCTAGTACAATACTTTATTTCAGTTAAACATTTAGAACACAATAACAGCTGTGTCTACACACCTACTAGTTCCTTAGTTTTTGCCTCTATTTCCTCCAATAGAGTCTCAGGGGTGGATGTAAACTTTTCATCATCTCCATTATAAATCTCCAGGAACTTCTTATAATCAGGATCTAAAAGAGCAAATGCGTCACATGAGCGAAATTCATGAATATGTTACTGTAGATTAGAGCCTTGGAATTGTGTGCAATGCAACTAACGTAATATATGTACCTTCATCTATTGTTCCACTTTTTGCATCCCTTTTCTTACTCCTTTTTTTGGCAATCTTTTGAAATGGTGCAAATTCCACAACAGCTGTATACTCTTGCCCTGTTGAAACAACCATTGCATGACATAAATACACACAGTACACAACTAGGTTGAGAGGAGATGATACTTAACTCGGCTCTTATTGGGATCAAATGTACCACACCTTTGCCATCTATGAAAACATATCCATCAAACCGGTCTCTGAATAGGACAATATCTTCTTGGTTCTTGAAATTGATGTATGCTCTGGCAAAGAGGTGGGGATATAAGCTGCAATACAGAGAAAAGGGTAAGCCGACTAGCATACCGAATTCACATTTTACAAAAGGTTAGCAACAGTAGGGGAGAAAGAACAACAATGCACCTGGTGTCATTGGAGAAAAACTCTAGGTAGTCCACCTCTGGAAGTGGCTGCAATTGCTCCTCCAGTTCCTCCTTAGTTAGACTGGGAGGCAGACGTCGGATCACGATCTGAAAAAACAGAAAGTTCATGAATCCGATGTACATATACCCAAAGCCTTTGGAGATGTATTAATTAAGCACTTATAAGCTTGTTTTGCTAGTAGGCTTAGCTAGTATGCATGCGAGACTGACTTGACAGCAGCAACTTGGTGTTAGTGGCTTTCTGAGTCTTCGCTAAGTTGGAAACGTACAATAGCTAGCTACGTTCAATTCAAAGATACTCAAACTATTATTAATAGTCCATAAGAGCAAAAAGCTCCCCTAGCTTTCAGATTCAAGTATCAATTGACTAGTCCATGTACTAACTAACATTTTGCTTAGCCCATCAAGCTAGCTAGCTACATCAGTCTAGCTATTAGCTAACGTTACCTTTGTCATTGCCTCTTTCTTCTCCTTTGGCCTCTCTGTTCTTTCACCGTCTTCGCATTTTAACTCCACTCTCTTCTCCCTTGGGCGAGTGTTTTCCTTGTCCTCTTTCATCGCTATATCGTTAGCGATGTGACCATTCGATCGCTGGGGTTTCCAAACCAATCTCAACTTTTTTAGTTAGCGAGCGAGCTAGTTCCTTCTCCCACAGTCAACAACAAAAAAAAAAAAAAAAAAATGAACATGTTTTGGTGCGACACCTGAGAGCGTAGGGTCGCTTAGCAACTGTTGTTACTTTACTTTTTGTTATAAGCCGCCAAAATGTGTCATTTTACAGAAAACCGTCAAGTCATGGGGAAAGTTTAAAGAAATTGGAAAATAGCCAACGCTGGTATGGTAAATATATCCTGGCTGTCGACAGTGTAATAAACGTTGTACTGACTCTTGAGCAACGTAGGGTGGCGCTGTGATATCAAAATAAAGCCAACTTGACATGTTTGCGCTGCGGAAGTAAACGAATGACCGTCAACTTCTCTCCAGGACGGTCGACATTTTGTTAGCGTAGCGAACGAGCCAGCTAGCAAAACAAGCTGGCGAAGGAATACAATAGACACTTCTCATGAAGCGGTGTCTAATCAATTAAAGCGCTTGTATTTGGCTCTACACACACCGCAAATATGTGGTACGAAATATTGCCCGGTTTAGGCATAATGACAGCCTGTCTCATCATTCCTGGGCTTGCGACTGCACAGATCCACAAATTCACCAACGGGGGGAAGGTGAGGGAATGTTTTTTTGTCAATAATGAATGACTACAGCTTGTTACTAATAGATTAAGTCAGACTTCACCTGGTTATGTCTAGGTTTCCATGCAAGTAACATTGTTTTTGTTTAGGAAAAGAGAATCGCACGAGTTCCTTACCATTGGTATCTGATGGAGAGAGACGTCCGAGTGTCAGGATGTGGAAACTATCACACATCTAAGGTAAATATTCCTCCACATTGCTAGCAATACATTACGAAAATCATCCGAAATGGCCCGTCAGACTTTTCAGCTATTGCTTGACTTTTTCTCTCTTTCAACAGGGACTTGAAAACATACACTGAGTATCCAATATCTCACGTGTTCTTATGCCGGAGCTGGATTTCTATGTTGTACATTAAACCAATGTGTTGTCTTTAAAGTTATCGAGTGGTTTCCGTTTTGTTCAAGTACGGTTGTTCATTATGTTGAAAACCTTCTGATAGAATACAGTGGTAGGTGGTAAGTGTCACCAGATTGATCTAGTTACATGAAGATGGATCGATGCCTCAATACCACCACATGCAAATTGATCCGAAGACTTGTAGCATCCCTGATGCACAGGATGGTCAAGCAGAAGATCACTGTGATCTGGTGATTGAAGTCCAGATTCCCAACACTGGAGTTCTTCATACATTAGTTGTCTTGTTTGCAGAGGTTACACACACATGGGGATCCATGTAGGAGCAGTCGATACTGAAATATAGACAAACATATGTCTGCATGCCGGGAGAGATAATATAGAACCAATCACTATATCACATGAAAGTATTTGAATAATTTGACTACTGGGCCATTTTAAAGATACTAATAAGCAATATTGCAAAATGTTGTCTTCCTCTGCAACATACAGTGCCCTACATAAATATTTGAAGTGAAAGTGAAGTTTGAAATTTTGACTACACTACTGCGATTTGGATGAGAGATCAATGTGTATTAATTGACACTATCACATTATATTTTGGGGTATTTTCATAGAAATCTCTCACTATTTAGAAATAACAGCATACAGCTTCACTGTGTAACACATATGGAGGGCATTACAGATATTATGGTCAGTTCCTGGATCTAATACAAAACAGAAATACAAAGAAAACTAAAAAAAGCTGATTTATTAGACATTCTACACGTGAAATTACATGCACATTTCTATAATTAAAAGTTACATTGATAGGTAGAAATATCAAGGATCAGAGTTGAATTATGATGGTATGCACATTGCACAAGAGCAATTACTGTAAAAAATTGCAGCCAGTTCTGTGCACCTGGTTTATTTCTTGTGCTAGTATGAACACTTTTGCTTGGACATATGCTTTGTGAGAGTACAGAAATATGCACTACTGCCAAGAGTTGCTCTAAAAAAAATAAAAAAAATAAAAAGCATTTCCCAAAACAAGAATTTAAGAGAATGACCAAATAAACATGAAACAATGGAAAAACCTTGGGAGAAAAATGTCCAAAGTTTAAAGTCCTTGGAAGATCAGAACATTTATTTCTCCTCCTTGCCTTTGGTTTTCCTGTACACCATCTCCCTGAAACTGGAGAGAATTTTGCTCTCTCTCTTCCTCCTTTCCTCCTGGTTGAAGGATGCAAGAGCTCTCTTCTCATCCGCACTGTAAATCTGGTTTTCCTTTCTCAGACGCACGGCCTCCATGCGACGATGTCTACGAGTCACAAAGTTGCACCGAGTTAAAATACCATAGAAGCTGCAAATGTTAACAAAACACACAAGAGTTTGAAATGTCAAAATAACACATATGCACAAAGAACAACAATGTACCTGCTTCCGCTCATTACAAAGCCAGACATCTCAAAGGTTGCGATTTCATCGCTGGTCAGTCCAATCTCTCCTCTTCTTGGGATACGCTTGCCTGCCTTCACGTACTCTGCCATGGCCGCACCCTCACCTGGTAGCAGCGCATGACCAAAGCTAGAAGAAACCAAGGGAGAAGGGTCAGTTGACCATGTAGTCGTGTCATATGCTAAGTAATTACAGTGTAATAAACCACTATTGTGGGTTGCAATAGAGCCAAACCCCTTGATGATGATGATTATTATACTACAGAGAGAGATACTCACTCGAGAGGTTTATCATCCTGGGACAGGTGGGTGAGTGGTGCTTCTGGGCCCACAAGGGTTTCATCGATGCAGGTTCTCTCCACCCATAGCTCCCCATTGGCATCCTTTTCATCCTCCTCAGACTGGTCACTGCTGGAGTCGCTCGACTGCTTGCGGATCTTCTTTGGCTTCTTCTTCTTGGACTTCTTGGACCTGTGAGGAGAAGCCAAAGCGGGCGATATGATAAGATACATGTCTTTATGTATAATAACTGAGTTAATGAATATTTGAATAGAATTTAATGAGTGATGTTACTTTTTGTTCTTCTTCTTCTTTTTCTTCTTTTTTACTTCCTCCTCTGAGACACAACAAAATTGACACAAAGTTATTGACTCAGTCACACCAGGAGCCTTATCAATTGGATTGTAAAACATTTTGAGAACATTCCCTCACCATCAGAGCCTGACTCTGACTCACTGTCCTCTGAGTGTTTCTTGTTTTTCTTCTTTTTGGATTTCTTTTTCTTCTTCTTCTTCTTCTTTTTCTTGTCATCTGTGAATTAATTAAAGTCTACAATCAAAACATACATTCTACTTGCTCCATCATGGTGCAGAGGTAACATATAATATTGACTATTCAAGGCATGTTGTGCTATGGACACAGAAACGGTGCCATTACTGATCAGGTAATTCAGCATAATCACCTTCTGAACTTGAATCTGAACTACTGTTTTTCACGTCCTCTTCAACTGGTGTATGTTCATCAGAGCTTAGAGAAAGAGAATCATGTCATTTAAAAGTGTTTAGTTTTGAGTAGACAAAACTACAGCCTCCAATGTTGTCAACTAGAATATTCTCGTGTTCTTCTTTATTTAGTTAACTGTAAGAAAATTCAACTTACTCTGGCTCCCTTACTCTGGGTGAATAACCCCAGACCTCAGGTGATCCTAGTTCTCCAATTCGTTCCCTTTCTTGTAGCCGCCTGTAAGAAGCATATGGTTAGAAATTGTACGAGGACTACATGATGATGGAAACTGATCAACGGAGTAAGTATTCATGACCAAACCGTGGCATGGCCTAACTTTAGTAGCAGTCCTGCACTAGAGCACCTGAATCAAATAGTCATCAATACCAAATCCCTTCAGAAGGCTGCATTACCTGGAAATGAAGGCGTCTTGTCTTTGACGTTGGACATCGTCCCGTTGGTCATAGTAGTCATTCCTGGAAGAACCATATCGACCATCGCCGCCGCCTCGCTGATCAGACCAATTGTATCGTTCTCGGGACCTGGAACGCCTGCCCGGGCTTCCAATGCGAAACCTTTTTACATTTCTTGGTCGTGTTTCGGGCTGTCGGTTTCTACGCTCTTCTCTTTCTGCATCATATCTGGAGGCCCTGGCGGGACCAAAGACATTGGGAGATCTGCTGCGAGATCGGCTCCACCGTCTCCTTCTCGGGCTTGTCTGTTCTTGATGATTGCCATCAGAGCCTGACCCGTCAGACATACCCATTTGGCTACTGTTTTCTCAGACGTTAACAATCTAGTCTTAAAGATAAAACATGTATAATGGTGGAGGCTATTCACTTTGTTGCCCCAGCCATACCATTCTACTGCGTTGTTTATTCGCTCGTGAGCTCTCAGAAACAGGAAATGATGGGGTGCTACCAGCAAATGGGTCCACCTAAAATGCGTGTAGTGTAAATAGTTCCGCGTGCGGTACATTTGGAAATCACTTTCAGCAAGCTTGCAGTCGGTCACAGAGGTGCATTATGTCTCTCGCGGTACTTTTTTGTAGATTGTATTAATCGTCTGATAGTATATCAATAGTTCAATTTAGCAACTAATTTCAAACGCTTGAATTCCTGCAAACCTCAGAGATGCGGGCAATTGATTTCACAAAATAGTTGCGAGCGACTCCTGTTGGGCATGCATAAACTAGCAGGTCGCTCCAACAGTAACAAGGAGGCTGGCGTTTTGTTGTCTACCAGCTATACTTTCATTCTTCGTTTAGACAGAAAACATAAACCTAAAATCCTGGCGTTGCAGGTAAATAACAAGTGCTATTTTTTGCGTCAACTTAGAAGTTTTACTCCAGTGAGAATTGTGTCTTGATTGGAGATCTGCTCTTGTCTTATCAAAAGGCCGCAACCTGCCGCGAACCAGGAAGGGAACATCCGTTTAGCTGGATAGCCACTTCGCTAAGCTAGTTAGCCTACAGATATTTCTCATGTTTGTTTTCTACAATTTTTAATTGAAAGCTGCTCTTTCATAAATATATATGTATTTGAATATATAATACATTAGAACGTTGCCATAATTACTTACACAGGCGTAACGTTTTTTTTGTTGCCTCTCTTTGCGATGGGAATTGGGCATGAAAGGTTTAATTGTGTTTCTCCTTGCTTTCTTAGTGACGCTGCCTATCATGCTTCAAACAATGCAAATCTGCGATTCGTTTTTCGCACACTCCAATACAATGCAATGTAGTGGCCTGCAATGTAGTTTACAATAGAACAGAACTTTATTGTCCATCTTTATTGTCCATCCAACTAAGTAGCATTCACCACACTCAGCCGGTGTAGCATACATTAACTGTTGGCTTGCTTAATGCCTAAACAAGGAGCTTTAGGCTTTAAATGCATGTCAATGATAGAGGTAACCTCACAAGCAGTGACAATTGCTATACACATTTGTTCTAGTGGTGCATATATTTAGACAACTAGAAGAGCATTGAGGTGAAGGATATTGTTTAGCTAAAGAATGTGAATGTAAATTGTTATTTATTCATTCTTTGTTTTCTCTCCACAGGGATGTCGAGCCTAAAGCTGATCTCTGCAACTGACACACAGTATTCAGGAACGGTGCTGAAATCATTCAATGAACAGCGAAATCATGGCTTGTTCTGTGATGTCACAATCATTATTCAGGACCGAAAATTTCGAGCACACAAAAACATCCTATCTGCATCAAGCACTTATTTCCACCAGCTCTTTTCAGTGGCTGGACAGGTGATTGAGTTGAATTTCATAAGGGCAGAGATCTTTGAGGAAATCCTGAACTACATCTACAGTTCCAAGATTGTCCGTGTACGTTCTGACAAGCTTGAGGAACTCATCAATGCTGGTCAGACGTTGGGTGTGAAGTTCATAGCAAATTTAGGTGTACCACTCTCACAAGTCAAGGGCTTACCTGGCCTGTCCAAAGACACAGAAAGCAAAGATGCAAGCTCTCTAGAGAAAAATGACACAGAGTCAGCAGGGATGATGCCCATTATCACAGAGTCCTTCTCATTATCTGCAGAGGAGTTCAATCAGAGTGATAAAAATGCAAACAAGGATCAGGACTCAGATAATGATGACGTTATGTTTGTCTCAAAAACGGATGCTCAGAAGGGTCAAAGATCCAGTCCCTCTGAAATCATCGATTTGGATGCACCCGATGCAGAAGAAGACTCTGTGTCAAAGAAAAAGGTTATTTCTGCAATGACAAAGGATCAAGAGAAAACAAGCAAACCAGCCCCATTGAAAAGGGACGGTGGTAAGCTATCCAACCTCAACTGCTCCTCTCAAACCCAGCAAGACCACAGCCCTCTGAGTAGCCCCATGGTGTCCCCAGACACCAGCTCCAATTTCCCTCCTTCACCTGCTGGAGTCTCCTCATGCAGTACACCTACAACACCAGCTAGGACAAGCAGCTTCACCCCTGAACCCCACAGCACTTCACTGCCCCTAGAAAACCATGACATAGTAGGGGTCCACAAGAAGCAAGTAACTACCGTTCTCGAGAAGTCACCGGCTCGACAGGGTGATTTCAGAATCAAGCTCTTAGATGTAAAGTCCCCCGGCAGTGATATCAACAAGGCAGGCCTTAACATTCCCAAAGCAGTCACAGCATCAAAAAAGACCATAACACTAGATAAGGCCTCAGAGATTGACTCGCTGTCTCCAGGCTGCAAGGTATATGCTAACATCGGAGAGAACACATATGATATTGTCCCTATGAAGGAGGACCCAGGAGAGGGAGATTCTAAAAACAGTAGAGGGAAGAAGTCTCTCATGTCTACCCCTCAAAGACCTTGTGAAACGTCCTCTCTCTCACCACGTGGTCCCCCAAGCAAGAAGAAAGCAAAAACAGAGCAGGAAGATCACTACGAGCTAATCATGGATGGGAAGACCTTCTACGTGTGTGTCATTTGCAAGCGTCCCTATGTGTGCCTGACGAGTCTTAGGCGTCACTTCAACACGCACTCCTGGGAGAAGAAGTACCCTTGTCACTATTGCGACAAAGTCTTTGCCCTGGCAGAGTACAGAACGAAACATGAGATCCACCACACAGGCGAAAGAAGATATCAGTGCCTGATATGTAATGAAATGTTTATTAACTACCAGCTGCTGTCTACTCACTGCAAACAGGCACACAACCAGGATCCCTCAGGGAGGAAAGAGAAGGATGACACCGATAACAACTTGTACCGCCTGCTTCCTTGTAAAACCCTGCAGTTGAAGCCCTACTCCTATGTCTGTGAGGACTCAGGAGGGATTCCTGTTATCAATGAAGAAGGCATCGTGCATCACATTAACCCAGAGAGGGGGCAGCTTGCAAACCATGCGCTTCAGTCCTCTGCCCAGGGCAAGATGTTGAACTGGGATGACATCTTTGTCGAGCCAGAGGCACACACTCGACCTGGTGCCCACGCCCGGCCAGGGACCCACGCGAACACTCCCGTAGGCTCAGAGTTTGAGTTTGTCATACCTGAGACATATTGAATAGGATTGCTAACTCACTGCTCTGGGATCTGTGCCTTTTAAGTGGAGTTCCCTTCTGAATGATGGATGTGTTTTGGGTCCATGTCATCCACGTTTTGTCCTTTTTTCAGTGTTCAGCCGTTGTTTAGTTGTGTGTAGGAAGTTCCAATGTGTTCCAGCCCAGCTGGCTTTTAGTGTGGCTGTGCTCTTGTTCTTATCAAGCTCTTAACGTTGAATTATGTATCGTCTCACATTGTATCTCAACTTACCCTTTTAATGGCAAATGATCATTTACGCGAAATAAATTCATGCAGTTCAAGAGAAAGGACCCTAATGTAGACAAACAAATTACAAACATTTATTTATTTTTAGTACATAGGGCTAACAATTTTTTAATGAAATATTTTTTTATTGGTAGTCAGGTATATTACTTTTATGCCTTTTGAGAAGAAGATACAAGGTACAGTGCTGAATATTACCAGTTGATGTTTTCTATTTGTGGTCAGAACAGAGATTAAGATCAAGGTGATGGATATTGATGGAAATAATGGAGTGTTTGTTTCAATTATGTAGCATTCTGTTGCTGAATTATGTTCTTTATTCGTTCATTGAAATTATGCCCAGTCTCTGTATCTCTGGTTGAGATACCAGCTCGCTGTCATTGTCGGGATTCATTGCCCCTTAAGATGTATTCATTAAACATAATTCCTTTTTTTTGTTGGACTGTAATTGTTTTTCAATTGAAAAGCTAATGAGCACAAATTATTATTTGCAATGTAACAGTAGTAATTAATGATTGAATATCCCAGTGTTCCCCGATGTTCCAGGGAAGGCGGTTTCAATAATTATTTAAGATTTTTTTTATTGGTTGCACAAAGCTATAGTTTAAGGCTTAAATATTGTCCATAGGATATTGAAGTCCTTCCACATAGTTTGATCATGACTTACCTAATAGGTCTACTCTTCTGTTTGGACCTCTTTTCCTTTGATATGCTGGCCATATATTTGTTTGTTCTTTTGAAAATCTGTTCTGTCGAGGATGCCAAAAGCTGCTTCCTTCTCTGTATACAGTTTGCCTAAATAGTTAATCATAGGATTTACAAACAGTAACTTGAAAATACTTCTTTATGTATTGAGATAGCACCTACTGCAGGATTATGCTGCAGATAATTATTTTAAATGTTCCTTTTTCTACCCAGTCTTGTCTTGTCAGTGTGTAGTTGAATTGAGTTTGGCAGTAGAAAGCAGAACTTTTATACTGCTTCAGTATGTAATTCAATAAAAGCACTTCCAGCTTTTAAACAAATTAACAGTGGTGTATCTTGTACATAATTGTGCTAAAGACCTTTTTCATTTTAACATTATCCTTTGTTTTGAAACTTATTTATTAGGTCTTAGTGCTAAACAACACAAAATAAACTAAATAAAAAAATGTAAAAAAAATAAAAAAAACGGATTCTCTAATTTCTTATGTCCTCCTATATTAATGAATTGACCAGGTTAAATGGTGAAGGTAAATGAACGTCAGTGGGTTGTCCTGTATGTCAATTAGGCTACTTCTTCAAAGTATGACAAATATGATATATACTGTAGATGAAACTGTATTTCCAGTTTGTCTGTGGTTGAATGTGACAATGAACATACTGGAAGTTTGTTCATTGGGATGACAGCAAAAACTGAATCAGTCAAATGTTTGTTGTGAAGTGCATCAACAGTATGTAAACAGTATGATGCTGTTATTGACTCAATTTGGCTATGGAAATAAAAACCACAAAGCATTTTTACACAAAAATGACTTTTTATGCGAAGAAAATCAATTTACACTTAGTCAGCTGAAGTCCCTCTTCAGCTCTGGAGAAAATGCTTTATGAATCAAATGATGCAAACAGCAAGTAAACAAAGCTGACAAATAATGGATTATTTCAGACACTGCACCTTACTTTGAGGTCTATGCATTTGTGTGATTAAGACAACACACAGGGTGTTCTTTTGGTATATTCAGTATATATAAGTGTAAATGTAATATTATATTACATCCAAAGAGAGAGACAGCAATGGGTTTAGTCAATGTCCAGCTTCAAGCTGTACTGAGAATACACTGAAGTTAGGAGAGTAATGATTTATTTTGCAGACTCCCTTTTCGCTGCAAAGAAAAAAACGTATATTCGGGCAATGTGCTCTAGTATGACCCCGCTCACAATCTGGCAAGGAAATGCTATCACCAACAATAATGTGAGACAATGTGAACTAGGGTGAACCATGTGATCTGTGCTTCAACTTCACTTCATTTTTAATTGCACTAAGGGAACGATTATGTACATTTACATAAGTTAAGCATGTAATATTACCACTACAGCTGACATTTGATGTACTGAGAGATAATGCGCCTTAAATTACACTCTACAAAGCTTTTCCTCCTAAAAGGAAACACACTACGTTGGGCTTGAAAGTCTTTGTACAGTTATTTGTGATCTAGCTGCCCATAAGTAGATTGACACACAAGAAATCTAACATAGTGTTGGTAATACTGTTCAACGTGAGGACGATACCCGTGCGAATCAGTCCCAAACAAGACAAATCAGCCCCGTCCTCACACACACACACACACACACACACACTCAGTCACGCCAACTGAAAGAAGGCAATGCAAACAGTGATGACCTAAGTGCCACTTGGGACAGGAAGCATTCATATACTAAGTGAGGCAGAGAGTGAGAGGCCATGAGTTGGCAGGAGATGCCAGAGAGATCCGGAGGCAGAGAGTCCATGGACATGGAGAGAGGGGGAGGGAGCTTGTACATCTGGTCAAGGTGACTGACTGGCGTTGCTCTGGAAGTGGAAGACCGATATTAAGGCAGATCTGTAAACAGTCCAGGTGTCTGAAGTGAGAGAGGTCGTCTCCTGTTGGATACACAGAGGGTCTTGCTGCTGTTGTGCAAAGACAGTGTAGTGTAGTATTGTAGCAAGCTGACGGCACTCGCTATCCCCACCCTCCATCCAGGCTGGGCTGAACTGAACCCTCTGACCTTTGGGACAGATCAAATGCAACCTCACAGCCTCCTGTCTCCTGTGACGAATGGCACTCGCTTGTAGTCACATCAGTGACTCATGCTCTTTTTTTTAAATTGATTATTCTTTCTCCTAGGCCTCTTTATACACAACCACGACAACGCAGCCCAAGCTCTGCTGCACAGGAACAGTCTGGAGCATCAGATGCAGCAGTTGCTAGCGTTCAAACTGGTTATTCAAGGTCCACTAACGCCCATCATTGCCCCCTGCTGGCAAAAGACGGGTGAGGGAGGTGCCTCCCCCCGCCTGTTCCCACGCTGTTAGGGACTGTATGGCGGGGGCTTCTCATCTGGGGGGTAGTAAGGGGGGGAGTAGCGTGGTGGGATCATGGTGGGCCACATGTGGCTGGCCCCTGACTGGGAGTCATCAGAGAGGCCGGAGGAGTCAGGGAACATGCTGGAGCCCTGAGGAGGAGATTAAACAGTTACACTGCACACATACAACATGTTTATTACAAGTTCATTACAACTTGATGACTTTGTTTATTACTCACTATAGTTAACGGTGAACAGGAAGGAATCCTGACTTCCTGTATGTAACGTGGATAGTCACCCAAATCTCCCTCTGACATAAAGTTCAGCCACTCATCTCACCCAAGTTTGGGTTTGGTCCTAAATTCATTACTTTTGCTGCATATGGATTTGTGGATTTATAAGGAGCTTACCTGCAGGTCGTAGGCAGTGTAGGGCGGCAGACAGGGGGCAGTGTTGTAGTAGGAGTTGAGGGAGGTGGTGGGGGCAGAAGGCTCTGGGCAGACAGAGGCTGGGATGGCCTCTGGTTCACATGTGTCAGGGGCAGGTATCTGTCCAAAGAAATCAGAAATATATGGTGTGATGGCAGCTGTACGTATGTATAATGTATGTTTGTAGTTTGTTAACATTCATTATGAATTGCAAACGCATCCCACTTCGAAAGCACTCAAATGCATTCATGTCAGAGTTATGACTTCACCAACTGGGAGCTACGAGTTCCTGAGAACCAAAATGAACATACCACTAATGAGGTATACTGATCCCTGCTGTCAGTGTAGTCGAAACACACACACACACACACACAAATCAAACTTTTGAGAAGTCATTTCCGCTCAGTGTGTAATAACAGTAGGCTATCTGATCCTGCTTGTCTTACCATATCCTTAAAGCCTCCCAGCACAGCTGCAGTGATGATGCCCAAGAAGAGAGCCACGATGTTGAGGATGGTGGCAGACCACAGCAGGTGGTAGAGGTGCACCACATCCTGACAGCTTCCCACCTCTGTGTACTCATGGTAGCCCCCCATCAGCTCCACGCGGCTGGGCCAGTGAGCGAAAGAGACAGGCGAAGGGCAGTCACCGAGGAGAGGAGGAGAGAAAATACAGACATACAGCAATAAGAACCACCTAACTGAGTTACTAAGCTACAGAGAAAGACATCAGTGATGTACATGCCAGTTCCCATACTAATGAAGCAGCTGACACTGAACTTAATTCCCTTAGAGGAAAATGACAGACATAACATCACTTGATTTATACAAATGCAGAAATGGGCCTTTGGCTGTGAAACCACTGACGGTTTCAAACCAAGTTGGAATGGGGGAACCAGCTGCATCAACTACAGTGTGAGCTGGGAGACGGGGATGAGGCCTGGTCTTCTGTGGGTCACAGAGAGAGTAGCCAGGACATGCAGGAGAGATGGCATTCACACATTACCATGGTGTGTTCCAAGCAGCACGGCAACGCTACATAGAGCTTTACTCAAGATCATTCAACCACAACAAAAAAACATGGGTTGTTAATGACTATCAAGGGGCTAAAAGAAAGAGACCTACTTCCATATCATGGAGGTTTTCCTAAACTTTTTCAAAACATCTTTATTCTGAAGTCCCAAAAGAGGATGTTCTCTGAAACATAAGTGAAAAGACATTTTTTTTTCTCCAATGGTGCTGCTCACCTTAAAGCAAAAAAGACACTAAAACAACACAAAGGTGTAAATTTGAGTCAAACAAAGAACAAAGAAAACTTCAAATTAGATTTTTTTTTTTTTTTTTTGCTGCTGCCTCAAAGGGAGAGCCAATCCGGTGAAGACAGGAACTTGAATTAAGGGGCGGGGAGGGGGGGAGGGGGGGGCATTATATACTCACTTCCCACAGTTGTAGAGGTCACAGCAGTAGCAGGTGTTGCTTTTCACACGGAGGTAACAGGACATACGTGATGATGTTTGGCACTGGACCTAGGGTTCAGACAGGTAGTCTCTCTAATCACAGTAACACAACAAACCAGACTGTGTACCACAGAAAATGGTGGCTTGTCTTTTTAGTTACAATTAAACAGTCAAAGGATGTGCTCAAGGAGACAATAAGTGTGCACTCACATCACGCTCAGCTGAGGTCACACTGGTGTGGTAGTCACAGCGACCAGCGTACAGAGGCCTGAGGTCCTGTGGTGTTAAAGGTTATCATTGACATGTCATCAACCTTTGATAATTTTTTCATTTCAGTAGAGAGGCTATCAAGAAGATTAGAACAAAATACAGCAAATACCACAATAGCAGAATATGCAGGATCAATACAGAGCATGTAATCATAAAGCGCTGGCATTAGGGTCTATAGTCTCTAAATTGCCCTTACTACTTTGGTAACCATGATGTAATTACTCAGCAGGACATGGAAAGTGTAGATAAGATATACATAGACAAAGATTAAGACAATGTCAAAACAAAGCTTGACACTGGTCCATATCGTAATTACTATGTAGTTACATGTAATACCACAGATGTTACTACATGATGTGTGTGTGTAAAAACTGTGACTGTGTTTGTGACTACTGTTTGCGTTACATCTGTGTTCGGTGCCGTGTAACTCACAATGTGTCTTGCTGCAAATACCCCATCCACAATAGCACAGCAGAAGGCTGCCACCACTCCGAAACTGATGAACACAATGGAAGCCACCAACTGTACCAGAAACAAGAGTGAGGAGACAAGAGGAACGTCAGGGCTAATCACTAAAGGCTTTGTCTCATTACAGGACCTCTCTATGTCTCATGCTATGAATAAATGATTGTGCTTTGAGTGCATTTCATTTTGTACGACACTGTGTATTGGCGACTCAATTCAGTTCAGCACCTGCCACTTTAAATATTCCATTACAGCTGGTATGGTGTGCCCTCTGATTAATTCCTGATCTCCACTGACCAAGTACTCATTTGTCTGTGTGTGCATGAGAGAGAGATAGAGGGCGGGGGGGGGGGGCATGTAAAGACATTCTGAGCATGCCGTGCAGTCTGGGTGTGTCTGTGAGTGTGTGTGTGTGTGTGTGTGTGTGTGTGTGTGTGTGTGTGTGTGTGTGTGTGTGTGTGTACTGTAGACATGCCTAAACATACAGGTGTATGTGTGTAACAGCAACAACAGTTAGGAAACACAGAGGGTGACCCCTCCCCATCCAGGGTCTACATGGGGGCTCAGGGAGTAAAGGGTGTCATGCTACACAAAATAATTCTTCCTGTGAGGACTGGCAGGCTGTGGTACCTCCCATCGCTCTTCTCTGTAGTTCAGTTACTTCCGTACATTCCAGTGTGGACATCTGTCCTACTCCTCTTTCACTGTTCTATTTCTGGGTGTATCTTGCAAGAAGCCTAGGATACATGGTTCTGATGTCTGCCCCTCAACCCTGGGTGAACTACAGAAGAGCTGTGTTTGTGTCAATGTGACATGGTGACATAAGCCGAAGCAACGTTATTGTAGTCTATCTGAAGTCAATGTGGCTTGTAAGTGATGAAAAAGGCTTAATTGCAGTGTGTGTCGACAGAGACCGATAGAAACGGATACGAAAACACAGGCGTAATACAAACCCTCTTACCATCTGCCTCTTATTCTCTATCAAATGAGCTCCAATGATTCCGAGAAAGGAGCCAAAGCCTAGCTGAGGAAAGAACAAACTGTGGTTATGATGTCAGTCTAACTGGCCTTAATGAAAAACTAATTTGAACAGTAATGGCAGCAGCAATTTGAAACCAATTTATCCTGTATTTTTGTCATAATCTGGAAACAACTTTTCAGATGGTTCACCCAAATGACCTCTCCCATTAAATATTGTAATAATTAAAATAGAAAACATGTTTGACTGTCGGATAGGTCAGGCATTGGTGAATATTATTTGCAGGTAAACTGCACCAAGAGTTCCTTTATTGACAAGCTGGTATGTATAGAGGTGAGAGGTGACTGTAGACCTACAGTGCCTTCGGAAAGTATTCAGACCCTTTCACTTTTCCACATTTTGTTGTGTTATAGATTCAATTTAAAATTGATTAAATTAAAAGAATTTGCCATCAATCCACACACAATCCACACACAATACCCCAGAATGACAAAGCGAAAACAGGTTTTCTATATTCCTATGCAAATCAGAGACCCTATAAAAACAAAGATATTAATTCCAAAATTACATTAACTATTATCCTTGCATTAAGATGGACTCAATTCAACTTATTGAGTCATAGCAAAGGGTCTGAATACTTATATACATGAGGCATTTCTGTATTTCAATACTGTAGTACTGTAATCAGTACTGAAATTTCAAAAAACGTGTTTTCGCTTTGTCATTCTGGGGTATTGTGTGTGGATTGATGGCAAATTATTTTAATTTAATCCATTTTAAATTGAGTCTACAACACAACAAAATGTGGAAAAAGTGAAGGGGTCTGGTCTGAATACTTTCTGAAGGCCCTGTATGTAGCAATGCTGCAGTCAGTCTAATCTACTTTATACATGTTTGTTTGTCCAAACAAGCTTGTCAATAAAGGACCCCTTGAACTCTTGGTGCAATTTATCAGCCCATATATTCTCCAATACCTGGCCTACCCTTATATAGCATGTCATTGAAATCTGAGTCGCGGGTGTTGTTTCTCAAGATATATTACCATAGGTTATTCTCAGAACAGACCTAGAGAATACTGTAGATCAGGCTTCAGAGACCATGCTCACTGTAGAACCCCTGTATGTAGCCTTCTCCAAAGGCAGAATGCTGATGGTCTCTGAAGCCAGATTTATGGGCTAGGAAGTACATGCCTCAGCCCCTAATGACAACAACGCTGAATAATGAATGTGGGGAAAATTCCCCCCTCTGAGACCTTCGGTAATTAGGCTCATCAGGCTTGAGAGGAAGGAAGAGAAATCCTGCTAAATCAGTAGGCCTAACCGCCGTTCACACTGGTTCAGGATGATGTTATAACATTAGGACGTTAGTTTGCTACTTACAATGACCCCAGGGTAGTAGCCACCAACTGTAATGTTCTGTGTCCTGGTAGTAGCTGCCAGACCAAAGATGAGAATGAGGACAGACACGATGAGTAGCATCACTGTAACCATAATGGACTTCCTTTTTCTCCTTTTGAATGACCCTGTAAGAGATAGACAGACATTATGAACTATACATATATTGTGATACATTTATTTGCACTATGAAGCTACCTGTGTCACCTCATGTCCCCATCCGTGGCATTCCATTCACAATCCATATGGTCTGTTATTGTCTTGAATAATCATTTATTTTCCATCATTAGTTGTTCTAATCATTGGTGTGTGTATAGAAAAAATAAATATTAAAAAAATAGCAAAACTGTATATTTTCTTCTTTTCTGTTTTTTAAGAGAGGGTTTATTGTTTGATCATCCATATCTAATCCATGCCATTTTGTATTTCAATGATTCATAACTAGAAGATATCAAGACCACCGTCATAGGAGACTCACACCCATGCATAAGCTTTTACTGCCATGTAACGAATAGAAACGTAACGTAACGTAATGTAACGCACAAGCGTAAAACAGCGAAAAAGTCACCAAATCACAGTTTGTATCGACCGTTACATCTTATTTAATGTTGCCGCACCTGCAGTGGCAGGCGGCCTCAAGAACCACCACAATTGAAGGTGATGTAACATAAACCGCCCTCCTCCTGACATAGTGATAATGCCGTATCTTTCATTCTTTATTTTGATAATCGACCATCCACATCATACACTTAACCACGTTATGTTGAAATGTAAGAACACCAGACAACGAAAAACAAGGCTCTCGGAATAGGCTACATTTCCAATAGGCTATAGCTAACAAATCTGACAGAAATATATTATTGTACCCCACAAGGTTAGACGTAGTTGCCTATTTCAAAGGCACTACGTGGTCCGACATTACCAAGTATTTGATGAATTTGCTGCAACCATGCCGTTGACCTTGCGCACACATACCCATAGTAGTTTCGGAGAGTGTTATTCCATTGGCTTGTAGGTTCTGTACCGGAGGCATTTTGTAAATTGCGGGATGGGCCCCCAAAGATTATGTTTGAAGGTTATACACTATAGAGCGGACACAATAAGTGTTTACTGCTATAAGTTACAGGCGTGATCTTTGCTTGCAGAGGCATTCTCTGATAGCAGACGTCCCGCCGCTACCGTCTCATTTACATGAGCGTCTATTGACATATCCGTTGTCCTCACATCCCTCTCCCTTTCTATACAGCGTCGCTAGTGCACTGTTTTGCGCATGCACCTCGCTTAGCTGTGCTACAGTCGCACTCACGACAACTGAAGATTTGAGGCATATGTCAAATCAGTCACCAAAAGCCCTGATAGCCATACATTAATCCCCCCCCCCCCCCAGTCAAGACTATAGGCTAATTGAACACTGCCTAAATCAGTTATCTGCTGTTTTATTATCTGCATATAGGGTAGTCTATACATCTATACGCGAGACACCACACGATGTCCATTCTGAATGATCTGCTGTGGTCACTCTAGCCTACATGAATGGCACAATATATGCAACAATAGGCTGTAATAGACTGTGACGTGGTCCTATGCATTGTCATTGAACCTAATTGTGAGCGCCACAAACGTTGGCACATTATTAGCCATAAATGGCCCGTGCGTAATAATCGGCATATGCATGTTCCTAAATTTACATTTGAAAGCATGTGACACATAATGGCGGTTATGATCATGGCTATGATTACATAAGTAATTATGTAGATATTTCAAAATCTAGGTGGATAGCCTATTTCATAGAAACTATCATTGTGAGTCACGGTAGTCAGTCCAAAGATGGCATTTTATTAGGCTAGATTATTCATTATGAAGCGCATTTTCTTATGGAAAGAACTATTATGTAATCGAAATAAATGTTATTGAAGCCTAACTGACTAGTTATTATGACGTCTATAATTAACTAAAATATGCACTTCTAAAACAGTTTTAAATCAGCTAATTAGAATAAACTGAACTAAATGAACTATCTTGCGTGTAGGCCTAGGCCCACTGTGTGCGTGCTCAGAAAAATTGTTCCTTACAAATAAAGAAGAAAAAAAAAAAAGAGAAGCACAAATGGTACAGAATAGATTTTTTTCCATGACGACATTATCCTTTCATGAAAAAACCCAGCAAGTCCGTGGGCTAACAGGTCGCAACGTGACTGGAGTACAGATAGCCTTGAGGATGAGGACTACTTGAACTCCACAGGACGCAGCTTATGGTGAGCAGCCGATGGACGTTCGCAAATGTAGATCTGTGAGGAGGATAAAGTTGGTAGGATTCAGAGGCATACGGTATCATGCATGATCAGTACACCATGGGAATTAGTTAAATTTAGGCCTATGTTTCAAAGCGCTAGAAAGCAAATATCATTCTAAGTATAAGAATATAATATTTTTGTTTGCATTACCTCAATTTGAATGCAGCTTTATAGGCAGTAGGGTGACTGACAATAGCATGTGTATAGATGAGATATAAATATGATTTTAGATGCGCCGCAGCTTTGCCTTAGTCTCAGTTCAGCTCAACAGACAATGGGGCCGTGGTGTGCGTGTGCAGAATACAGGACATAAGCCTGCACTTGTGCCAAAAGTTCTTCGGGGATTAAAAAAAAGCCCATCGCACTCTCCATCCCACCCCCCAGTTTTTTCTCCTCAGCATGCACCCATTCACTATGATGCTTGCTTAGTTGAGAGGAGGTCCTCTGTACCCGGCTCCCGTCGTGTGCGTAAAACTTTCTAATGAAATCAAAAAATACTTTTTGACCAACTTAGAATTCGTTCTACTAGGGTCAAGAGGGCTTCAAGATATATCCATCGAACTTTTCCTGCAAAATAAAACTTCAGGTATGTCAGATTCGTTTTTAATCTATTCAAATAGTCAGGAGTGCCAAAAGTATTTACTCAAAATAGTTTTACAGTGTGGTTTCATAGACTGCAGTCGCATTTGATTCAATGCTATGGAATTTGATAACTTTGTAAGGATGTCAGGATGTGTCGCTTTAATTCGCTGGGGACTGTAGTAGATGTGATTGGTTTAACAAGTACCTTTCTCCTCTATGAAGAATCATGGAGCCCAATTCTACCGCGGGAGGGGCTGAAGAAGAGCTCCATGGAAACTACTCCCCAAATCCAGTAAGTCCACTCCGAATACAGGGGAAGAAAACTCATTCATTCTCATTCTTTGACTCATTTCCAAGTGCAGGTAAAATAAGTTAAGAATTCTATGATACTGTATTATGAACATATTCATGTAGCCTATTATTTTATTTCTGTTTCATAAATATCAATTTGTAATCTACCATAGCATTGCATTTCATCATAGTTCAGTATGAAATGCCATTGACTCCACATAAATGGCATAAAGAGGTTTTAAAAGACCCAACTTCAAAAAGGAAGTGACATCCTAGTGACATTCTGAAACCCCCAGGGGTTCCACTGGGATCTTTCTGGGCCTCTCGATGCTGAGAATCAGTGTGTAACATCTGGCTGTCAGAGTGACCCCACAGCTCAGCTGCAGCTGCTGCTCCAAGCACCAGGGTCAACTCTGAGGAGCAGAGCTCTCCTAAAGAGGGCCAACAGGGTCACCATCAGGGTTAATTTGATGAAATATTGGACCGGAACCATTACAGTGTAGTATTCCTTTTTTCAGATATCATGTAGCTTTTTAAAATCACAATTATTTAATAAAAGGGATATATATTTTAAACTGTGAATGAGGCAGATAGCTGTCTGTTAACCTGAAACACATGGCTGCTGTCACATTCTGAATGGGTTGAAACCAAAGGCAAGTGATTTGCACGTCACCGTGGCAACACGAGACAGAGGGGATTCTTACCTTCTTCTCCCTCCCTCTCTCTCTCTCTGTTCCTTGTGCCAGCCTACAGGGGCGGTGCCCAAGCATGTGCAAAAAGCAGAGGCCTTAGAAGAGGAGCAGGAGGAGCTGGTTGAGCACCAGCCCCTAGAGCAAGAGGATCTGAACTTTGAGAAATGGAAGCCCAAGCCAAAACCCAAGCGGACCCTCCACGAGAACATAGGCGACGTGAAGACTTATCTATGGAATGCCGAGACCAGGGAGTTCATGGGTCGCACCGGGAAGAGCTGGAGTAAGTAGATGGAAACAGAGATTAGATTAGATTAGATTATTCCTCATAGAACACTGGATGGAAGGAGAGAGGTGCTGCAGCAGCTTTTGGTTTGATATGGATCCATTCAGAAAGTAGGCCTAGTTATGAACTTTGAGTAAACATAGACCAGGGAAAAGAAACAGGTGCAGCTCAATGCGTGCATGCATAATATTTACACATATCATACACTGACATTTATCTTTATGCTTAATCTCTGTTCAGATAAGTGTGTCTAACATACTCAGTAAAAGTAATCAGTGGCCCAAAGTGGTGGTTTTGTGGCTTATTGTTCTTAGATGATGTGCTAGGGTTGGCTGGGGGGGGGGGCTAGAAATATGGCTCCCCAGTCCCGCCTCTGCTCATTCTGCTGCGAGAGTGTGTGTGTGTCCCCAAGCTCTATGTTTACATAGGTGCACAGATAACTCTGAGCAATCCCGACAAAAACAGGCTGCCTGGGGACTGGTCCCCAGCGGGAGTGCGCAGTTACAGGCCGCGCACTGGCCAGGAATCACATTCCTTATACCCCTTACTCTGCTTTCCACTGCCTCTTTCCCATAGCGCCTGCGACCTCCCAGGCCGACCTAGACATGCTCACGGCTCCACAGTTGCAGGCAAACACGTACATGTAGAGAAGCACAAGTGTTTTTCTGTAGAGCTCATTGTCAAATTCAGCACTCAGTGCAGACAAACTTTCTTGGCAGAGGCTATTTCCTGTTGAGTCATGGCTTGTTGCTATGTGACGCCGTTGAACGCCCTCAGATGAAAGTAGATGAAAGTAGTCCAAGGGGAGCTTGTAGAAAATGTCTTCATCAAGAGTGTGTTTCTTGTTTGGACGTTGAGATTTGGGAAGCTGAAATATGGGCTGTTCATCACAGTGTCCCCAATAACACAAGAACAAGAGGCAGGCTCAGGAGTTTGTTTCAGAAACGGAACCACTGTGTGCACACTTGTGAAAGAATGGGGCCCATGAGCCCTGCAAGAAAGGGGCTTAGTTGAAGCCCTATGATGTGTGTTCTGTGAGAGGAGTGTGTAAGAGAGGACACAATACCAGAGTGGGGTGATCAGGGCTCCTTGGAGCTGGCGGTGGCTCTATGGCTGCAAGAGGCCGTCACTACGATGGCAACCGGAGGTTCACTGTGTTCCTGAGTGAAAGGACAGCTGGGAGAATTCTCACTGAGCTTAAACAGAAAGGTCTTTGTGGCTCCGGGGATGCAAGGCTGGCTGCAACCAGTCCCCTGTGAAATTGCCTGCACAGCAAAAGCCATTTAATTTAGGGCACGTTTAGTTTGATTAGTTGCTAATGGACTGTTAATTGAAAATTAGGGAACAATGGTAGTTCTCAGGGTTTCTTTTCGTGGGGTTCTCACATAAGATCAGTTGAGTTTTGTAACAAATGTTGGAAGTGATTTCCATCAGGAACCCCTTCTTTGTATTATTAAACAAATTAGTGGCCACCCTGAGCAAAGACAGTAGAGTCTAGACAAGCCAGGCAGTTGCAACATAATAACTGGAGATTCTTTATTCTTCATTATCTTTGAGCTCACATCAAAGACACGGTTCTCAGAAGCTTTGCTTATACCCTTGCATGCTAACAACTGCTACCACAATAGTCCTTCTGTCTATTATTGTCGATGAAATCAGGAAGTGGACTATGATTCAGTCTCTCATCGGTGAATGATGGGTTTGCCATACAGGAGTTTCGAGGTGACGACGATTCATCGTTAAAAAACGTCATAATAGGTCACAATGTGGAGAGCTAGGAGTGTAGCCTAATGCAATACGCCTACAGCCTATAACGGATTTGGGAACAATATTTTGAGAAATCAACATAAAGCTCTAAAAAGCCCACCTTGTGCGCAACAGGGACACAGGGTTAACCCTAACCCTGCGCAACAGGGACACAGGGTTAACCCTAACCCTGCGCAACAGGGACACAGCACTGTAAGACAGAGACACACCAGAGTGTCAGTAAAAAGTTTATGAATCAACGTCTCGCTTCATTCACAGGTTTCTCCGCCACTTTCCTTTCATGGAGGGGCGCTACATTGTTCGTGGGGGACAACATGTTTACTGTACACTTAGTTATTGTTTAATTAGCTCATTACAGTAATTTACAATTCAAAGTAATTCACTCTGGTTTTTGTTTTCTCTCTAGGCCTTATCATCCTCTTCTACACAGCACTTTATGTGTTCCTGGCGGCCATGTTTGCCGGCTGCATGTTCTGCCTCATGTGGTCCATCAGCCCCTACCATCCAACCCACAATGACAGGGTGATGCCACCAGGTAAATATGACGTCCACCCCACACACGCCCCTCCATCCCACCTTCCCTCCACCAACTCATCGCTCCACACCCCTCCATCCCGTCCCACTCTCAGCAGGTCATTTATGTCTGAATCTAGGCACAGTTGACTGTCTATGCGTCACATTTGGCAGGTATGACGATGTCCCCACACCTGGAGGGCGTTGAGATTGCCTTTAACACCTCCGACCGCAAGTCCTGGAGGAAGTATGTGAAAGATATGGAGGACATCCTAAAGCGTGAGTAGGAATTAAAACATGGTGGTGTGTGTTGGGAAACCTGAAGAGTATGAAATATAAAACTTAGCATCAGTGTAGGAACGATAGAAAAAGTAAACATTTCCCTCGCGTGACATGAACACAAAGATTATTAAGTTATAGATAGTTGTAAATGCAGGATTGCGGTCAGATAGTTAGCTGAGGATAGTGTTTGTTTGTGTTGGTCCGAAGTTGTTCGAGTGTTGGGGGCCATGTTGAAGCGGAGCGGGCACACAGTTAGATAATCCCCCCCTCCCCCCACTCGCACACCTACCCTACCTTTGTTCCCTATCCTAACCGCCACTAGCAGAGCATGCTGGGATGGAAAGCCTTGTTTGTGGGGCAGAGCGTATCCATTGAGAGCAGCTTTTTTTTTTCACAGCCAGCTTTTGTCAGGCTGCCTGAATCAGAGGCCTGGCGGAGCAATCAGCCATTGTGTGGTGCTTTATTTATGTGACCCCTCCTCCTCCACCCCCCTACCCCCTTACCCCCACTCCCCCACTGTCCTCTTTCAGCATACGATGATGCCCTTCAGGCACGGACGAATATGGACTGTTTACCGGACAGATACTTCATACAGGAACAGGAGGAGAGCGCGGAGCGTATGGCATGCCGGTTCAACAGGTCCTTGCTGGATGAGTGCTCGGGTCTCCAGGACCCTCACTTTGGCTACTCTAAGGGAAAGCCCTGTATCCTCCTCAAAATGAACAGGGTAAGACAACTCAGATCCCCATGGTGGGACTCCAGGACCCTCACTTTGGCTACTCTAAGGGAAAGCCCTGTATCCTCCTCAGAATGAACAGGGTAAGACAACTCAGATCCCCATGGTGGGACTCCAGGAGCATCAATGATCAGAAATGAACCTCACTCTAAAGCTGCATCGATAAAAACCAGTGAAAGATTAGAAGTAGTGTTATTTATCCTATAGGCGTACCACTGTTAAAGACCATACGATTAAATGAAGGGCACTTCTTGATAACCTGAAAGATGAAGACATTTTAGTGACATCTTGTGGCCATCATGAGAGGATGAAGGCGATGTAATGAACACAGCCATGTCCACGTACTTGGAACATACTGTGCCTTTACACTTAACATTTTGTTGCCCCTGTACCTGTGTAGTAACTGTGTAAGTCTATATGACAAATGGGGACAAGTCTGCCTGAGAAACCAAACCCATTTAAAAAAAGAAAAAAAAGAAAAGACATCCACCATGAATGATACAAATGTGTAGATTGTGTCATGATTACAATGCTGTAACACCTTTGTTTTTTTTTATCCCCTCATCCCGTAGATCCTTGGGTACTTACCTGGTCAAGGCACCGCAGTAAATGTGACTTGTGGAGTCAAGGTGCAGTATCTGTCAGCAATTTTTCCTTAAACCATCGCTCAACCATAAACTGTATGCCAAATGAATATCCTAACTTTAGTTTATGGCACACAGTGTGACTGTGACTCATATTTGGCCACTCACTCTTTCAGAAAGGACCAACAGATTCCCTGGGGGAAGTTCAGTTCTTTCCAAGTAGCACTTTTAACCTGATGTACTTCCCCTACTATGGGAAGCTGAGACACGTAAGTAACATAGCAAACAATAACTTCAATTGGTGTGGATATTGAATGGATGTCGAATTTTCGCTATTACTCACATGTTCTGTGCATCATTGTAGCACAACAACGGTCACCCAGGTGGTTGATGCCTTGTCTCCTGTTCCCCCAGGTGAACTACACACAACCAGTGGTAGCTGTGCGTTTCTCAGGGGTGCAGTTTGATGCCCACATCCATGTGCAATGCAAACTCAATGGCAAGGGCATCATCAACAATTCACCTACCGATCGTTTCCTAGGCAGTGTGACGTTTACCTTAGATGTGGGTGCGTAGGGAGAATAGTATACCAGTGTGCTGTCCCCATGACAACTAACTGGGGTTGACATGAGGCAGGAGAATATATGAAATCTCATTATGTTGAACCATTGTTTTGCATAAAATAGTAGACCAGCTTCTCTCTCTTCTCCAATTCCCTTCATACCCTTCAGCCTTCTGCTGAAAAAAAGCAATACTTTGAGAAATGTAATGAAACAAAAAACAAAAACACATACTGTACACACCCATGCACGCACAGGCACACATACGCACGCACTCACTCACACGCACACATACACGGAAGCACCAATGCACGCGCACACGCGCACACACACACACACACACACTGTATACACACCTCACCGGTACTGCTGAGCACAAGATAAGTAGAGAGACTGAATATTACCATTGAACGTGTCATATGTTATGCTAAGCAAGATTAATACCCACTAGATTCATGAAATACAAGGCTCATCTCAGATGATTACACACTGCCCTAGTTAGTCTTTGTAGCTATGCAATTCAAGCCATTATTAATAGACTATTAGAAATGCCTACAGTACACAAGGACATGAGAGAAGCAAGCTAAGCACATTTGGTTTGAAATCAAATTGAGTACTAATGTTTTATGAATTTATACCTTTCAACAACATATATATTTTGTATAGACACCAAGGGCTTCACATGGACATTTGCAGCAACAGGACACTTGCACTGTACTTACACAGTAAAAAAGAAATACTGAATGACCACATATCAGGTTTATTGTTGTTTGAGAGCTCAGTATTATTCTACAGATTTGAATAAGCCCTGCCTTTACAGTATTTCCTTTCCTTTTGTACAAACACTACCAGACTGCTACTGAGAATGTCATTCTGCAGACTGTCATCAATCACAGTCTGTGGGAACAGAGCTCATATTGTTGTTAAACTTGTATACCAGTTCTTCTTGCTCTTAATGAAATAACAGGCTCTTTTGATATAGAATTATTAATTTCTACTGTTCTACTAAACCTGGTATCCATGTTGTATTTATTCTGATAGTTACTATAATAAATACAATGTTCTGATAAGTACAATGCTTTCTTTCATAAGAATTTGTAATCTACCTAATTGTGTAACAGGCTGAAATACACTGTTTTGGATATGTAATGTTTTAGTTCAGTTGAGCAAACAATGAACATATATTCTTCTCATGTTGAAGGGTATCAACCCCAGTTGTAGCCTATTACACGCGCACAAACAAAATGAAGTAATGCACCTCCTCTAGCCGTCATTCTCTGAGGTCTACTTTGCTAGAATATACTGTATGTTCAAGGCATTGCAGAATTATTTATTAATTTTATTCCATACTGTCGACATGGTACATTCAATTATAATAACTGCCTTATGGAGATTCAGTACAAGCAAAGACATATTCAAATGGTAAGAATCATGCCAATTCATATTGTTAAATAAACCCATAACACTGTAGCAATGTAAACAATAAACATGGAACTGAATTAACTAATTTAACCATTTGTATCTGTTGTTATATATATATATATATATATATATATATCACTGTAAGCACAAACAAGGGAAACCATAAAACAACCCTCCCAAAAAAGCACATGATCTGTTCTCGACCAGAATGCATCAAGTCAGATAAAATCATGCTTTATTACGGTACCTAAAACAATAAAACATTGAAGAGCATCGGAATTCAACTGATCCATGGGAGAGATGAGCTGTATATCTATCCATTGTCCTCAGTAAGAAGATGAGCCTGCATAAGCATAGACCCATGTCTCCTTAAAAGGAGAACTTGGGCAACTACCAGCATACCACCGATGATTGCACCAACAGACCCGGGTGACAGTCATGCCTTTATTTACGCCACTGGAGATTACACAGCCATCTTCCTGACCAAAGTCTGATCTCTGGGCCTACATGGCAGTAATTCTCATAAGTGACTGGGCGTTTTTTATGAGTGTTTATACTGACACAAACTCAGTCACAAGAGTAATGTCCTTGAAGCTTATATGGACACCAACCGAAATAAGACACAGCAAAGTGCTACAAAACAGGAAAGCAACTTTATTTAAATTTTTTCCCCCACTTAAGTTCAACAAGCTTACATCATTTCACAATCCTCATTCAGATCGAGAGTGGCTTAATGTTGGGAGAAGTAGTGCAACAAAAAGGCAAAACACAGTTGGGGAAATTATCCTGTGTTCATATTCAAACAGAACGGAAGTTCATGCCAAATTAAATGCCAATGCGTGACAAAGAACAATCAGAATAAATATCATCCCTGGCTGGTCCAATGCACCCAGAATGCACCCGAGGCCCCATTCAAATACTTTAGACGCATCCTTTCTTCCTTGCTTAAGTAATCACTGATCTAACATGATAGGGCACGCTTTCCACTGCATGCTTTTACCAACCACAAAAATCTGTGATTTCTAGAAAGAACAATGGTAGGACATCACTCCGATGAAAAAACGTATATGAATATAATTTATTGCTGTACGTGCGGCATTGAATTATATTAATTTAAGATTATTTCACCAGAGTGCTGTCCTATTTTTGTTCTTTGGATTATATACAAGGATTAAGCACCCAATATAATCTTTACAGGGAAGGAATTTCTACAAGGAAGGAAGGAAGGCCTGATGCATTTGAAGAGGATTGACACAACCTCCTCGACTTTGTCTGTTCAGGTTCAGTATTTTACTTGCGTTGAGATGGAGAGGTTCAGGCCGAAAGGAGTTTCCTTCCTATCCAAGCTTTGGTCATAAAATCATTCTTAAGAAACATCTCCATTGCTATACTTAATATCAGATGACGCCTGGTCTTGTCATAGCTGGAAGAGAAGTCTCAGATTAGGCCACCCGAGGTCATCAGATCACAGATGTCCTATTATGAGGCAGGTCTTCTGGCTAGTCTTGTATTCAATAGTGGATGCATTCAAACAAGGCCTGTTCTGATACCAGACCATCATTCTCCTTTCCCTGAGAGGGGACGTCTTAACAAGCGAAAATGACAAACACCCAAATCACATGGATACACTAATGCTGGCAAATTAGTGTCTTGGTAAAGTTAGTGTCCCTTTCATTGTACTACGACTAAGAACACAAGTGCAGGAAATACAATAACAATCTATAATATGGAAACGTAATCTTAGGGAGCTCACAAAAAGAACAATACTTCTTATTCTGCAAAGGTTTAACAATGGATATTGGATATGAATAATAATGGCTCTGAATTTCTATTAGTTGTCAGTACATTCATGGTTTAATTTGTATCAAGTCTCTAGTCATCAAAAATCAACTTCAATCATTCTATACAAGAGAGTAATTTACACATAAATATGATCGAATACAGCACAATAACAACAGTGGAAAGAAAATAGCCTCATATAAGCCTCTCTGGACTGCCGGCCTGTAGAGGACCCATGATGTTCCATGCAAACTACATCCAAACAGACCCAGTGCATTACCAATGGTCATTCTGACAGTTGTGGTGCTTGACTTCAGTCGTGTCAAAATAGAAACAGACAGTCAAGCTCAAATCACTGTTGGGCAGGGTGGCTATCAATGTAAAATCATTTCAACTCTGTACAGAAAAATGTGCTGAGCTGACCTCAAGGAAAGATCACCTCATGGGAGACAAAATGCAAAAAATGTGGATGCCTTAGAAGCATTGAGGGGGTGGCGAGGCGAGAGGGAGAGGAGGGGGCTTTGTTGTTAGGGGGAGGGAGGAGGGTTGGGGGGCTTTGTTGTTAGGGGGAGGGAGGAGGGTTGGGAAGACAAGAGGCAGAAGCAGCTGGGTTGATTATACAGACTGGTAGCCGGTGCGACTCTTCCTCCGACCAATCAGGTAAGAGATAAGCACAAGGATGATTAGGAAGCTGAGGGCCACGCCCACTGCGATTGGCACCAGAAAGGTCAAATCAGAGTCCAGGAAGCATTCCTCGGCTGACAAAGAAGAGACAGAGAAAGGCAGCAGGTTAGTGATTGGTCAGCAGGGAATACAGAGGGGTTGAGTGGAAGAGTCAAGCACAGGACAACATGGAGGAAAGGAGGGGGAAGAGAGAGCCAAAACATTAGTTCAGACAGCATACATATTCATCTACTGTACATTGATCAGAGGGTTCCCTGGACCAAACAGGCTGAGCTGTAATGTGATTGGGTTCAGTGATCAGCAGTTTGTTGTTATTATAACAGTATAAGAAACTGTTTAATCAGTAAAAATGGAATTATACACAACACTTTTCCCCACTGCATAAATTACTGAAATAGCAAAACTATTAGGTTATTGTTTTGATTACGGTAATCAACTGAGCTAAGCAATTTCTTCAAGACAAACCAACTTCGATGTATTAATATTCTTCACACATCTTCTCGAACTCATCGTTACCCAAAAGAGGAGTAATGAAGAGGAATTTTATGATTAAGCAAACGCTGCTGCAGAAAAATTTGCTGTTAAATCCATTGACGCATCTATCCTGGCAAGCCTCAGTATCAACACAATTTAGAACGTCTCATAGCCAGGCTCCTGGTTTCTCCTTCTCCCAATGAAATAGGCCACCAACACAATGATGACCAGTACAGCCAGGGAAACTCCCACTACTATAGGGACAAGGAAGCTCTCCACGTCGTCGTGGCAATCCTCCGCTGGATTTGCAGGGTGGAAAGAAGTAAAACATCAATATAGTTAATACATGGTCAATCCTACAGAGACCTTCCTGAGGGAAATGCAATATCAAGCAGTCAAGAACAGCTGGAAAAAAAGAGATTGACTTACTCAGTATCTGGGGACCAATAACTCACTTTATTTCCATAATCCTTAAAATACTAAAAAGGTCCACACCAGTTTTTATACACATCATTTTCAATCCCATTTATTGCAGCTAAAAGCCTATTAAAATGGAAATCATATGAACATTCATTTGTAGCCACACACAGGAAAAATAACACTTTATCTTCTTGAGGGGATGGGTTTGCAACAGGGATTCCCTTTTATTGGAATTGTACTTCTTGAATCAATAAGATAGTGGTAATTATTTTCATTAATGTTAAGAAAACCAGATTAGACCTCAAATGGCTTCATTCAGCAAGGCACAAAATAGTCATGATCATGACTTTTAAAATCAATGACTTTTAAAGTGAATGAAAATCAGTAGGTGGAGGAAAAGGTAAGTGTGAGGTGTTCTAAATGTGTCTTACACAGGTGCTGCAAAGTCAGAATCAGAACACAAATCAGATTGTACAAAAGCTGACATTTCCAAGACAAAATAACATGCTGAACTGAAAAGCAAAAAAGAATGATAATATTTCACAAGGAATTCATCATTCACACATACAGCATCTGAAAAAAAAAAAAACTGCAATTCAAGAGGGCAATCAAATCTCTGAAGCTTCACACCACACGACTCCCAACGCAATAATACACAGCAACTACTGTCATATTGGCTTCTAACATTACAAATATATACACATCATGCACACCCTGTAGACAATCACTCTCACCCCCACTCCCTCTCTACATAAGTCCCCCCCTCCCCCCTACGGCAGCCTTCAAGACAAAACACTGCAGCTAAGGCTATACACAGGCGTAACAATGCAGCACAGACTTTAAATGTATGTCAAACTTACAGAGCGCTTTAGTGCATTTATTCATACAAATCATTCGAATTGGGGAAGAACTGTTTGAATGACAGTAAACAATAACTACACTACAGAGCTATCCCTTTTTCTTTCTTTTCTTTTTTTTTTTTTATTTTAAACCTAATGCCAACATGAAATGAAATATGGGACTAGTTCGGCCTTTCTTTCCTGGTTTGTCTTTTAACATCCTCTATCTAGGCTTTTTAAAGTGGAATGACTTACCACAAACATGGCAGTCGATCAAACGGCTAACATCCTATACTGTAGGTCACAGAGGGACTGCCATTGGTCGCAACGACATCAATTACTGCCGTGTGGCTGAACACAGAGGCTAAGGACAGGATCATCGTCTGGTGGCATGTTTAATGACGGTACAAAATGGCAATCACACCACTGTTTACACCTGCTCTGCAGGTCAAGTACAGCAGCCGCAGATGACTGTTAAAAATAATCACTAATTTCCTTATTCAAACTGTTGACTGACGAGTGGACCAATAAGGAGCTGAGTGCAAAGAGCGCAAAGCAGTAGACATTGACCCTCGTCAGTTTGAGATCTTGAGCCAAAGCAACAAAACTAATCGAACCTCCTTTCTTTGGGCTGTGAGTGAGAAAGTCTGTGTCAATATATGATGGTGGTGGTGGAAATATGACTTGTGAGGATGAATCAAACCACAAAAGAAAGGTTGAATCTAAATATACACAATCATACAATAGAAACATAAGAAAATAAAAAAAATTAAAAAGGAAGAAGGAATGTAGGAAGGAGTGAGCAAGTGCATGATCCTGTAGTGCACGGCCCAAACTGTCACATCTGGTGCAAACGTATGCATTATACTGGAGCCTCAATGGAACAAGGTATTTAATTAAAAGGGAGCATATCATCAAAACTACCATCAAGGCAGGTATCCTCAGGAAAGTGATTCAAGGAAATACTGGAGTAAGTGAGTATAATAGGTGGAACCACTTTCAGAAAACAAGGCCTAGTATACTGGTAAGATTCCCTGCATAGATTACTGTACTTTAGAATTAAACTGGACTGGCAAACATGAAGTGAGGGATCCTGCACTTGCTCCTTAAGAAAAAAGACCAAAGAAAAAAGACAAAAAAAAAAGCAATCAAACCAAAAGGAAACACAAATAACAGGGGTGACCCAGCCTGGTCCTGGAAGACAATTTAAATTGACCATGTGCCTAAACTCTTGGCTTAAGTAAGAGACTTGGTCAGACTATTCCAGTTGTAAGTCAGTTGTCAATTGAGCGACTACACCGTAATATCCAGGATCAGGCTTAGGGAACCACTGACACATGAAGATCAGCCTTGCACTGGATTCGTGGTCTGCTTTAGAGAGTTTGATATCCAACATAGGTCTTTCTTCTACCAATCACGTAAGCAATCACTACAATGAGAATCAAACCAGCCAGGGCAGCACCAACAATGATTGGGATTAAGATGCTGGTGTCATCCATTGAACACTCATCGGCTGCAGACAGAGAGAGAATCAATGAACATGTTGAATAAGTCTTGTCATGATCATTTATCATCAAACACTGCAGAGGCATGTCCTGATCACAAATACCTACCTGTCTCTTACAAAACCAGACATCTACTCTAGTTCATTAATGTCCATAGTGGTTATTATACATTTTTAATATTAGCTAGCATCATTATAGCATTATGCTCATGTACACTAACACTAGCCCTAATACTAAGAGAGCAACATACCTGTACTGAATTCACCCTTGTTGACTCCAAACGGCTGCACACGCAGCTCGAAGGTGTAGAGGGTGAGCGTGTCAGTGATGTTGTACGTCTGCTCCTTGTTACACATGTAGGAGCTTCCCACGGCGGCCGCCCACAGGGTCAGGTTGGCATTGCTTGCCTGGAAGACCACCCCTGTGCATAACGGATATGGAAAGGAAAGAACAGAGAAAGAGAGCCATGTTACTGTCCCTCTGTCTTCAAAGTGGTGCTTTCTGAAGTGGTTCATATTGCGTCACTCACCAGCGCTTGGTTTCAAGGTGACGTTCACAGCGTGCAGGTGAAACTTCTTCACCTCCTGAAATGTTGCAGATAACAAACCAAGCATAAGGACATAACAGTGAAATGGGAACTTGCTCTGCACTTACAGAAGCTCCAATACAAGCAGAATGCGGATGTCCGTGATGATGCCGGCCTTGGTTTTTGAATTGGTCTGGCTTTGGTGACTTACGCTGGTGAAATGGAACAGGACGGTGATGGTGTCAGATGTTAGCAGGAGGCTGCTGCTGTTGACCCCACAGGTTCCACTGAACTTTGTCCCATTGGGATCAAGATTGATACCCTCGACTTTCTATTGGAGGGGAAAGACAAGGAAAAACAAAAGTTAACAGACATAAGTGACAATGGTTTCCATAGAATAAGCTATTCTACAGTATGACTGATCAAGATAGATCCAAAGGAAGGACCCAGTAGAACTGTCCTCTGTGTATACATTTACATACCCCTCCTAGCTTGTAGCCAATCCGTAGGCCAAAGTCAGCCATCAGACAGGCTGTGCTGTTGGCATCTGGCTTGATGCTGTACTTTCCAACAGTGGGCGTGGGCAGTGTAGGAGCAGGAGTGGTTGTAGGAACGGTTGCAGGAGTGGTGACAGAGGTGGGGGCTGCGGTTGTAGAGTTTGCGGTTGTAGAGTTTGCGGTTGTCGACGCTGCGGTTGTAGACGCCGGGGTCGAGGCTGTGGTTGTAGACGCTGTGGTGGTCGACGCTGTGGTTGTAGGCGCTGCGGTGGTCGACGCTGTGGTTGTAGGCGCTGCGGTGGTCGACGCTGTGGTTGTAGGCGCTGCGGTGGTCGACGCTGTGGTTGTAGGCGCTGCGGTGGTCGACGCCGTGGTTGTAGGCGCTGCGGTGGTCGACGCCGGGGTTGGAGTTGCGGTTGGAGCGCCAGGTGTTGGGACAGACGTTGCTACATTCGTAGCTGTGGAGGGAGCCGCTGTGGGTACAGTCTTGACAGGCTCTGCCGTTGCGAGGGCTGTGGTGTCAGCCGTGCACAAAATGTCTACACAGGGAGAAGAGAGAGAAACTCAGATTGAGAAATTACTCAAAAACATGTGCACACAGGAGGAAACATTTCGGCACAGTTGTTACTATAACGATGACCTGGTGATGCTCTAGAAAAGCCTATCCCAGTCGAAGCCCATCCTTGCGATTGTATGATGAGGGAATATATGCTGTTGACATAACAGTCCATGTTCATGATGGATGAGAGGGGGGGGGGAATTAATACAAGATTTTCATAAATGTGCAGACATGTGGGAAGTATCTAGTCTTATCCAAGTTAAGGGAGTAATTGCTAAGGGAAGCTGTGACAATTACAGGATATTCAACAGGAAAACACAGAAAACTGCTGAACAGACAGAAGACATTTCTTGGGATAATTTATTGTCGGCATTTTCAACAGACACCTCAATGGCAGATAACCTTTTTTTTTATTAGTATTACATAAATAACGCTTATTTTAAAGCTCACTTAAGAGCAGCACACCTTTCCAGTTAAGGTTGGCTAACCTTTGTTTTATTGTCAGTTTGTACTCGTACTGCTAATCCTTATATGAATAGCAGGAAGTTTAGTAGCCCCCAGTCACATTAAACTGCCCATCATCTAATGATTCAATGTAGAACATATGTTAGTTAGGTCATCATGGCAAACAGCCTAAAGCCCTGACCCTGCCTGACCTTAGAGGCCGAAGCACTGGGGAATAGGACCATTTCTCAGATCAAAAGGGAAGTAATTTACTTTGGGAATACCAACACTAAAGGAAAGGAGGAACATCACCACAACAGACTGTTTTCAGTGCTGACCTCTATCTAGTAGAATATAAAAGATATAGGATCAATGTGCAAACTGTATTCCTTCATCTAGGCTATCAATCATACTGAGAGAATTGCTTTATAGTTTATACTAGTGGTGACTAAAATCATCAGCTGCCCTGGACATTAAACTGTTACATGCAACAGTGTTGGCAAAGGTCAATTCAATCAGCTTAGTTATGATACCACGTCTGATCAACAACCTCCCGGCCACATACTGTAAACTAATGAAAATCAATTACTTCCTTTTGAAACTCCTTTCGTCTTGAACTGCAATTGCAACAGAAGGCTAGTGGTCGCATAAAGATAAGCAAAATGCAGTCATAAGGTGTTTGGTGAGGACAGCTAATTAGTAACCAGCTAGCTAGGGTGGTGTTGTTGTGAGTCATGTTGACCCACCTTCGCAGTCACATGCTTGGTAGATGAAGTTTGATAAACCCATCAACAACTAGCCAGCTATACCACATTAATTGGCAGTCGTCGAAACCAAAGAGCAAACAGTCAATATCAAAAACTTAAGTCTTTTGACAGCGACATTTTACCATGTCCACCACCATCCACTATCAGACGCGCACAAACAAAGCACGAAAACATTGTGTAGCTAACATGATTAGAAGTCTTGGCAGCTTACATGTATGTTTTTTTGAGAATGCAGGGGGAAAAAAAACACGAATTTGTTCGAAATAACGTTATCCAATATCTGTTGCACTAGTACAGCTTAAAGTTACCTAATGCTTGTTAGCGCGCTACTAGCTAAGCTATTTAGCTAACTGGCGTAGCAAAGAAATAGCATAGCGAGCCTGTTAGCGTTGCTAGCGAGCTATTATTGCCAGGCCTGAAATGACGGAGCATGAAAAGTTTCCACTCTTGCGGCCCAAAATATTATCCGACGTGACATTCTCAAAATGTTGCCCCGTTTAATGTACATACCATTTCCAAGAGCCAGGCACAATATCAGAAACGTGCAGCGAAACATGATGTCAATTTGATCGCGAAATCAGCGCTTCACCGGAGGAGATGGCAGCTAGCTGAGCCCGACACCAGACGGAGCAGAATGGGCAGCTTGGCGGAGGACGAGCCACACAGCAGGAAATCCCAGTCATATGACAAGAGCAGCGCTTGTTGACAAATCAGCGAAGAGAGACAAGCTGAGAACTGCCCTCTGAGCCAGGTTTATTCTTTTATATAATACCGAACTTCACAATTAGCAAGCTCGTCTCTATGAATGACAAATTGACAACACATGGCATTTGTAGAAACATGTATCGTTTTCCCGTTTATTTATGTGACACACACACACACACACACATCATCATCTTCATCATCATCATCATCAAACAAACAAACAAACAAACAAACAATCAAAAACGTACTCTTTCCTCGTGGGGGGTCTATTATTTACATTATGTGATATAATCCAATAAAGACATGCCAATACTCGTTATTTGAAAATTGGGAGAAGCAGAAAAAAGTAAGCCTATATAGTACTACTGGAAAAACAAGATAAGTGAAATTGGGAAAATAATATAATCTTCAATGGCATAACAATGTTTTGGCAAGTGTTTTCAAAACAAATCTAATGCTAAAGAGAGGAGGAAAACATTTCTATAAATTACAAGACATAGATTTTGCTTGTTTGACTACCAGCCCATGTGAGTGGGGGCATCAGCTGTATGCTTGTGCATTTCCAATGTAGCTTGAGCACCACTCAGCTATAGTATACATCTATCTCACCTTATTGATCTAGAGAGACTTCACTGCAATCAATTTAAATATGCTTTGTTGAAGTAGAGAGCAAATAAAACTGGAAGCATGTCTGAAAACAATCAGGTAAGAGGAAAAAGATAGACACTGACAATTATTTTAATCTGAGGCAATAAAACAAACATTATTCTGACACAGGGCAAAAGTCCAGTCAAGCATGATTTCTCAAACAAATCATTTTCATCTGTTGAGATATCAATCCACAAACAGCAAGGCCTGTTATAAGCCCTACAGAGGACAGAGAATATAATTATTGTAATTTAAGAGGTATTATACTTGATAACATGAGAAAACCAGGGACTGGTGTCACTGTGCTTTTAGAAGACACTTTCTAGGATTATGAATAAGACATAAAGGCAGATGCCTGTCAAAGGTGGTACTTAAAATGTCAATGTGTTTGTAAAGACTTGTATATATACAAAATCCCCCCCAAAAAAACAAACATTGAATCGCTCAGGGTAAAGTTAAAATGGAAAAACTAAATTCATATACATGTACAAGTTAAAGTGTTTGTTTAGCAGCATTAACAAATCCTATAACAAAAGAAGTGCTCTTTTTTTGGCACATACTGTCAATTCCTCACATCATCTACCACTTAACAATCATCCCATTGGTTGCTTGCTCATGGCCAGGAATAGTCTGTGACTGATAGCTACACAGTCTTCAGAATTGTATAACTTTGCTGCAGGTGCACACATTTGACACTGAACCACCCTGCCCGCCCCCCCAAAAAAATCCTCACTGTGAATGTCAATCCATTGGTCTAACAGAACATAGGTTGAGGAGTAATAATAATAATAATATTATTTTTCTCTTTTCTCTCACATGTGGTATGGAAGGCGGCTAGGCGCAAGGCGCAACGTTAAGTGTATGAAGGTTTGCTTGAGATACACAGTGAATCAAAAGAAAAAAGTGACAAAAAAAAAAGAAAAAAACAAGGAGCAGAAACCATAAACAGACGATGGACAAAGATCTAAGTTTGAAAATAAATAGTTTTCCTCTCCGTAAAAAAAAAAGGAGCAAACTGAGCAACATTGGTTTGCCTTTTTTTATGTCCAGGGTTGTCCAATGCTCACTGAGCGGCACTGAGAAACATGGGCAATATTCGCTTTAATGGGCATGCAGTCCACAGGAAAACAAGACCCCTTACAAAGTCCCGTGGAGCAGTATCCATTCACTTGTCGGTGGTTGGGTTTAAGTAGAGAGTAATGGTAACATCCACTGGAGCAATGGATTAGAGACAGAGCGCTCAGAGGAGCCTTCAGCCTGACTGGACCACCTGCTCTACCTCTCCCTCTCCCTCTCCCTCTCCCTCTACCTCTCCCTCTCCCTCTCCCTCTCCCTCTCCCTCTCCCTCTACCTCTACCTCTCCCTCTACCTCTCCCTCTACCTCTCCCTCTCCCTCTTGCCTACTTTCTCTAAGCCACGTAGTTGTACTGGTTGGGATTCTCCTTGTCACGCTCCATGTAGTCCCTGTCGATAAGAGACTCTATCCTCTTCTTCAAGTCAGCAGGCTATGGGGATAGAGTGAGGTAAGTTAGCAGACACCAGTATTAAAAAAATAATTTAAAAAATTATCCAACACCATTACAGCTAACTCATTCTGAAGTGCGAATTACATTTCCATCATATTATACATGTCTGAGAAGTAGGGGACAGCTGACTTCAACTCACCTTCACGGGGAACTTGAGTTGGTTGTACACTTCTGACACCAAGAGGTTATGGCTCAGAGTTTTCCTCATCTTCATGATTCGGACAATGGCAGCGTCAATCTGGTACTGGCGGTCTTGGAAGACTCTTTCCGTGGTGCTGGCTTGCTCTTCCACCTACCAAGAACAATTGGCAGCATAATAAGGGGCTTTACAAGCTACATGACCAACCCAGATCGTACTATGCTGGCTAGGATATTTTCTCTGCACATTGTCCTTTACAACACGATGACAGCATGGTGGATGTGTTACCAGGCCAGCGCAGTAAAGCTTGGCTTGGCTCAGCTCGGTCTGGCCCAGTAGTGTGAAAAAGGTGTAAGTAAGTAGCTAATAACATTGATTCAAATTCAACACTATAATAAGATCAGGATGCTGGGAGTGAGTGAGTGGGATTTACCGTTTCTTTCATCTGGATCTGGTTGATCTTGATCCTGAAGAGCTTGTGTTTGAAGTCATCGTTGCATGAGAACTTGTCACCGTCCTCCACGTCTTTGCTCTTTGGGATTTTGGTGACAACACGCGCCTTCCCACAAGCCAAGGACTGCAGGGTTCGCCGCAGCTCGCTGTCCTCTGCAGGCACACAGTCAACATCTCTCACAAGTTCATTCCAGAAGACTTGGCATCAGTCTTTTCACAAACTCAAGTCATAGTGTGACTGAAGAACGGACATAACGGAATTGGTGCAAAGTGATCATCAAACAAACCTATTCCTGTAGCCAGCTTGATCTCCTCCAAGGTGAACTCCTCTCCTTCATTAAACATGAGTAGCACCAACGTCTGAAACAGTGACACCTGAAGCTCTTTTTTGCCCTATTTGAAAAGGTGAAAGAGGGAAAAGAGGTCAACACTTTTTATTTCAATGTGAAAAAAGACAAAACCATTGTTAGAAAGACACGTACCTCTTTAAATTCTGCTTTCAAAACGCAATGGCCTAGTGTTGATTGCCACTGTAGCTTCCTTCCGCTGTGCTTGCCCAGATAAAACGTCTTGAAAATCTCCTGCAGTCGAACCATCTGGATAATAGTGGTAGAGGTGTTAAAAGGAACTGTACAATGTATTACAGGTCATAAAATAACATATGGTCTGAAAGGTTCCAATATTTGCGATGCACTTACCTCTGCGGGCAGGTGAACCTCCATTGGGACATAGGTTGGCCAGTAACCCATGGTGAGAATATTCACCGTCAACTCAATGTTACCAGGGATGTTTTGACATTGCATATACTAGGGAAAAGATAACAAGATAAACCGCTGAGTCATTTAAAATATCACACTCTGATAAAGTGGCATTTGGAAATTTATGGTGATAATAGAAATCAACATATCTTCCACAAAAACAGAGCTGCCATGATTGTAACTCACAATGTTAGAAGCTGAGAGGGTTTATAATTCAATGGTTAAACTGTATATGTACTTATAATGACATTAGTACAGCATGACAATATTTCTATTTACCAGTATATCCATTCCTCTTCCCTGGCATCTTTACCTGTTTGAACTGCACCATGATATCCTTTGAAAGCTCCATATCCTTGAACATGCCTTCCAGCTTGCTGGTGAATGCCGCTCCACATTCTAAAGAAGACAGCAAGGTTACTACTAGTCCACTAATTCAATGCTACTTCAGCTGTTTTGTGATTTGTTGTTGTAGTAATGCAGAGGCAGTGGTGTGGGGTTGGTTCAAGTAGGTGCTGGGGATACGCTCACCATGTTTCAGTTTCGACAGCATGGACTTCTCAGCATCTACAGAAGCACTTTTTCCCACCAGCAACCTCTTGGCCAAATCCTTCTTGTAGAAGGCCTCAAAAACATCTTTGCCTATTCAAGAATTCAAAAAGAGAGATTGGCATCCACAGTTGCTCAGAGACAAAAACATGTCAAAATGACAATTAATAAATCAAAACAGATCAAGCATTAAACCAACATGGTCATTAGTTAGCTCAATGAGTTGATGTATAATACCATAGATGAATCTGAAGATGATCATGATCTTGTCTAACATCTTCTCCAGCTCCTCGTCTGTTGCTTCCTTGTTTCCAGCCCTCAGCTTTGAATCCACATGTTTTGCTACAGAATATAAATAATATAAATTGTTTCAGTTTTTTTAAACATCCCACAACACCACACCTAGAATGGTATGTTATGTAATTAATATATTTAAAACAGAGGGGAACATTAATGCACACAAACAATGACACTGTTTGCCACTGTGGCCCCAATGAAATGTTGAGATCATCATGCAAAACCAACCTATGAGCTCAGCAGGTTTATTTGGCCTTTTGTTAATGAAGGTTTCGAAGGCCTCTTTCATGGCGTTGACAAACTTCTCGTTCTTCATGAAGCAGATGTCAATGACGTGATCCACCTTGTCTTTGAAGTCCAGCAGCTCCTGCACCATTGTCTTGTCCTTCTCTGGGTTAATGACGATTGTGCTTCCAAAGGCCTATCACGTTGAAGTGATTACAGTATGTTATTTGAAAGGTGTTAGTTCAGGTCATATACATATTGTACAAATTAAATTAAATTATCCCTGCGGGTAAAGAGCCTGGCATAAAAACTATTGACCGTGCCTTCCAATCTAAAACATAGGTCTCCGTGGGAAAAACCACACTTCCACAAACTGCTGAGTCTAATCATTTTTGAATGAGGTGGCGGAATTGCTGTGACAACACCTCCCAGCAGCCTACTTTGATGTATTCAATCCAGTGCTGCAGGAGGACTTGCACACCCCCTCGCACCCGACTGAAGAGTTGATACAGAAGAGACAAGTCCTGGATTCTGTTCTCATCCAGCAGGTGATTCAAGCCTGGAAGGGTAAAACAAAACAACACAATAGAATTGACAGCAAATTAAGACAAGCAGTAGTTTTTGCACTGAACATTTGATGTCCTCTTGAGAAGGGTCACTATTTAACACCGTTAAAATGTCATCCCGTCATGTTTAAAAAAGCCCAAATGTTAGAGCTCCATAGACTCGTTATACCTTTCTGCAGAGTAGCAGTGAGATGTTCACCCAGCAGCTGCTTTTCCACAGTGGCGATGAGAGGTTTTCTGGACAGAGGAGACGAGAGAGATAGTGAGAAATGATTCCTCAATATCAGCTCTGTGCTGAAACCTGAGGCCCACAATACTCACTGTGTGCTCTGGTCGAGATATGTGATGACCCTGTCAGCCTCCTCCTCTAGGCGTTTATTAACATGATGGAGATAATCTGGGACCTAACCAGAAAGGCAAGAAATGATCAGATGTGTTAAGTAAGCTGCCAGCAGCTGCCTATTCAGTTCAAGTACAAAGTCAAGAAAACAGACTTTCCATGGTGTGTGAACCTTATGTTTCCCACTTCACCACTAGACAATAACAACACCTAGCAGATCAAAACTCTCTACTCAGAGTAACCCGAGTATGTGTATACACAGGCTGAGGTCTAGAATAGACAGAGATGCACAGGGGGATGAATCACCTCTCTCTCCTGCATCAGCCTCTGTCCCTCTGCAGCGTACAGGCGATTAGTCTCCTCCAAAAAGCGCTGCTCAAAGGAGTCCTGATAAATCTGTCAGGGTGGGAGAACATTGGTGTCATTAAAGCCATTTCTCAAGCGCGGACTGACAGCACATCAACCCTGATGCAGGTGCTGATCACAAATAACACAACTGACAAAACCCATGCTTTGTCTATGTGTCTTAGACTAGAGCACAGGAGACAATATCCTAGTGACCTCCACTGCCTTTTGTCATACTGTATTTTATGTAGACTCATAAAACGGAGCTGGAGAGCTAAAGGATCAATATTATGAGATGTTTGTTTCGGGTACTACAACAGCTTTCTCCTGAGGAGACCAGACTGGTTCCTGTCTCTTGAGGAGTTTGCGTTATACCTGCAGGTCAGAGAGCATGCTCAGTAGGCTCCTCAGCAGGCTGCGGTCGATGGCCTCGCCGCTGCGCTCCCTTTCGATGAGCAGCAGGATCCCATCGATAGTCTTACTCTGGACCATCAGGTCACTGATGATGTAGAACCTAAACAACTCCAGGCCCATGTCCCTGAAGACAAGAGCGGCCATGTTAACCACCTCCAATGACAATACGGGTGCTGATGGCTAAATCACAGGATGTGGCTAAGGAGAGGACTGTTTCAATGTTTTCATGTTTTGTTTGGACAAATTGTTTATTTGAGGAAAATATACCAACCAGATTGATGGCAGCATTGAATTTTGTAAAACATAGGTGCGGTCCAAGAACAAGAATATACTTCTGATCATAATCTGTAAAATAAATAAATAAATTAAAAATTAAAAAAAGGTCAGTCACATCCAAAGAACATTCATAAAATAACATTCTGATGAAAGCCATCATAAGAGTACTCAACATACCATTTGTCTGCAGTGATCTTGCCAACACGTGTCTATTTTCTTCAGGAAGAGCACACTATCCAGTGCATCCGTAAGCACAGAGTTAAGGCAGGTGTTCACCATTCATACAACACAGCAGCAGTATCATTTCTGCTCATCACTATGCATGATTAAGACTAGGCCTAAACTCATTTTAAATCACCTAGACTCTGGACCATTCAAGTTGTAATATATGTATGCCAAATCCTTATACCAAATCCTATCATAAATACATATTCTGTATGCCAAATACTATCATAAATAGTCCCCCCCGTCCCACAAACAGAAAAGGATATTCTCTAAATTGATCGATCTGTGCCTTAATGTGGTCTTCACACACCACCCTTAGTTGTTTGTAGAGCTTGGCAGATATCTTATGGGAGCAGAGGTTCTCAACAGCCTAAAAGACAAACAAGGAGAATGTTGAAAAATGCATGGATTTCAAAACCAATACCTCATCCCTGAGGCATCACTACAGACTCCAAATTATATCAAATATTAAATAAGATATCGGCCTTTCAGAATGCATAAATATGAGGTTGTTTTGTTACATCTTTTAGTCAAGGTCATTAAAATCACAAGGGAAGGGACCTCTTCCCATTTGTGCCCTAACATAATAACAACAAGGTGCTTCTCTCCCACCTGGTAGAGTTCCTCTAGATTGTACTTGATTGAAGTGCTGTTCTGAATGGCCTCGACTGCCTCCTTCAGCTTTTGCCAGGTCTCATGTGTGTAGTTCTCTGGCAACTTGGGCTTTTCTGTGAACATCAACAAAGGAAAACAGTCTGAGAACTCTGAGACATTCTTACAGCTGTACTCAAGATCCATCTAACACTCTTTACTTTAGACAATATTAGAAATGTGCAAAACACACACAATATTGTAATGTTCCAATGCTTATAATGCAATAATTATACCACCTGTGAACCCATTTCTATACATGCATCATCAGAATGTTTTGGTTAGTGCAGGCTACCTTTGAAGTTCTTGATGACTAGTTTCTTTGCAGCACCAGGTTTACTGTTGGAGAAGGTGGTGGAGCCTGTAGTTTTCGTCAGTCCGTTTGCATGATGCCCAACGCTACCGGTCAGGAATACATTTTTTGTCTTGTTTGAACACGATGCAGATGAAGACGAATCCTCAGCCATTTTCACATCCAGTCCAATGAAATCTACTGAATCCTCGAACCTTAACTTCTTTTGGATGTGTTGCGAGGTGGAGGAGCAGGAGGAAGAAGAGGAATTTATGGTTTTAGGAGACGAAGAAATTGAATCAATGTCTTCCCTCTCTGAACTGTTTATTTTCCTCTTCTTCGAAGACGTTATAATGCTGTCGTTACTGACATCAGAAGCTGCTGGTCTAGCCTCCTGGGTTGGCGGTGGGGGATTAGGGGAAGGTAAACCTGTTGGAAACATGAAAAAAAAGGAATACAAATTCTAATAGCCAGTCTACTTATCCTAAACCTCCAGGTGTGCCGTGGGTGAACGATTCGTGTTTCCAAGCTTTGTCTTTCTCAATTCCAAACGATTCGTCCACTCTATTACAAGTAAGAAACAGACAATAAATTGCAAACTACAGCCCCACTAGGACCCTCTCTCTCTTTCTTGTTATTGCTGGCAGAAGAAAGATGGTTGATTATTGCTTCCTCTTGGCCTCTCTCGTATAACCACGTTGTAGAGCTGTAATAAATGTCCTCAGCAACCACTAAAGACTGTTATTTCTGTGAAAAGTCTTAAATGTATCAAGTGTTACATGACCATACAAGAACAACTGAAAAGTCCAGTATCAAAACGTAACTTGAAAAAGCGATGCCATGACCCACCGGAAGTACTTTACCCCACATGAAAAAGTGAAGCTATTTTTTTTAGCACGAGCCTTCTTTTGGGTAAATGCTAACTGGGATCCTCGGGACGGCCCAGGCGATCAGAGATTTCTGCATCAACAAAATGTAAACAATTGAGAAAATGCATTTTACATGCAAATAGCACTAGATTTCTGTGACCTGTTGTGCTTGTAAGGAATGAAGATATCATGTTTTGAAAAAAGTTATACTTTCAAGCTATACAACATTTGTTCACAAATTGTCAACACAAACTAAAACAATATAGCCTACAATAATCAGTCATCATGTTTATTGATTCTCATACAGGTATTAAGGAGCTCTGTTAATCATAACATGATTTTTTTCCCACTGATAACTGCTTTGGTTAGGTTTAATGCTAGGGTTAGGGTAGGGATAAGGTTAGGGTAGGTTAGGTTAACACTAACCCTAGCCTTAACCCTAACTAACCCTAGCCTTAACCCTAACTAACCCTAGCCTTAACCCAAACCTGAGACCTAACTGAAATTCACTTCATCCTCCAATGCTCATTGCACAGAACTTTTTAAAACGTTGTTAGCTGTTTCCATGCACAAACTGTGAAACAAAACATCGATTTACTCTGTTGCATAAACAGAAAAAGATAGACATATCATGGACATTTCTTCAACAGCCCTTAATACATCTGCATAATGTTGCATCTTGTTGAGAAACAACAGATGTGATTAAAAAACGAGGATAAATACAGAAACCCACTGGGACACACATGATAGAGCAATCCACGTGGATATGCAGCAAATATCATCAGTTCTTGATTCAATATCTCTAAAACCTTCCAGTGACAGGCCTAATTACTGATTTATAAGTGATCGGATGAATGAATAGAAGGTGCGTCTCAATAATTTAAATTGGCTTCCTCCCCTGGTCTCCTCTCTTAAGTCTAGAGTACTAAAGTGTGTTGTCACTTCTGGGTCCATATGAAGGTTTCATTTTCTCAGTCCAGATTATTTCAAGTTATAATATTTTCGCAAGGTGAAAACAATATACAGGGTGCCTTCCATATATTTTATTCACCCGCACAGACCTTTTTGGTGGGTGCAGATGAATGAGGTCCAGATGGAGGACAGAAGATGAGGAGAGTAAGCCTCTTTTGATATGCTCCATAGGCTTTGAGTGCTTAGCAAAAGGATGGTAGGGCGCATTTCCAAAATTGTCGAATCGGGCCCTGCCGTCTACTGCTCAACACTGTCGTGAACTGGCGTGACTTGCAGTGCATCTAATAATCTACTGCGAAACAGGCGTGGAGACCATTGAATTTGATAAATGAATTGCATCTTATTGTGTGTTTTGTTATTGTCAAAGACAAACATCAAGCGACTGAATATAGAATAGACTTGTCAAGGTAGAGAGGAACACAGTGATCGCGACCAACGAGGATGTTTAAAAAGTGAGTAGCTATTTTTCATAATTTCCCTAGCTCTAGCTAGCTAGCTAATTACAACCGTATCTAGCTATATATACTTGTCTTTCTGGCCCAAGTCCCATCGCTACGTTCTTTACTAGCAAGTACATGAGAAGGCTTGTTATATGTTTTACTGTTGTGGCACGTTATAGCTGGCTATGTATGGAGACAAATGAAAACAAATCCGTTGCTTGACTGTCAGCTAACCCACCAGATATGCCTGGCCAGCAGTGGAGCCGGGGGCACCCTGTGAGCCATAATCTGTATTTGTACAGCTGTTTACGTTGATTTGAGAGTGTGGCAGATTAATTCAAGCCATTAATACAGATGTGTGTTTCATTGTCTCATTCCAGATTTGATGACAAGGAAAATGTTTCCAACTGTATTCAACTGAAGACCTCAGTGATCAAAGGCATTAAAAACCAACTGTTGGATCAGTTCCCAGACATCGAGTCATGGCTCAACCACATAATGCCAAAAAAGGACCCAGTCAAAATAGTGAGATGGTAAATATCATCCTTTTAAATTGTGAATCATTTTGAATATGCTGAGACTTTATTTTACATGTTATGTTTTTTGCTCTACTATCCAATTTGCAGCCATGAACATATTGAAATCCTCACAGTGAATGGAGAACTGCTCTTCTTCAGACAAAGAGAAGGACCATTCTACCCAACCCTCAGACTGCTACATAAGTGTAAGACCACTGCTCTTGTAACAGGTGTCACCTTGCCACAAACAGTATTCCTTCCTTGCAAAACAAGCTCACACAAGTTGAACCTATGTCTTCTGTATTGCCAACACATGTGACAGCCCTCTGAAATGCCTGGTGATAATACCTGATCACCCGTCTAAACTCACAAAACCACAGCGACTCCACTCGTTGAGCTGAGTGCAACTGCAGATCCGGGTCATGGCACCACTGTAACAGGCGTCACATTGCCGCAGACAATATTGCTTCCTCACACAAGTCTCGAACCTCCGTCCTCTGTATTGCCACCACACGTGACTCCCCTCCGAATTACCGAATGTTAACCAGCTGCACAACCAAGAAGTTAACAATTCGATTGCACGGGTGGGGGTATTTCAACTCAAGGAGTGAGTTTACCATCTCAACTCGGTTACATGTATTGTGTCAGTTGAATGACTGAAATTTTTACACTTGTTTGAACTTACTCATTTGTTTGTGTTTTACAGACCCCTTCATTCTTCCACACCAGCAAGTAGACAAAGGAGCCATCAAATTTGTCTTAAGTGGAGCCAATATTATGTGCCCTGGATTAACATCCCCTGGCGCCAAACTATACCCAGCTGCCTCTGAAACAGTAGTTGTATCCTTCAACCCATGAGTTGTAAATGGAGAGTGTAAAAACTTGTGTAAAATACACTCACCGAACACTTTATTAGGAACACTATACTAATACTCCCTTTGCTCTCAAAACAGCCTCAATTATTCGTGGCATTGATTCCACAAGATTTTGGAAACATTCCTTTGAGATTCTTGTCCATGATGACACGATTGCATCACGCAATTCCTGCCGATTTTTCAGGTGCGCTTTCAAGCTGTTAATCTCCCGTTCTACCACATCCAAAAGGTGTTCTATTGGATTCAGATCCGGTTACTGGGAAGGCCACTTAAGAACACTAAACTCATTGTCATGTTCATGAAACCAGTTTGAGACGACTTTTGCTTTGTGACATGGTGCATTATCATGCTGGAAGTAGCCATTAGAAGATGGGTAAATTGTGGCCATGAAGGGATGCACCTGGTCAGCAACAATACTCAAATAGGCTGTGGCATTCAAACGATGATTGATTGGTATTAACGGGCCCAAAGTGTGCCAAGAAAACATTCCCCACACCATTACACCACCTCCACCATGATAAGGTGTACAGGTGTTCCTAATAAAGTGTTTGGTGAGTGTATGTGTCTTTCATGTTGTCATCCATCAGCAGTGGTGTTTTGTTTGTTACTGTGTCAGTGACACATGCCCACCAAACAAGCAAGGTTGCATTTCCTTAACGATTGGTTTCAGGCCATAATGGCAGAGGGCAAGCAACATGCACTTTGTGTTGGGGTCATGAAGATGTCTGCAGAAAGCATGTAAGAATACCTTTGTACTTTTACTTGTTTACACAACAGAATTATTTACAAGAATGATTTGGGCTTTTTTGGTTGAATGTGTTTGTTGTTCCTTTTTGACTGTTTTAATGCTCTTACCATTTCACATTTTTTGAACAGAGAGAAAGTCAACAAGGGAATTGGAATTGAAAATGTTCATTACCTCAACGACGGACTGTGGCACATGAAGACGTATAAGTGATCTTGTCACCCCCCTGGACAACGTGGAGCTCTTGACAGCGAGGCCTAGGCTGCCAGTGAATTGTTTACACCAATGGACTTAGCTGTGTAACTAGCTGGAGGCTTTGAGTCAGTCCCCATGAGATGCACAAATAAACATCTGCATTAAAGTTGTATTCTTGAATGACGTTTTTCTCTGACACTGATTAATAATCTGATATTGCACTGACAATTACTCACACTATACTGATTAATCTATTGCCATTAAATCCCAAGTCTTGGTAGCATGTAGTTTTGGGCACCACTTTTTATTTGACCAGATGCAAAACATAACACACTTTAATTGGAAGGAAAAGGTTTGACATTTGTCATAATCCACAGTTATTGTCTGAGTGTACATTTAGGAGCCATGGGCTCCTTTCCATACAGAAATAAATGTTTACTTCAGTGCGTTCCCTTCACTCAAGGGGGGAATCCCCGTTTTGCCTGATGGCAAAAGGGGGATGGTTAAAATGGCGGTGAACATCAGGGTGATTCCATTCCGTTGTAAGCAAGGGAAGGGGGAATTCTATCCCCTTCACCAAGTCAACAAAAAACATCCCTTTGGCAAGAAGGGTATCCCACAATTCATTGCAATTCATTCAACACACCCGGACAGCCGTTTGTGGTCTCTGTTTCATACCTGGCTTCTGATGTACCCAGACAGGTATGGAAGAGCAACCACTAATGGCAGTTTGGGATATCCCTTGCTCAGACTTGCTCTCCTTTGCTCAGACAGGCTTCACTCGCAGAGATGTCATCAAAATGTCACTGAAGGGCTCACTCAATAGGAGGGAGTAAGGGAAGGGGCATCAGTTCCTCCACAGTTTGACATTCAAACTGAAAAGATTGGATGGGTAATTTACAATGCTAAAGATTTTGCATAGCCTATCTGAGGGCAAGGTCAAATCAAATCAAAAAATCTAATCGCATTTTATTTGTCACTTACTGCATACAGTTGTAATACAAAAGTGAAGAAGAGTGCTCCACACTCAACAAATTAGCAATAACAATGTAATAATAACTAAGAGTAAGAGACAGGTTGAGTTATTACCACATAGCTTACACCCATTCAATCCTCCATAGCTACACAGGTGTTTTAGGAGTAGGGCCTAGGGATTGCCTCTCCACAATGAAGGACAGAGGAGAGTGCCACAAGTAGCTGACTGAAATAGTCAGGGTGTGAACAGCTGAGCTAGCATCTTTGCTTATCACTACATGATACACCTGTTTCCCCACATTCCCTCTAGGTGTGTGAGACTTGCATAAGGGCTGTGGCATCACAAGGGAATCATAGAATATACCATATAATTATATGGAATATACAGAGTTGACACAGCTCTATTTAATAGAACTGATTTACTGATATTAGCAGACATTTTGATAGAGACGTCACAAAGTGATAAAAATGCAGCCGGCTATTAAACATTCCAAAATACCACACACAGATTATTACAAAGGCATACATTAAAATTGCTCCCAATAATTACAATATATTCAACCATACATTCCAGGGTCTCTAATGTTATTCTGTGTTTTGAATAATTCTATAGCACATCAATAACACAAACTGCCTCTTTTCTCATAGCACAAACATGTTTTACACCCATTGTTTCCACATATGTCAGTAAGCTAGTTTATTCATTGTGACAGTGGTAGTGGAATGGTAAACACATTATCAAAAAGTGTATTTATTTCACCTGGCTTTCCAAGTGGCTAACTTCAAACAAAACATGAACTAAAGTTAACGATCAAGACTCCTTATGGCCTTGTATCAACAAAAGCAAATCTAAACTAGCACACTAACCAATAAAAGACAATATCCAATCAACATAATAGCCTGTACCAGTATGAGTGTCAGTGATTTATTCATAGCACTACTTTATCGTTTTCCATTGACCCACCACAATCACACAATAGTGTGGAATGTGCAAATTCCAAAGGTACAAAATACGTACAAAATAATGATCCGCCCCCATTTATACAAACTGAATAAGAAAACTCCCAACAGTCCAACTCGACATCACAGCAGCAGTGTTTTTAAATGCCATGTTTGGCCCAAAGGGGGAGCCATTAGTCATTATCTGAGCCTTCAGGAGGCAGAAATATTAACGAGTCGTGGAAGTTGTGCCCGTAAGGGCGTAGCCTGTAAACACCAAACATCATGACCTGCATCTGGTTGGGCGACATCCCACTGAATGTGACTGCCATGTCCGAGCAGCAGCCTTCCACCACGTCTAGGGGGTTCTTGGTCATGCTGTCGGAAATCATGGAGCCTACGCTCTTGCTGTTGAACAGGCCCTTTCCCTGTGTGTCTTCTCCATTTTCCGCAAAGACCCCAGTGTACTTCAGACATAAGGCCAGCTGTTTCTCCTCACTAAGCTTCCATAGGGCGCGCCCTCGCTCCGGACACTTGTCCTCATCCTTGAACACCTCCACCAGCCTCCGCAGGGCCTCATAGCTGAGAACGATGCCACTCTCATACTCCACATAATCCAGCTCCCCTGACTTCATAGCATGGCCGATGTAGAAGGGCTGACTGGGATCCTTGGCCAGCACCAGGTACTTGAGGTTCTCGATGATGGCAAAAGTGGTTGGCCGTGCCATGAAGAACCAGCGGAGGTCCCCCGCGTTGTCATACGCATGCTGCACGGCCTTGCGTAACTTCGCCCACTCGTCATGCTCATTGAGGTCCACTGCGTCGAGAGCTTTGGATGATTCCGAGCTGTAGAACACTGCCTGGTCACAATGTTTGCTCCAAGTTTCCTTGGCAGTGGCCCAGTACACAAGAACTTTGGGCACGACCATAATGATGCAATAGATTCGCACTTTCTGGCTCAGCTCCAACATCTTGGTGTCAGACAATTTCCACAGCTCCTCTTTGCTGGGGGCCTTGATGTGGTGGTGGTGGTGATGTTCCACTGAGCTGGATTGCATGGCTGGCGGGATGAAGTTGCCCAGGAGGGACAGCACCAAACAAAAGATGCCCCCCAGGATCATCCCCTTCATGAAAGAACTGCCTTCCGACAACATGTCTGGCAGCATACACTGTCAATGAACAAAGAAAACAATTACTTTATTAAAATACTAAATATACTGCATACTTAACATGTATAGCCTAAAGCCAACTTTTAGTCAAATGTAAATTTGTCAGTGCAAAATGACAAATTGACCTTTTTTTTTTTTTTTTTAGCTTTATTTCTAGTAGGTGATCCACCATTAAAGTCATCAATGGCTGCTTATACAACCTGTCAGTTATTGTCGCGGTAAGACAGCTGCCGAAATGCTTATGTTGAAACCTGACACGAGTAACCTAATCGTACCAGTAGTAGTTACGCGTTAGCAAGTCTTGCTAGCTAGCTAACATAGCTATATGCAATCACAAAACGACACATTTCACAAGATTAAACGTATAAATAAATGTGTTTGGGAAACGGCTTACCTCCAGCTGGGTGTAGCTAACAGACGAGGGAGCCGGCCGAGGTGTCAGGTGTGCCGACGTGTTGGCAAAGTTGACTAGCTGTCACCTAGCTTCGGTTAAAAACACGAGTAACTTCCGTGTTCTGAAATCATGTGACTGGTGAAACTTGTCTTGCCCCATTTAACTCGTCTGACCAAAGATGGAGGCCTTATCAAATGGAGGCTTTATCAAAGACGTTGCGCCCTTATCAAATGGAGGCTTTATCAAAGACGTTGCGCCCTTATCAAATGGAGGCTTTATCAAAGACGTTGCGCCCTTATCAAATGGAGGCTTTATCAAAGACATTGCGCCCTTTTTGGCTTTATTTGGGCTTTACTATTAATCAATCATTCCAAACGGACCGTTAACAAATTGCAGTAGCCTCCAGTGTGTTATATGATAAATTCCTCTTACCTTTTATGCTATAACTTTGAATTGGATGTCCGAATTTAATATTAAAGCCTAAATCTTTCTCAAATAAATATTTCATGAAAAAATATGAATATGACACATGAACATCTTGAATACATTCTTCTTTTTATTTTGAAATTGAGCAAAGAGAATACTCTACGGTAAGCCTGTAAAAGACCCTTTTTTCATTCCTGTCCACACTATTTGTCATTCAAGACTGACCAGATGATGTAGCTGTAGAGGTAAAAAAACCGTTTTTTTTCAGCAACACATCAGAAACGTGTAGACAACCATATCAATCAAATAGATCATTCTGGGTCTTCTGTTGAGACTCCTTTCCTGTTTATTAGCAACCTTTCATTTTGACAAAGAGTCCTACACTGCCAGAACAATGACACACTTGCTACATCACCTGGTGCAGAGCACTTCTTCACTTACTTTTGAGCTTTAATATGTTTTTTTGTAATATGTTTAGGACCCATTGCACTAGGCTACTTGGAACAGTATCTATCTGATGTTCCCTTTAACGTTTATGTGTAATACATGGGATTAAAAAAAAGCATAAAGATGTGCTGTTTCCTTTTTTGGACATGATGAGGTCATGGACTGGCATATGCCTTAAGACTATCTAGAAATTGAGTAATATGCATGATGCCACTAAACACAAGGTGACGTAGAGACACATAGAGGCTGCAGCACATCTCTAAATAGTCAGTGTGTGTGTGTGTGTGTGTGTAAGGGCCGTGATCAAAACAGTGATGCATCTTTTTCCACCATGTTGTGTGTGATACGGTGAACAGCCCATTACACCCCCCCAAAAAAATGGTGTCAGACATAAAGAATCTGAGGCTGACCAACCACTGATTGCTATTGGAGAGTAAACATTTGTTAGGGCCCTCTGTACAAGCAGAGATAGGCTGGGGCTGAATTGACAGGACCCTGAATTGTGCCTATGACGGTGGGGCCATCACGTCAAAACCATTAACACTGAGACTGAGGGACATGATAATGTATTGATTCCGTCTTGATGGATAGCCGAGGAAGATATAAAGGTGAAGTTCCCTGTCAGGGCAAGGTAGTGTAGACCTGAATCACCCGAGAAATTGTCGTCATGCTTTCCTTCGCACTGTTCTACATTTTAGCTGTTATTTGCTCTGCAAGACGGAACCATGCTTTACCACTGTACCCGGACTCAAGCTTGGAACCCCAAGCAGGTAAGCGAGAGCCTCTGCAGTTATTTGGGATTAGGGTTATATTGTTTCTCAGAGGTTGAGTTCAATTCCTTTGAGCTGATCAGCTGTGAAAAAGATGTAGCTAGGTCTATGATATTCTGTTTGAGGGTTTACAGAGTTATAAAGAGCAATGTTGAACAGGCCTACAGAAACTCTCTCTCTTTAAATTGAATGGTTATTTTTGCTGACCATGTACTATAGGTGCATGGTAAGAACAATTTCCAGCTCTCGACTTTGGGTTTTGACACCAGTCTATGTCTATGTTTTTAGGGCATTTCTGCTTTATTGGGATAGAGACAGTAGAGGTTGACAGGAAGGATGGGTGAGAGAGAGGAGGGATGACATACAAGATATGTCAAGGGTCAGGATCGAACCAGGAACCTTGCGGTTATGTGGTATGTGCATTAGTGTGCTACGCCACTAAGCGCTTCTCGGTCTATGTCTCTTTATGCACCCTTCACTTCATCAGCGTCAGCACCTCTGCTGTTTTGGGTTTACTGGGACTTGAGGTGGTGGCGTAGTCATGGTGATGATACTGACATAGCATTGGCTGATGAGTGTTCTCTGCCCTGGTCTCAGCAGATCTGATACAGAAGTTGGTGGCGGAGGTGGAGGATGGAGAAAACACTGATCTGAGTGACCAGAGAGAGGTGAAGACCCTGTACCCTCTCCTGCTGCAGCAGGGTGAAGCCAGGGATAAATGGAATAAAGGTGAAGAGAACAATATAAGTGGAAATCTATATTCATGTACATTATAGTTTGCTTATGCTCTGACAATACTTTTCATATTGCCCCTTGTGATAATAAAGTCATATTGAATTTAATTTAAGGAAGGAATTAGTTAGATAGTGATGTTATTCAGATCAGCCAGTCACTCATAGAACCTACGTGAATGATGAGGTCCAATTCACTTCGGTCTATGTTCTCCATTTTCTTATAGGAGCTAAAGACTCAGTACAGCAGGAGAAATTCGTCAACATGGTAAGAATGTGTTAAGAGTTTAGTATCTGAACAGACATAAATGTGTGATGTGGCTTAATGTGTCATAAAAGAGATTCTGTCTGTGATTGTCAGGTGGATGACCTGAAAGCAGTGGTATTAAAGCTTGCTGCCGCCGACAAGCTTCGCTCTCAGGGCTTCCTTCGGTCAGAGCAGAGCTTGCCGAAAACCAATAAGAGAGGTGAGTAACGTTAGCCTGGATTGAGTGTGTGCCACATCTTAGATAGATAGATTGATAGATAGGTACTTTATTGATCCCCAAGGGGAAATTAAGGTGTCACAGTAGCTCACATCACAAACAACAACAACAAAATAAAGTGACAATAGAATAATAAAATAAAATAGACATCTGAAACATTATATACAGCAAGAACAGTTCAGTATGATTTAACATCCCCCAGCCTGACTCTGATCACTCCAATCGAGCCAGCCGGAGGAGGAGTTGTACAGTCTTATTGCGGCAGGCAGAAAAGATCTCCTATAGCGCTCATTAGTGCAACGTGTTTGTAATAATCTGTTGCTAAAGGAGCTTCTCTGCTCTGCCACAGTGTCATATAGGGGATGGGAGAGATTGTCCATGATGGCCAGGAGTTTGGTCCTCATCCTCCTATTGGCCACCTCCTCCACAGCGTCCAGGGCGACACCGAGGACAGAACACAGCTTTCCTAATAAGCTTGTTCAGCCTCTTAGTGTCACCAATGTACATCTTCCCAATGTCCATAACAGGACCAGGTCTATACTTAATATAATTGTGTCAGAGCACTGCGGCAATATTGACATATTCATAATGCAATTGTTTGCTTAAGGAGATGTTTAACTAAGGATTGTCCCATAGAAAGTAGAATCCGTCCAAACCGGATACAAACAGGTTATGTTGGAGTACTTGGCTCTCTGCCCATTTGATGCACAGGATCTTGACTTTTTTTAAATTCTTGACAGCATGCTTCTGGAAATACTGTGTGACAAACTAGAAGCTGCACCCTGGAGGAAGACCTGAACAAGAAGACCCTATCTCCCCACCCTCACCCTTGTGTTCCATATTAAATATTTATCTTACAGCTCCAAGACAATGTGTACATTGTTTTATACATAGACTCTAGACTTAATGATGAATAGAAATATATTTTTTAATCCAGTTGAAAATGGCCTTGCATTGAGCCTGTCAATAAAATGAAATATATCATGTAAACTGATTGGGACAACTTTGTATTTGAGACTAGCACTGTACCAGATTGCAAATCACACAAATCTACAGCTGTACATACTCAGAACCAATTCTTGAAAATAGTGAAATAAACAACATCAACCATGAAAGATATAAAAGTCAACCATATTAGAATTGGCTAATTAAAAAAAAGGCACAGTAATATAGCTGCACATAACCTGCACATTTTCAAAAAGGAACTGGCAAACATCAATGTGTGTACCTTACATCAGTGTATTGTGTACAGAACATCAATTGTGTGTACCTTATTTGTCCACAAGGGAGCAGCAGAGTACTCTAGATACCTTGCTGTTACCACCCCCCCCATACACACATACACTCATACACACACACACACACACACACACACACACACACACACACACACACACACACACACACACACAAAGTAATGATCAAAAACTAATATGAAATGAAGAAATAAATTTTATTTCACATCATGGATTGGATTTACTACAATCAGGAAGGTATTATTTTGATAAACAATTGTGCTGATGCTTTAACTTACACCATAAATGACTGTATTATTTTTGGTGAGAGCTTTATTTTTGGTGAGAGCTCTGAGTTGGTGAGCTAATAGTAACCATGAACAGGTTTCTCATTCACTACTTTCAATCACACATAAACATAATTAAAATGCACACTCTTATAATAATATGGGTGTTCAGGTCATAAAAACCTATGTAAAAAATATATATTTACACTATAGACAAGCATAAGATAAACAGTCAATTGCACACTAGGCCTAATCCAACGAACAACCAAATTTGCCTGAAATAAATAGTCTATACTTACGTCATACATAGACTTTAGGTACTAGCAGCCTATAACATGATCAGTAAAACAATCAATGGCATTTTGGATCATCTTACTTGCAGATGCCCTAATGCTCAATGATCATAATGCACTTTACCTATGGGAGGGACTCTCTTTGTGAGCTTATGTATTGATTCCTAGAATGCCTATCGATTTCATGGGCATCCTGAGGTGGGAATTTATTACTGTACATTCCAATACCCTAAACAGTTGACTGATATATGGATTATTAATTAATGGCCCCTCCCCAAATTCCTTGAGAATAAGTTACCATCTCTGTGATGATGCCATGGTAACACAACGGTAAGAGTGAATGTGGAATGGCAATGGGTTTATTTCCTCTTGTTGGCCACAAGCAGGTAGGCCTTCTCAATCTCAATGTTGGCTGGACACGTCTGCCTGAACTCCTCCCTCTCATAGGCATTCTGCAGGTACCTCCACACCCCTGTGAACTGGGTTGGGATTTCAAAGTCACAGTACTTCTTGGCAGCAATCTGGAAGATAATAGAAAGAGTAAGAACAGGCCACCTCAATTCACAGTGCCTTAAATATTAAGAACCAGAGAAGAAGCTAACATCTGAAAGTGCTCAACAGTTCTAGTTAGCACAACAGGATCTCGTGCTTAATTTGTATGAATTCATGAACACCAAATTAGTATGAAATCTTATGACCCAGGTCATATGGAAACCTACGAATGTGACCGAGCGGATGTGAAAGGGACCATTTATACTGACAGTTCAATACGAAAGGCAGAACATGGCATGTCTTGTAATGCCTTGTCTTGTAATCTCACCGTTGCTGGTTTGAACCGTGATTGGGACACATTTTTGTATACTGCCTAACCGCCACGCAAATCGTAATTCACGTACCTAACCCTAACCACTCGAAGTTAATGCCTAATACTGCCTAACCACCACGCAAGTCACATTCGTAGTTTTTCATACGGATCGGGTCATAAGATTTCATATGAATTTGGTGCTCTGCTTTTTGTAAGGTCCTGTTGGTTAACAACGCGACATTGGGACTATAGCCCCCAGGTCAAATAATGGCCCTAACTGCATACGTTATGTAGTGATTCCAATCCACATTGCTACCTTAAAAGAAACACAAATTGTTGTAGTCCTGTGTGTGTGTGTGCAAATTAGTGTGTGCGTGCATGCGTGTGTGTGTAAGTTAGTGTGTGTGTGCGTGCATGCCTGTGTGCCTGCCTACACAAGTGTGTTGTGTCTCACCTTGATGACATGCAGCTTGGGCAGCAGGTTGCAGTCTGCCAAGGTAAGGTGGTTGCCATCTAGGAACTTCCTCTTGGAGACAGTGATGCTTTCTCTGGAGTTGTGGTCAATCTCTTCAGGGACGGGAGAGTTCAGGTAGTCATCCAGACGCTTAAACTCCCGCAGAAGGTTTTTCTCATGGACTAAAAAGAAAGGGAGACAGGGGACGTGTGAAATGTTTAAACTTACAATTAACAGGTGAAGGCGACCAGACAGAGTATTCCATTGAGTCAAGGAAATTGTGATTTCAAGGTCTAATATGTCAATATGCGACAGGTGTCTCCAACTGTAAACTATACTTACAAGAGCTGGTGGGGCTGTTCTTGATGAAGGCAGAGAACTTGGCGAAAATGTCAGCGCCCACGTCAAAGGACTCTTTGTTGAGCGGGCTAAGGTGTGGATACCTAGGGGGAGGGGACAAGAGAGGACAAAGAGGGGACAAAAAGAGGCAGAGAATGAATTTGTTTGAAGAAAGTGAGTGTGGTTTTCACTTTCTGCAATATAACAATACATCCACAATACCTGGGAGGTGCCAGTGTTTGCTCCAGAAACTCCTCAATCTTAATAAAGTCAGTCTTGAGGGTGCCGTTGTACAGTAGGAAAGGAGGGTTGGTCCCAGGGGCCAAGTCCTTCAGCTCTGCTGGCTTCCTGGAGTTCAGCAAAGGGCAAGGTGGAGAGATGGGAAGAGGGGAGGGTTAGAGGGAGTGGACATGGTCATCATTCAGTCCCACAATCACAATGAACACAATGGTTATCTAGCATGTCAAAATCCAATGTGGTATTCTGAATTAATGATTCTAACAATGCTTGTGATTCAGTTAATAAAACACACTAACAAGGGAGTGGCCAACCGCTTGAGGGGTGTGTGCTCTGAATATGTGTTTGTGCTCTGAATCATTCAATTATCAGCATCCTTTCAAAGTTTCCTGATCTTATTTGCTCACCGGTAAGGGCCATGAGAAACACACAAGAAAAAGGGGTAGATTAAAAAAGCTGTTTGTCTTAAACGACACTGAGCTCTTTGTCCCTTTGCGAATGCTTAACTTTACAAGCTCCTCCCTATACTTCCCACACATCAGGCCCATTGAGTAATACCCTATTAACAGTTAGAGTCATTTACATTTCTGAATAACATCCTCATTCCCTTAAACTCTTAATAGAGCTCTGTGAGAGAGCCCTTTAAACAGATGCTCAGGAAGCATAAGGGTGGGGGGATGGGGGGGGGGGTCTTACTTCCTCATATCAACTGTAGTCACAGTGAACTTGACTCCTTTCAGCCACAGAACCATGAAGAGCCTCTGGCAGAAGGGGCAGTTCCCTACGTTCTCTCCGTCATGGCCGGCCTGAAGGACAAACATCAGTGTGAGAAGAACTGCAGTTTTTTCTTCACTGACAACAATAAGATTAGTCTCTCAAACGCAGAAGACTAATGGTCGCACGTACGAGATGATGCCCTTCCCAGTGGCTTTAGGTTGACCTTGTCCATGATATAGCCTCTATACAGGAGTACGTCACCAAACCCATCTCTAAACCTAATTTTGATCGAGATCATATTAATCTAATAGGCTGCCAAAAGACATGTTAATAAGACACTTTTGAAGTGTTGGGAGTGGCTTGGATATTTTAGGGACCTGCTATTCCATAGAGAGGAAAAGCAGGCATTGTGTTGGAGAGGAAAATAGTGGACATTCACTTCCCCTCCTCTTAACACACACACACACACACACACACACACACACACACACACACACACACACACACACACACACACTTTTACCACATGACAGCTGAATCAGATAGCGCCACCTGCACCAGCTTTAACACTGATAAACTAACAGGATGGAGTATTTGGCTATAGAAAGTCACTTTGAATGCTAGGGGTGTGCTATTTTTCTCTTTTCAGTGTGTGTATGTGTATGTATTGTACCACTGTATTCATCCTATTCTGCCTGTGTGAATAACTGTATTATTGTGTTTATGTGTGTATGCATGTCTGAATATGCGTGTGTCTTTGAGCATGTGTGCGTATGTGTATATGGGTGTGTCTTTCTCAGGCAGGGGGCCAGGGGCTCCTAGCATGTTCCCTGGTCCTCCTGGGTGTGTCATGATAAGGTGTCCTCCAGTGTCTGTTGCCAGAGTTCAGTGATAAAGCCCTCTCTGACTCTTACTGAGGAGTGACACAGCTGTCACACACACACACACACACACACACACACACACACACACACACACACACACACACACACACACACACACACACACACACACACACACACACACACACACACACACACACACACACACACACACACACACACACACACACACACACACACACACACTCAGTCACTGGCACTTTTACGTAACTGTGGATGACACCCATGAATGAAGAGTCAACCTTTGATTCACGGTGCCCATAATATAGATCTCTGCCCTTTACAATGCTGAGAGCTGATAAGTGAATAACAAATCCTGGTCAGATTCCAGTGTTTACGCAGCTCCAATACAATGTTAGAAGTTGGGAACCCTTTTTCTAAATGTGTAAGACCCATTTCTGAGGCTAACAGAACATTGTCATAGTGTACTTTTAATTTGCTTTCTTTGAAAAATGTGCGCTTTCGCCTTTGTTTCTCTGTTTTAATTTTTTTTAAAATAATTTCTACCTTTACAAATTGTGGAAAATATATTAAATCCATGTACAAAGATCATTCAAGAATTTCCCAAATGGATGAATAAAAACAAACCTTTATGAAGAGCTCAATACTTGGCTCCTTGTCAGAGTTCTGTCGGAGTGCCATGTCGTCCCAAAAGCGTTCCTATGCGGTGTCAAGTCCAAATAAGTTTTCTCAGCAAGTGTTCTGAACTAGATTCACCAAAACTGCAGATTCCAAGTCCTCAGTGCTGGAACAGAAGCTGACTGAATGCCCCTGAATGTGCTTGCTTATATGTGAGGATCTCGGGAGCTAGAGTAAGACCCTGTGGCTGAAGTGTTTTGTCTAAGGGCTTCTTGAGGCTATCACTCTGAACACACTTTAAAAGTCATAGGGGGAGGGAGGGCCCAGAGGATGGGCGGGGTTCACTCCCATATAAACACTGTGCCAGGCTCTGCGACAAGAGCTTAAAATAGGTCCAGTTACTTGTCACTTAATAATGGTTAGCTCAACAATGTACACATTTTACCATGTGACATAAAACCCTTACGCAGATGGGTCCATCATATCCCCAATACTGTTAGTTAAGGTCACATTACAGTAGTAAGTTTTTAACTTTTAGTAAGTAACTTTTTTTTTCTTTTTCTCCATACAAAACATCTACTGTGTGAATACTTTGAATAGTACCACCTAATTTGATTTGAGAAGGCCAAGCACAAGCAGGCCTCAGTTCTCTGTCTGGTTGACTAAAGGGTTACTGGTATGTAAACAGAAAATGAAAGTGTAGAGCTTATTGAGTTTCTCTTACTAGATTATTAGATTTTACATAGCTTTTTTCTGATGAGAACATTGAGTAAGAGGCCCTTTTTCTCTTATATGTCAGGTATTGCTTCGTGGCCACATGAAATGTGACATTCTCCTATGTTTGCCCAAAGTTGGCAATCCCATTTGACAATTCAATTTGTATTCAACCCTGGAGAATTATTATTTTTACAGTGATGAAATAGGCCTATTTTTATTTCTGGATAATATGTAAAACATTTATTTAAATCATGTGACGTGTGGTTTGATGTGGCCAGTGAGCAATGAGGGCGATGGAGGAATCATGGCGTCATGGTGGGAGAACCCCCTAGCTATGTCTCCTGGGAAAGGGAAAGAATTAGGTGTTTTTTACTCCCTCTACCAACTGTACATGGTGATGAAACATGATGGGGGGGCTAAAGTAGTTGTTGCCTCCTTTACTAATTATGAATGCTTTATTTCATTTCTTGAGACACAGGTGCATATGAAGTGGCTCTTATTAAGTACTTTATCAATGGACAGTCAATAAACAAAGTAAAAAGAGTTTTAGTTCCCCTTTTAGTGAAACTAGGGCCTCTTTGTTGTATTCTGTTGCATCAGTCTGGGGGAATTTGATATTGCTCTGCGGTGTACAGTATGTCTGCTGAACCAAGCAACGAGCCTGAGGGAATTCACAGCCTTCTGGCAACATTATACTGCAGTGGGGATAGAGCTCAAGAAACACCCACCCTCTGAACAGCCTGAAAAATGTCTCCAAGATAACCAGGAGCTGTCCCTGAGGAGTCCAGTGAAGAGTGGCAGAGAGACAAGAGGGCCTGCTCAGTGTACCAGCCTCTTTTATCTGCCTATGGGGCTGATGGGAATTTCCACCAGAGAGAGAGGGAGGATGAAAAACAAGCTTGACACTGAAACTCCCAACAAATCCTGGAAATTAAATGAATAACACTCTGGCCAGCACAGGAAACTAGCCAGGCAGAGCTTGGAAGCAACAAAGCATCCTCCTCCTCTTTAAAGCCATGGAGACAGAGTGTTGTTGACCTAAGTTGTACAATTTTGAAATACCTCATCTCACACACCCCTCTCACACTCCCCACTACTCTCCCATTATGTGACGTCCAGTACAGTCCTCCCTGCTCCACCATAGACATACCGGACAGGCGGTTCCCTGGAGGAGTTAGTCACTGTATTGACACTGTATTGGGAGGTGCTTGGTATTTCACTGGTGCGTATGAGGGGAGATGAGGGATATTAGTCATAACAAAGAGTTCAGTCTTTTTGGAAGCAAGGCTGGAAATGTGGATTAAGCCATTCTCTCTATAGGATTAAGTGGCATACACATAGGCCCTTGTGAATACCAGTTGCGTTATCAGTCCAGCTTCAATGCCATTCAGAAATTCAGTGAGTTCTTCCACGACATAAACAATGGGCTTCTCCTTCTCCTGACAGCCAATTAGCTTTGACTGATAACGTTCCTCACCCCCCTTACAGGGATTGTGTAACAACTAAATTCACTAGTTTCACTTATCATTGTTTGGTTGGTATGCCAACTGTGTTACGAAATCAGAAATTTAGCAGAGTAGAAAAGGGAAGTAAATGTTGAACAAAACATAGTGCTAACGTTTACAGGAATAAAGTGAGATTTCACAAGTGTTCCTGGAAATGTAGCTGGAAATATTTTACTTTTCTTTGACCTCTCTCCTCCCCGTTCACAGAGCAAAAGGAAACTCTTATCTCATGGAGATAGATGACCCGTATCTCAGCTACACACACTGCAGCTGAAAGTCATGCTTGGCAAACATCCTTGTTATCTCCACAAACAGGACCCTCACTGTTGACCACTGGCGTTTGTTGTCAAGCCTCAATCTTAATTCTGCCATGACAGACACATAGGGTCATAGTATGTTATCAAATAAATAAATACCCACATACTCAAGTGAGCTGTGTAGCTGTGTTCCGTATCTTGACGTCTTCAACACACACACACGCACGCACGCACGCACGCACGCACACACGCACGCACGCACGCACGCACGCGCACACACACACACACACACACACACACACACACACACACACACACACAGCACAACCTCAGATATGAAGTATATATATTTATGTGCTCTGCCAAGTGGCAGTCAGCTGTTTCTTTTACTGTGAAAAGGGGGACTGTTCTGAGGTCAAGACAATGGCATCATTGACCTCTGGCTCAGGGTCAGTAAATAGCCAAACAACTCATACTGATAAAACCCCCTGGTCTGTAATGTAAGATGTGCACAATGACGGTTCCCTGGAGCTTCTGCAGATCCTGCTGTTTTCTCTCTGTCTTCCTGGCTCTGAACGCACACCATGCTCGGTCCGCTCCTGATTTCTCCGGTGAGTGTGTTTTTGGCGTTTACTATTGCTGTTGTAGAGAAAAAGTAGGAAAGCTAGATCTGTCTCACTCAGCACTACATTCTGTAGAGGAAGCTCTGAAAGACACCGTACATTCCCTGATTTATCTCCCACACATCCTGTGCCAAGCAGCTGCAGAGGCTCATGCTGAGAGACCAAAGTCAGGGTTAGAAGGCTCTGGACCCGGTCCTCCCCATTGTTTCTCTACACATCACTGAAAATGAGATCAAGATCAATAATGCGATAAAGTTAATGTACTGCTATAGTTCCAACTTGAATTTCACAAATGCAAGGCAATATTTCAGCGTGAAAACAAGCCGAGTCCAAACACACTCAGGATTTGTCTGACAAGATAGATAAGCAGTCCTTGCAGGGGTGACCAGAGGTGTCTTTGTCCAATGTTACCATTGTCACTCTCTATCTCATACATCTGACCCTGCATCTGTGTAGGGGTGTGAGTGGCCATATAATAGCTCATTGTGAATGAGAGCCTGGTACTGCCTCATAGGGGCCCTGTGGAGCTGCCACCGGGGGGAACACAAGGGGAAGACTCAGTCAGGAAGAGACAGACAGAGGCCAGGGACAAACATAACAATGGGAGGGCAGATCCAACTCACTGTTAACTCTCCTATCATGTGTTTGTGTGTGTAGTGTGTGTTAGAGCTCAATACTGCACACCCAGGAGAGCTGCTCCCAGTGTTTGAGACACCACCCCCTGTTACCAGGGCTGGGTGACTGGTATAGAAACAGGGCATCTTAGTCAGTCCAACTCTAGGTCTTGTAGAGTTTAAAAGGTTGTTGTGTAATCCACTGTGAAATCACTGTATGATGATGTTTTGTTCAGTTTTCTCAAATGTTCTATTGATAATTAATTAATTTCTTAACCCCAGAGTCTGCAGTCATTCTGACCTGGGTGAAGTGTGTCAGCCCTTGCCTGTGTGGTTATACTTCTATTTCTTTAAATCACATTGTGAGTCATCACCTCGGACTGAGAACAGCTTGTCATGTAACAAATAACACATTAAAACCACTCCCAGGAGATTAGATAGGACAGGGTGTTCGTTTGACCAGTGTCATAGTGTGAGCACTTGCCTGCCTGATAAATTTAGCTTTTGGCTTCACAATACACAATTTGATATCGGTTTCCAATTCCTGTCATATTTGCCATTGTATGGTGGGGAATGGTGGTCTATTCATGTCTCCCATTCTCTTTCAGTTTACCTACACACAATCCTGAGAAACCACACAGCCCACGCCTGTGATGGGGACATCCTCTCTATCAAGTGTCCCTCCAGAACCTCTGTGGCTGTCCTGTCAGCGTTTTACGGACGTTTTGTACCAAGCAAGAACTTATGTCCCTCTACCAACACAAACATGACTGAGGACAGCACTGAGTGCACTTCCTCTGTTGCTATCCAGGTACTTGCCCACAGTGTGGTTCTCTACTGCAAGCAAAATAGAAATCAACGGATCTAAAGTTACTTCAAGATGACCTACATTGAAAGTACTTTATTCAAATGTATATCCATTGACATGCCGTTTAAGGTGATTCCGTATTAATGAGAATAGTTGTGAGCGGCATTTGACACCCATGTTGTTTTCTTGCCCAGAAAGATTTTGTTGTCTTGTCCCATGTAGAAAGTAGTGTCAGAGTGCCAGGACCGTCGGTTCTGTCAGATACCTGTCATGAGCCCTGTGTTTGGACTGGACCCCTGCCCCCTCACCAGCAAATACCTCTTAGTGTCCTACAAGTGCCGCCCAGGTGAGAACCAAGTTATTTTGTGTGCCGGAAATAGATGATCAGAATGGCTATAGTTGTGCTGGATTTGTCTTCGATTAAACTGCGAAGCAGGCCATGCAAAATGTAAAAAAAAAAAAAAAACAACAACAACAACAATATAAATCAACCACATTTCAGTTTCTTTTCGCTGAATTATATTCGTTCAAGTTGATAATCATGAACACTTGTGTTTTTACTTTTCAGAGCACCATCGCACTCGGTTGGTGTGTGAGAATGAGAGGCTGCGGCTGGTGTGTAAGAATGAGACTGTCCTGGCAATCTACTCCGCCACGTTTGGGCACCTGCTGCACGGGAGTCCACACTGCCCCCAGGAGACTGCGCCACATACTGACATGGGTCAGAAACAAGGAGCTAAAGTGCCATCTAGTGGTCAAATAATAGGATCATGAATTTACCGATACGGATCAATAATGCGTAACTAATGTTCTACTACTGAACACATATTGAAAAATAAGTCCCCAAATATCAACCTAACATGTATTAACTATGCATGGAATATGTTCAGCACTGTGGAACAGTACATGATGATATTTGACATGTTACAGACATACAGTACTGTACAGTACTAGAGTCTACATCTGTCTTTCAGAGTGTCTGTCCCCATCGGCCCTGAGGAAAGTGTCACGCAGGTGCCATGGCAGGGCCAACTGTTCAGTGCTGGCTGACACCCAGAGCTTTGGGGACCCCTGCTTCCCTGGGACCAGGAAGCACCTGCGGGTGTCCTTTACTTGTGGTGAGGGACAGGAGCTGATAGGGTGATACACTGTACCATATGGAACATGTCACATGCACAGTGGCACTTTGACCCACACTGTGAGCCTATGAACGTTAGCTGATACTGTTAAATTGTTAGCTGATACTGATTTTAAAGAATATTTGCTTAAATATCACAGGTATTTCAAATGATCCAGTGTATAATTAAAATAGATTGATGATGTTTTCATATTTTTGGGATCTCTAAAAAACACATCTCTCTTTTGTCCCACCAGTTCCTCGATATCTCTTGGAGGATGTGGGACGTGGGTCATCAACAGACCCTTTCTTGATCTCAGACTACACACATGGTAACACACCATGTTTATTGTCCTCAAAAGACAACTAAAAAAGTCTCTGGTGTTATTAATTTTTTAGCTATCCCCTTTTTTGGTTTAAGATTTAAGATGTATAAAAGACATATAAACTATAATAGCAAAATATAAGAGGCAATAAAATACAAATTCAAATTATATACATTTAAGGCAAGAAAAATATACATTCAGCAGAATATTGCACAGGGGTTTGATTTGGTCCTGGTACATTCAATAATTACATACATAGATACAAGCAGAACAGTGTTTGAGAGTGCAACGCAAATCAAAGTGAACTGTAGTCAGTTGGGTGATTAAGGGGTTAATTCATTTGTCAGAATGACTGCCTGGAGAATCTCGCTGGCTACTGAGCCTAGTCCCCTCTCACCTGCAGGCGGGTGGTACACTGGCCCAAGCGTCTCCAGGCCTCAAAACGTGCTTTTAACCAACTCTCTGGAAATCTTTGACAAAATACTGGGTATGTGTGTTGTTTGCTAAGCATGTGGGCCAGCTGCTCATACAAGTATGGTCACACATTGCAATGTACAGTACAGTATGTCTTGGCTTACATCTATCATCAGTAGTCAATAATTGTACTGTTCCTACCCGGGTTTCATATCAGTTCACCACATGTTACATCATTGTGGCTGTGGGATGCTTTGCTCATTGTCTCTCTCTTGACTTGTTCCTGTCAATACCTGATTAAACACTATCATACGAGTTTCACCTCAGCCTTGTTAATCCCTCCTCCCAGGTCTGCCAGAGAGAGTGGCTCTGTACTTTGTCTCTGGGATCTGCGCTGGCCTAGTCTTCCTGCTGTGTCTGTTTGGCCTGCGCTCCACTGTGGTGCGGGACGTCAAAGACCTGGTGTCTGAGATTGGGGACGAACTGAAGGCCTCTCGCAGCAGGGGTCGCCGTGTGCTCATGGAGGACCTTTACGACGACTACTCCTCTGACTCCTCCTCCTTCCGACGTCTCACTCAGACCTACCGCACTGCGGACATCTTCAGTCCGTCCATGACGGTGGAGATGGTGGAGCGGGAGGAGGAAGGGGAGAGGGATCCACCCAGTGGGGACATCTGGCCCCACAGGGACTCCAGCCCCTATGCCATCCACAAGATTAAAGCCTGCAATCCATAGGGGAGCTGATGAAGTGAGTCAACAACAACAACAGCATCATCATCAACATCATCATCAACATAACATTCATCATGGACTGGAGATGAACATGCAGCCATTATTTTTTTGTATTTTTAGTAAGTTTTTTACTTGCCTCTAAAGGGGCAATATGAGATTCAAACAATAACAAAGTATTCTTTCACCCCCTTTTTTTTTTGGTAAACAGCTCAGGGCTGGGGCTGGAGAAATGTAACCACTCTCAAATTCATAAACGCAAGGACTGACCATCCATGAGATCAAAATGATAGTTTAACCATGTTTTGAAGCTATACAGTGTCTGTTTACAATTATATTGTACATGGAGTAAAACAAGCTTCTATTTTTGGTTCTGATGGGTTTGAACTTTGAAGACAGTTGAACTAAGCTTGTGAAGCATGTATAAGTTACATTAGTAAAGAATCAATGGCTATATATCATTAATTGAAATGTCCAAAAATTTATGAATCAATCCCAGATTGCCCCTTGAAGTATTCATATGGCATCTTAACCTGATTAGGCCTATATTCACATGAGTTAAGTAAAGATAAAGTAGCCTATTGAACTGTCCCAGTAGGTGACGCCATCCTCAAGCACAGTTTAATTGATGTTAGGGTGAATTTGTCCCCTCTAAAGAGATTTGGGAAGGGCTCACTGACATAAATTAGTATGTGATGATACATCAAGTAGGCCTCTATTGTTCTCACCTATCCCGAGTATAATCCGTACTCAGGTAAAAGATTTTGGGTTGAGAATTATGTGTTTGTCTGTACAATGAATGGACCCAACATGTTTATCAATGTAGTTACTAATTACTACAGGCCTCTTAATAAAGTGAACATGTGGGTAACAGTTGGGTGATCCATTAGGATACCATGGAGCTGATCAATTGTTCATTGACTTGATATAATCTCATTGTTTACACTTAGACACACAATTTATTTTTATTACAGTTTTTTCTGATTGCTTAGGCACTATCTTTGAAACTATAGGCTATTTTTGCAAAACTCTACACACTAACCACAAAACCTTACACCAAACCATTATACATCTCTTGCAAAAGCAAACAATTCAATTGTGTTTTTGCATTAATACAGTACACAAATCATTTGAATAAGCACACGAACCACCAACTACGCATTATAAATGAAAAACACTTGTGGCTTTTGCTTTATCGGACAGGGAGAGTCTCTGACAAAGACACAGGGGAACAAAAGGGCATATATACACAACAGTTAATCAGAATGAGTAGTGATGAGGCAGCACTGGCACCGGACCGCCAGAGGAGGGCACCAAAGTCACCTAGAACAGCAACCTCAGGCGTCACAATAAGGGGAAAAAGTTTTGTGTTTTTTTTTCTTTCTCAAAATGTTCTAACACTCCTCAAACAACAAAAGCGCAGTAGAAAAAAACAAAAACATTTCTGCTAGAAAAAAAAAAGAACAGAAACAGGCTAAATCTCACCTTCTTTGTGGGTCTGGCCATAAGACTTCATCCACATCACATGCAATGTTGTCTTGAGCTAGGCAACGTGGAAAGTATCGCCTGGAGTGCCATATCCAGGCCTGGCATGACCCCTGATCGATGTCTCCACAAGCCTCCTCCATTGCCTGTAGAAGGGCTGTGCGTTGGTGGGGCTGGCAATCATACACCTTCCAACACCATGCAGAGAAGAATTCTTCAATAGGATTCAAGAACGGAGAGTATGGGGGGAGATTGAGTGCGATGAAAAGTGGGTGACCTGTGAACCAATTGTGGACAAAAGCAGCCTGGTGGAAACTAACATTGTCCCAGGTTATAACGTACCTGGGCTGCTCTGGCCCCTGGTCATTAAGAATTAGTCTGTTGTGGAGGGTGTCCAGAAATGTGATAATGTGTGCAGTGTTGTATGGGCCTAGGATCGCATGATGGTGAAGAATGCCATTTTAATAGCCGCACACATTGTTATGTTGCCACCACATTGTCCCGGGACGTTGATGATGGCGCGGTGTCCGATGATATTTCCCTTGTTTTTGCAAGGTTGAAACCTGCCTCGTCTACATACAGTATATTAGCTCATGATGCACTACACCTGCTTCTAGCTCCATGACTCTCTGAAAGAGACAAGACAAAACAATGTAGCACAGTACGAAAAGACAGGAATCAGTCAATATGATGTAGCACCATACACTTCCAGATCCAGTAACACATTCTAGCACAGTATAGCTGACCTGCATATATTCATATCTCTTGTTTTATACGGTCTGAGTTTCTTTCAAAAGGGACTGTACGGCTGCTTCATCCTAATTCTATTGTGTTTCAGTAGACGAGACGGTGCAGAGACTCACTCTGTGGATGTTTTGGAATATGGTGTTATTTGCCATTATGTGGCCCTGACTCCCCGTCCTCTCCTCCTCCGTACAATATTGGCTTCCATTGTTGTCCAAACCAAATGTTTACCTGTGGCCTATTTATAGTGCTCAAGCTCTGATTTGTAAGTACTCATTATCTAAAAGTGTTTTCACGTGTCAATGTGGAAAGGCAATTGGCAAAATAGTGTAGCAATGTAGAGACCAATGTTTACAGTTTTGCTAGAAGTGTGTTATTAAATTGCAAACTGAGTGTAAAGCAGAGAACGTGCATTCAGTTTGGCACGCTTGGTAAATGCATTGGCTACAAGTCTTAATGGTTTCAGAGATAGTGCTGAAAGAATCACTGTTAGTGTTTTAGCATTCAGAAAAAACCCAAACATCATAGTTGTTCCCGGCTAGTTGAATATGCGCAGATGCTGCGCAGTTTAGAGGTTTGTGAGCAGATGCATCTCGGACAAGACGACTGAGGGGTGGCTGGAATGCAAGTGCCTCTCTTTGGATTGTACGTAGCCTGGCACCTGGATGCTGTGACATTGAAGAGGAAAGAAGACAAGACAGCATCAAACTGCAGAAGGTGCCATAGATAGGGTGTAGCTAGCTAGCTCCCCCAATCAATTTTACTGGCAACAATATCATAGCTATGTTCATACCGGTATTTAGCTAGCTAGCTAATTTAGGCAGCTAGCTTTGTAGCTAACACTTGCCTGTGCGGTGTACGAACGTGAGTTGTCTGGTCTGCTAAAGCTAAAGACCACCAGAACATTTTCCTGCGACAGCAATTTGAATATACCACTTAGATCTAATTGTTAGATTAGTCAATTAACTGGGTATTTTGTTTTTAAGTACGTTCCTGCCTTATTGAGGCGGCCCAGAAGGAGTTGCTAGCTGCCGGAGGGTTGACAGCTAGCAAGCGTTCCCAGTCCTCCACCCCCGCGGCAGGCAGGCAGGCAGCTGTCACCCCGGAAGGCCGGGTACAGGGGTGGGCATTTAACTTTTCTGGGGGAAAAAAACGTCGGGAGAGACCGTCTAAATCGCTGGACAACAATATTAATGTCGCTCACAATGGATTCTTTGGGCCTTGGGATTTGCGATGAGAAATGCTTGACAATATCCTTTTTAAAAGTCCTTAAAGTCTGTGCCGTTCTTTTGTTTTGTTTTTAGCACAGTTGTACTAGCTTGCTTCCAGTTTAGACAACAGACTACTTCTGGCTACATACATTATGGTTTTTGCGCGTGAATCGGCTTTTCTTCTGTATATCTGTTGATGTTCTTGCTGCTGCAGCTGTGCTCGTCATGCCTCAGTCATGCCTCAGCTGTGCTCCTGCTTTGCTTCAGTTTTGTTTCAACTATTTGAGTGAAAGTGAAGTAACCAACTACTTTTTCAGAAAAATGGACATGCTGTTTTTGATCATCAGGCAGCTACTGTTATGACCTAAGGATACAATTTCCATGTACTGAATCTCACGAATGATATAACTTTATCATTTGATGTGTCTCACAAACATACCTATTGAATATAAATCAACATTTTGGCCACATATTCATAAACCAACATGTCTGGCTGAGTTGTTTTTTTACTTTGTTTTATGTTTAATCCATGATACTCTTCTGTGCTCTCGTATATTTGTTGATGATACCTTAACTGTGGTGCTCACACTGTAAAAGGACTGGAGTTGAGGTCTGGTAAAAAGGAGCCCAGGCTACTGTCACTGATTGAGCGCTCTGGACAGTTTATGTAAGTATCTGAGAACTCAGTGACTGAAATTCCACCATCTTCTTTCTTTTCTCACTCAGCCTGGGTTGACGAACAAATGTGGACAAGATGGTCAGGTTTATTTTGTCACAGCTGAGTGCAGTTAAGGTGACACATTTTGTTGCCACACCTTCCCACCAAGTGCTTCTTCTAAGACCATTACCTGACCCGTCTCGGCGAGATTGTATGAGATTTTTACCATTGTTGCTGTGTCCAGTGGTAGGTAGGCTACCTTGTGTTGTTTTATTTCATAACATAAGTCAGGTTTCTGGTGGCTTTCCCACCAATAGGATGCTCTTACGGTGGTAATATAATCCTCTTTTATCATTGGTAGAGGTGCTGTGGAAGGGTTGTAAATGTCAACAGGGTCCACCAGAACATCCTCTGTCTCAGTGTGTGTAGACCCACTGTTGATTCATCTGACAGTCCTCGCCACGTTGAAGTCCTATGAGTACATTTTTAGTCAGCAGCTCAAGCGCATGGTTCAGTGTTTGATGTTTTTGTCAGGGTGTTGTCTTGGGTTAGTGAGCAATAGCTGTGTGTGTGTGTGTGTGTGTGTGTGTGTGTGTGTGTGTGTGTGTGTGTGTGTGTGTTGCCTGAGAGAGAAGGATTACCTCCAGTGCCAACCAGCATGCTGCCCATTATCCCAACATTCCACCACTATGTCCTAGACTCTAATGAGACTCACATGAGCACACAAACTCCATGGTTGACTAAATGCATTAAAACTGTACACCAACGCACTAAGGCCTGCTCTGGTCTGAGGAGTGTGCATCACTCCAAGAGGCTGACAGGTCACAGGCCTTTCGATATGATGTCAGACTTTTACACCGCTATGGAAGAATGGATTTTTTGTCTAAAGCTATGCCACTGCTGTTGTGACACACCTTGAACCGATACTGCTATGCAGGGATAATGGTGAGGATTGTCATAGTAAGACATGACTTGTTGAGATTAGATTATTATGTTTGTTGCTATTGGATAAGAGAACATATGATTTAGTGATGTGAGTGGATATAGCCCAGGCCTAGCGGGATAGGACAGATCCTAAGTTGGTGTGTAGGTCTACATACAATAACAACACTAGGGCTCAGTGAGTAATATAGGCCTACATACAATAACAACACTAGGGCTCAGTGAGTAATACAGGCCTACATAACTTCTCTGTCTAGTATCATACACCTTTTTCCCGTAGCTCAGCTCATTCCCCGCTACTCGACAGTAATCAGATTTCCTGTTGAGTTGTAAGGAAGTGTTGGCATGTTCTGCGGAACCTGACTTCCTGGCGGCTGCTGCTGCTGCATAGTCGTTCTAAGGGAGTTTAAGATGACCTACATTAATCTACATTACAGATCTGATGATGCTCCACTTGAATTAAGCTCTGGCCATGTAGCCTAATCATTTCACTATAAGCTCTGGCATGGAAATGTCTTGCTTTTGAATTTGCATGAAGCATTAATTGTGTTTTGAGGCTTGGTCTGCAGAACCAGATGCCCTGGCTGTGGCAAAGTCAAGGAGTGAATGAAATATGACTTGCATTAACCCACATTTATCTCTCTCTCTCTGCCCCTCTCTCTGTCTCTGTCTCTCTCTCTGTCTCTCTCTGTTTCTGTCTTTCTCTCTCTGTCTCTGTTCTGTCTGTCTCTCTCTCTCTCTCTGTTCTGTCTCTCTGTCTCTCTCTCTCTCTCTCTCCCTCTCTCCCCCCCCCCTCTTTCTCTCTCAGGTTGGGTGTTCTGGCGAACCCTGATGCTGTTGTGTCCAGTCCAGTGCCTCAGTTGTCCATACCCATCAATAGTAACTTCCAGATGGTGCGAGGTAAGTGCCCATAGGTCACTCTAAATATTCCTCTCAAATGCTTTTCCGGTGCATTTAAATCCAGAACATTCTTGTTGAATGCTAGGTTATAGAATTGCTGCAGACAGAGCTGATTATAATTCCAATCACAACAGGCACATTTGTTTATGGAGCAGAGCCCCTCTTCTTTAAACCCTGTGGGCATTTAACTTCACATTCCTTTAGTTTCTACCATGGTAGCAGCAGTGTGTTTACTCAAGGTTATTGCTTGGTGCTGTAGTAAAAGAAGTCCAAGGTACAATACATTTCCCTTGCTGTTACAGAACAGAATTTGAAAGTCAACAGCTACTACGAAGAGCCTATTGGAACCCACCCCTCCTACCCCTATAGACCTGCATTCTGACTCTTTTCTTTTCTTTTCTGCTTTATTTCAGAGGCCGAAGAAGCACTACTCATTGACATACCGCTAAGTAGTAAGTTCACTTTTGTATTCTTGCTCCTGCTTCCTAGTTTTAGATGCACAACTGCATTTAGTTGATTCTAATGGAGATTTACAATAAACCAGGGATGTTATTGTTCCAACTTTATAGGTAGAGCTGAACAAAGTCTGAACAAAGTCCTTTGTTGTGATGACAACCAAAATTAATAGCTTGTGAAAAGCTTTTCCTCCAGTTTGGCTACATTTTTAGAGCATACTCTGGGCTCCGTGCCTGTCTGCTTCTTTATTTAGTTGCAAAAGTTGGTCATAAGTTGCCATGGGCAACCTGCACTTTGTTGAATTGGCTTGGAAAGCACTTTGAATTGCACTTTGTTGAATGTCATTGTACAGAGATGGTACATATGTAGGTCCTATATTAGACTGCATAGTCTGTGGGAGACTAAGGTGTGTGTGTGTGTGCGTGTGTGTGTGCGCGCGCCTGCACGTGTGTGTGTGGGTGTCTTCCTCCCTTCCCTCCCAGCCTGCTTGCGGATACGGGTGAGAGGGGAGAAAGCTCCCGAACTGCTACTGGAGCTCCAGGACGATGAGCGCAGTCACTTGTTCTTTGCCCAGGTGAAGAAGGCCAAGCAGCAAGGTGAGCCTCCACTCCACCACTGCTCAACACTACCACTGCTGTACCAGTCCTGTAGCTACTGCTACCATCCCTCCCTGGGGCATTCATTATTCATATACTCATCTAACATTTATTTACCCAGGGTGGCTTACACACTGCTTACTGATTTCACTACGTCTTCTCTCACCCATGCCCACTGGTGAGGTTCACCCGCTCCCTATGTTTGAGGCCAAATGCACCTTTTGAAGGTGACAACCACCAAATGATTGCTACCAGAATATGTACCCAGACCAAGTCGTTGAATGAATGAATGAATTAACTGAATGGTATAACACATTTAGAATGGATATCAACTGGTGTCCTCATGTAATCTGCTATAGTGGCAGCTACAAGACTGGGTGGCTCATCATCATGTTGGTTTGTGTTGTGTAGAATATCTCTTTCGCCCCCAAATGTGATTAAAAATGTCTGCTTTGAGTTTATAAAGACCTCATCCGCTATTCACTGTCCAGGAATGGCATGAGAAGATCCACTAAGAACCACAGGTTGCGAAGCAGTTTGGCTCGATGTGTGACGGCAACAGTCTTAACATGAAAACCCGCCGCACCAGTTTCAACCTGTCCACTGTTGCCTTGACGATTGAGAGAGAGCCAGTTGTAAATGAGGTCAGAGTGAGAAGAATTACGGCAACGGATCCTCTTGCGTCAGCTAACTTCTCGTTAGCTAGCCGCCGCCCATGCTACCACCGCTCCCTCTCAGCCCTGTTGTTCTGGGTGTTGCGCAATCTTTATCTCTGGTAGTATTTGCACTGGGAAAGGTCAGTCAATAGAAACAGGATGATGCATTGCATAGAGAAAAGGCTAAGGGTTTTAACATGGCATAGCATTATTATTCTATTGCGTTTGTCCTCGGGCTTGGGTGCCACAAACGATACAAGATTTACTGTATTGTATGCGAGGAGTAATTAGATACACTCACATGTTACAGCTTGAGAGAAAATGCTATCTTATAATTCATATGTTTTTTTTTTGGCTCTTGATTTAGTGATCAGTGCTGCGGTTTCACAGACTCATTGTTGTTTTCACAGTTACAGTTGAGTCAAAAATCATACAGCCCAGACCGATGGAGGCACCACCTCCCCCTCCACCAGCCTCCCAACCCCGTAAGGTGTCGGCCCCCATCCCTCCGCAGAGAGGACTTCACAAAGCTGCCATCCCGCCCAAGCCCGCCAATGCACTGCCCCCCAACCTCAACAACAGCACTTCAGTCAACCAGTCAGGCACAGGTAAGGATACCTGGACACACTCTATATGTGGAACTTGAATGTCACGGTTCAGATATTGAATCTTCCCGCCTGTTCTCCAGCGGACGGACGAGACCCAGCTCTGTCGCTGGCCACAGACTTTGGCTTCGAGGACAATTTCAACAACTCTCTCAAAGTGGAGGAGAAGAAGAATCAGCAGAATCGCATAGTCGCCCCAAGGGAGCCTCCCCCTGTCCCCCCTCTCCCTCCGCGTAAATGCTCCTACGCGCCTTCCAATCCTCTCCCAGCCGCACCCGCACCCGCCCCTAAAGACCGAGCTGCCTCCACGCAGGGCAAAGAAAGCTCATTCATCACTCCTGCCAAACAAGAGTGAGTGTCACCAGTATGACTAAGTGCCCTACAGCGTGTCAAACCAGGAACACATTCATTTAAATATTGTTGCTTGAATATTCTCATATAATATAAGTCCTGCTTTTTACACAACCTCCTCAGCCAATTAATGTTGTATCCCTGATCCAAACAAGGTTAGCTTTCTGAATGGCTCTATATGAATGTAGTTTCTAGTAAGGTTGGAGTTTGGCTACTAATATGAATGTATTTGGGTGATAACTGATGGTTTCCTGGACATGTAGTCTCAGGTCTGCAGTGGATCGTGTGGACCGGCCTTCCCCCTGGAACGACAGCCCCAGCACCAATAGTATGAGGCAGGCCATGTTCTCTAGTCAGACTGGCCAGAGAGAGTACCTCATCAAACACCGCCTGGTGAAGAAGGAGAAGGAGTACGTGGACATCCAGACCTTCAGGTGAGCAGGTGTGTGTGTGTGTGTGTGTGTGTGTGTGTGTGTGTGTGTGTGTGTGTGTGTGTGTGTGTGTGTGCGCGCGCGTGTGTACACGTGTGTGTGCGGGTGGGTGGGTGTGTGGGTGTGTGTTCCATGTCCTTTGCAGTAGTCACTAAACACTTGAAACCATGGAGAAAGGTTGAGTGTGCACATGTTTGTGAATGTCTAACACTTGTGTTCTTCTGTTTCAGGCTCTTTACAGGAACTTGGAACGTTAATGGCCAGTCCCCAGACAGCAGTCTAGAACCCTGGTTGTGTTGTGATCCAGAACCCCCTGATGTCTACGCTTTGGGGTCAGTGACATGTTTAAGTATCCTTATGTCCTCATTCTCAAAACGCCTCATTTCACCACATACTCTTAGGAGCTAATTTTGCTCTCCATGTACTCCATGTACCATGTGCTCTCTACTGTACTGTTCTCTACTTGACACTGTCGGGTATTCCACTGTGCTGACTTGAGCATGTGATGTGTGTGTCCCTGTAGTTTTCAGGAGCTGGACCTGAGTACAGAAGCCTTCTTCTACCTGGACTCCTCCAAGGAGCAAGTCTGGGTGGAGGCTGTGGAGAAAAGCCTGCACCCCAAAGCCAAGTACAAGAAGGTGAGTTAGTGAGAGGCCTCTGCTGATTTAATACTCACTGCAATGGGCAAATGGGTGCGTTCTAGAGCATTCTTCTCTCACTTGCATTCATAGAAGTGTAGCTTTTGTTGATACACACATGGGGCATGCAGGCTCTGTGAAGGGCAGAACTTGCATCATGTTTTGCATCATTCAGTTACTTATAACATTTTGATATGTGAATGTTGATGTTCTTCACAATGGATGCCCTTGTCTTCACAGGTCAAGACCATCCGACTAGTGGGCATGATGCTGTTGGTGTTTGTCAACAAGTTGCACAAGAATAACATCAAAGAGGTGGCGGCGGAACACGTGGGAACCGGCATCATGGGAAAAATGGTATAAATGAGTTTACCTTAAAGAAGAGGAAGTCTCTGTTCTCTTTTCACGCCGCATTGTCTCTGGGCTCAATGATACGATCTTATCTATTTTCCATTTCACATTGCGTAACACTGCATAGTGGTCTCATTCACATCTGAATTTGTCCGTGAGCTCATAGTCATTTAGATAGTTAGTTCGTTATTCATTGTTACACAGGCACATTTGTGCAAATGTAAAATAGGACACTGTGTATTTGAATACAACCCTGATACGCAGAGGTTTGTATCTTTGTAGGGAAACAAAGGAGGAGTTGCGGTGAGGTTCGTTTTCCACAACACCAGTTTCTGCTTCGTCAACTCTCACCTGGCTGCGCACGTGGAGGACTTTGAGCGCCGCAACCAGGACTACAAGGACATCTGTGCCCGCATGACCTTCCACCTCCTGGACTACCCCCCTCTCAGCATCGTCAAGCACGAGTGAGTCCCTCACCCAGGCCCGTAGTCAGAGGGTCTCAGGATCAAAGGACTTCACAGACAGTTGTCCTCAGATTAAACATTCACCGTTTCTCATCAGTGCAGTGTTACATATTGATCCGGTTTCCCGGACAAACATTGAGTGTAGACCTGGACTAAATTGCACTTTGGAGAGTCTCCATTGGGGATGCTTTTTAACCAAGAAGCAGGCTTAATCTGTGTCTGCTCATACTCTCGTATTACAATATTTGTGCCTCATTCTGTGTTCCAGTGTCGTGGTCTGGTTGGGAGATCTGAACTACCGGCTGTTTGTGTACGATGCATCAGAGGTCAAACAGCTGATCTCCCAGAATGAACTGAAGAAGCTGCAGGAGTATGACCAGGTGAGGATGGACGCACACACACACACACACACACACACACACACACACACACCACACACCAGTACATCTCTTATTGCTTCTCCTATCAGTGTCATAGAAAGAAAGTTATGTAAGCGCACCAGTAACACAACACTGCTCATAGATCATGTTGTTGTCATTTGAGTTCTGCTGCAGTATCATAAATCGATACCAGTAAACCCAACAATTGTCCCACGGTCTGTTGGGACAGTCTGTAGTACTTCTGTGTCCTGCAGAAGTGTAGTCTGTGGAATCCCTCCTTGTTTCCTCTTTTCCACGGCTTTTTGTGAACTATAAATAAAGGAGTTCCTCTTGTCTGTCTCTCCAAATATAACACTTGTTGTTGGTGTGTTATAACGGTGTATATTTGTCTGTGTATTTTCCCTCCTCTGTCTAAAGCTGAACATCCAGAGGCAGACCAGAAAGGCCTTCACAGACTTCATGGAGGGAGACATCAACTTCATGCCCACATATAAATACGATGCCAAAACGGATCGATGGGACTCCAGGTAAAAACATCCCAGATTAATGTCCCTCCAACGCTTATGTGATACCCAGAGATTTTGGAGTTTTGACGTGTTAAGGCTTTAACTGTTAACTTCTTTCAAACTACAGGAAAAAATAAAGTTTAAATAACTGTAATCCTACAATAGCCCATAGCCCCAACCTTTTGTCACTCTCCTTCAGATTCTTGGTGGAGTCCCACTCAAACACCACCCATCCTGCCATTCTGCCCCAGAAATAAAAATGAATCCTTACACAAATATAGACTGAGCTGTGTGAGGTTAGCTGAACCCGTGTGTCTGAAGCCTGACTCCTGCCTCTTGCCCCTGGTATTTCCTGCAGTGGGAAGTGCCGTGTCCCAGCCTGGTGTGACAGGATCCTATGGAGGGGCAGTAGCGTGAAACAGCTCCACTACAGGAGCCACATGGAACTGCAGACCAGTGACCACAAGCCTGTCAGCTCCCTCTTCAGCATTGGGGTAAGCTACTCCACAGTCAGCTTCTGGAGATGAGGCAGTGGAAGAGTAAAGGCAGTGGAAGAGTAAAGGGAGCTTTACACCATGAAATTCCCAATTTAGCAATGAAAAGAAATAATCTGCTCTGTAATATCCGCCTATGAGATTGTTAAGTAAAGTCAAATGTTTGTTTAGAATATTTTGCATACTGTACACATCTCACGGGGAAAGTTAGAACATGTATAAAGATGTCCAGCCTCATTTGATGGACGAAGAAAGAATTCATAAAATCATGGGGCCAAAGGACGTTCAGCCTTACTTGATATGAACGTACCACTATTTCTACTGGAGAACTGAACGTGTGTGAACTGAACGTGTGTGAACTGAACGTGTGTGAACTGAACGTGTGTGAACTGAAGGTGTGTGTGCTGAACGTGTGTGAACTGAACGTGTGTGAGCTGAACGTGTGTGTGTGTTTGACTGGTGAACAGGTGAAGGTGGTGAACTGAACGTTGTGTGTGTTTGACTGGTGAACAGGTGAAGGTGGTCAACGAGCAGCGCTACAAGAAGGTCTTTGAGGAGATCGTTCGCATGATGGACAGGATGGAGAACGACTTCCTGCCGTCTCTCACGCTGACTCACAGAGAGGCGAGTGGAGAAGGAGAGCGGCGCTACGCCACACAGACAGACAGACAGACAGACAGACAGACAGACAGACACCACAGATTCTCATCTCATTGATTCCCTGTCCGCCACGTCCACCATCAGTGATGTTATATGCGCGTCTGATCAATAACGCCGTTTCCTTTGCAATCATAGTTTTTGTCAGTGAGCAGAGTGTTCATAGCAGTTTTAAGAAGTGATGCCCAGGAGGTATTGAGTCAAATGAAATATGACTGAAATTAATTCTGGGAAATTTATAATTAGCCCAAGAAAATGTATATGATGAACCTATAAACTAGCTAGAATCAGGAGAGAGAATGGTTAGGGGATCTATTTCAACCACATTTCCGACAAGCAGGTTTCAGGCATCAAACACATACTCTTGCACCAACCATACTGTTGTGCAAGTTAATATAATATATAATAATATATATATATATAAATATATGTGGTCCTCTGTGGCTCAGTTGGTAGAGCATGGCACTAAGAACGCTTAGGTTGGGGGTTCGATTCCCGCTGGGACCATATATACTGAAAAATGCACTCACTGCAATGTAAGTCGCTTTGGATAAAATGTCAGCTAAATGGCATGTATTATATAAATGAATATCTGTGTGTGTCCTTTCCATCGTCTGAGTCCCTCTTCCTATAACTCTCTCTCTCTCCTGCAGTTTACCTTTGAGAACGTCAAGTTCCACCAGCTGCAGAGAGAGCGCTTCGTGATCACCAACGACGGGCAGGTCCCCTGTCACTTTGCCTTCATTCCCAAGCTCAACGACGTCCAGTACTGCAAGCCCTGGCTCCGGGCCGAGCCCAGCGATGGATTCTTGGAGCCCAGTGAGTACTTCTTGGCACGGCATGGCACCCTACCCCAATCACTGGTCCTGTTAGAGCACTTAACAAATGCATCCTTCCTTCCTACCATCCTTCCTGAGTGATTTCACCGGTCTGGAGGAAATCCAGGTTTCACTGATCATTTAGATGAGTGATTACCTGTGTGAGGAAGGGAGGAAGGGAGGTGGTCCTCTGGCTCAGTTGGTAGAGCATGGCGCTAACAACGCCTAGGTTGTGGGTTTGATTCCTGCTGGGACCATATATACCGATGTATGCACTCAATTTAGATAAAAGCGTCAGCTAAATGGCATATTAAGGGATCATTTTTAAAGTACCACTGCAGGTCAACACTATTATACAGTGTCCATCCCTGTTGGTCTCCATTGATCCTACTTCTCACCTGTCCTCTTGTCCCCTGTGTCTCCCTACAGATGAGACTCTGGAGATCTACCTGGAGGTGTACGTTAGTAAGGACTCCGTCACGCTGCTCAACTCTGGGCAGGATGCCATAGAGGACATCCTGGTACTTCACCTGGACCGGGGCAAGGACTACTTTATCACCATCTCTGGCAACTACCTACCCAGCTGCTTCGGCACCTCACTGGAGACCCTGTGCCGAATGAAGAAGCCCATCCGGGAGATCCCCATCACCAAACTCATCGACCTGGTGAGGGACACAGCTAGTGAACCACCTGACACAAGAGGGGTACACTGGGGAAGGATTGGAGTAATGTGCATGTATTCTATAGGGAACGGCCATTGTACGTATTGTATAGGGGATGTGCAGAGTGAAGTGCAGGGACTTGGATGAGTGATACTTTGGTCCTGACAGGCAGTTGATCGTATTTCTTCACACCATGTAATTGACCTGGCCTGGGAGGCTGCTAATCCTGGTTGCCTAGTTGTAAATCAGTCACGCTCTAACAGGTAAGATATGAAAGCCAGCGAAACACTGCTCTGCTGCCGTTAGGGCACTGGTGTTGAATGGCCCTATTCTACACCGAGATATTATTATATTATATTATATTATATTATATTATATTATTTAGATTCCTCGTCTATTGGCTCCTCTTTGCTTTCAGTGCCTGTTCAGAAAATGTTCCATCCTGCCTGTTCAGAAAATGTCCCAACCTGCCTGTGTCTTTGTTAAGAGTGCCCAGGGGAATGAGGAAGTGGCCCATTTTGCATAAAAGAAAGAAGGGCTTTCCTGAAGAGCAGGGAACTAAGGCTAGGCTTGTCTCCGTCTGTTCTACTATATACTCACAGGCTGTCCATGCATCTCCACACTGCTATTTTGTTATTCTCTATCTATGACATCGCCCTATGATTAGATGAGCATGCTGTTTTCATATAATTCATTCCATCGATCTCTTGCTTCCACTCTCACTATTTCCCTATCATTCTGTTGTGATCTGCACTGGTACGTTTGGGTGAAATTGTTAGGCTGATTCTGTAAGCATGTCTTACTCTAGCGACTCTTCTGACTCCTCTGCGGTTATGCCTACATTGTCTCTGTCCTCTTGTTCTCTCCTCTTGTTTCCCCTAATTGCCTCTCATTGCCTTGATCATTCCTTTCCAACTCTTCACTGCTCGGGGTGCTTGGTGATCAGGGAGAGGACAGCTTCATGGAAAAGGTAAAGTCCCTTCCCTTCAAGGCTACAGTAGTCGGTCTATAGCTGTTGGTCAGGACTAGGCAACCCTGGTTCCAGAGTGATGCTTTCTTCAGTTTTGACTCAAAAGACTCACCTCAAAGGAACCAGATAGTACCTCAGGTTCTGAATTCTGGAGGGGAAATTGGTTCAGTCGAGAGACAGTTGTGGGCTTCAGTCGAGAGACAATCGCATCAGCTGTTTGTGGGCTTAATGTGAACAAAAGTCCACAGTCATTGCAGCTCTCTCGAACCAGGGTTTTCTGCTCCTGCTACAGCAGTACTACACACCTCAGTCTGATATATTGGTGGTCCGTAAGAGGCTGCTATGAAAAGTGCATGAGTGCATATTATATGCACCCAATATTTCAGAGTGCAGGCAATGGCTGAGATTGATCACCCTCAAGCAGTCGTGTGTGTGTGTGTGTGTGTGTGCGCGCGCGCACGTGTGTGCGTGTGATAACAGTATAGGCTCCCTGCACATTACCATGCGGTCCCGCCACTGCAATGCACAGCAGTCCTTTAACACACTGTCCCTCCAGCCTCCTCACACCCACCGAAGCTCATTTCACAGCAGGTCACCCTCACTGCACAGCCCCTTCACACACATGATTAAGGCTAATGAGAGTTTAGGGAGAAGCACCACAGTGGGGCCTGCTCAGCTAAGCCCAAAGACCCACGTTAAGATGGATGTTAATCCTGTCTTCCCTTCCGTGTCCACACTGCTCACCGGCCAGTGAAACTGAATCACCGCATGGATAAACTCACCATAGATGGCCCCATATAGTCATAAATCTGGTGTGATTCATCACTTTGCCGTGGTAGTTTACGTTCGAGCACATACTGTGCTTCATGTGTTTGAGCTGTGTGAAAGTGGTTCTGTCTAGTCATATATTCCCTGCCATTTTTCTTTTGTAGAAGCTGCACCATGTCCCGAATGCACAGTAGCACTGCTGAGTGCCCTATCATATTTTACAGAGCTGCTGATGTTGTCTATGGGTCTGCAAGCTATCACTGTCTCCCACTCAGGTCCACTCAAGTCTCCTCTGCCTGTGTGTGTAACCCTGCTGCCAGAGGTTATTTTTGGCCCACTCTCCCAGTTTTCAGGGATCCATTTGCAGAGAGACTGAAAGAACGTGAGATGCAGCTCACAGTAAAATGGCTCTCGTCCATGCCCCAGACAGACCCTTAAGATAATCCGACTGTGATGTGCTACTTACCGACAATGGAAGTGCCATCTAGAATCTTCTTCAGCAGTCTCTGAAACATTTTGATCAATGTCATATCTTTAAGTCATCCTGAATGTGATGACTCTGATCTTCCTCTGGAGGAATTAATGAGTTCAAACTAGGTCTCTCTTGTAAAATAGATTCCATCTCAGTGGATAAATAAAAGTTAAATGAAAAATAAGTTTATGAATCTCTCCCGTGAGCTGTTCCTGTCCTGTCTCATTTCTAACATGCTGTTGTGGTCTGTCGTCTCTCAGGAGAAGTCCAAGGTGAGCTTCCTGATGGTGGATAGTGCTGGGACTGAGGACAAACCCTTGAAGATCCCCAAGGAGGTGTGGCTAATGGTCAACCACCTGTTCACCAAGTCCTGCCAGCAGGTGAGATAGAGAAAGGCTATAGGACACATTCAAAGTACTAATAAAGATGAAGACTTGTACTTTAAAGTACCAGTGTGTGCTTTGAATATGAATAAAGAAAAAAATCCACAAGTGCCGGACCCATATTGTGTATTGTGAAATTGACACAAATTACACAACTATCTAACAGTATGGGTGATGGTGCTATCCAAGTTGCCTTTGATTTTGTGAGGGGAAAATTATTTTGCTGACCTTTTCCAGAACTACATAGGCATCCCGTGCCCTACAGAGAAGTACCCTTGTTAGTGCCAAGGCACTTATCCAGACTGTTTTGAAGTTCAGGCTATTCTAAACGGTACTCTTCTGCCTCTCCTTATTCCAGGAGGACCTGTTCCAGACCCCAGGACTGCAAGAGGAGCTGCAGAATATCATCGACTGCCTGGACACCAGCATTCCAGACTCCCTCCGTATCCTTCTCGAATGTCCAGACTCACTGGCCCAGAGCCACTCGGGCCCCAGCCTGTAACACAAGACTGTCACTTAAATGCCACTGAGCAGATGGGTTACGGCTTTACAAAGGCTGCATGCAAACACTGCTGCCAAGACACATGGTACAGTTTTAGTGTTCTACATTCACTGCATACATTGAAGATATCTGGCATTAGGGATGAATTAAGATATGTATGGCTCAGTTATGTGATGTCGTGTGATTTTCTCATTCCATTAGTGTCCGTGCCTTTTACGTTATTCTTACACACACACACACACACACACACACTGCTAGTCTGCGTGTTATTCCCTAACTGTGTGTAGCTGGTTGTAACCACTCGGTGGCTGAGGCCCTGCTGATCTTCCTGGAGGCCTTGCCTGAGCCTGTGGTTTGTTACGAGCTCTACCAGCGCTGCCTGGACTGCTCCCACGACAGCCGCCTCTGCAAACAGGTGTGATGTGGCAACCTGTCGTTCCCCTTTGTGCTCTCATGTTGTCTTCAGTTGTGCAAGTCGTTGTCTTAGCGATGGGGAAACAGAAACAGAACTGGGTAGAAATAAAACGCGGTGAGGTCACCGCTTGATGTGTGTTTGGGCCTGGTGATTGGGTGTTAATCTGTCTTTTACTTTTGCTGTGTTCGACAGCTGATCTCGCAGCTCCCCCGGGCCCATCGCAATGTGTTCCGCTACCTGATGGCCTTCCTGAGGGAACTGCTCAAGTACTCTCACAACAACAACCTCACTGCCAACCTTATTGGTCAGTCCTATGTACCTCAACCTCACCCTCTTTACAAGTGTGCTTATTGCATCAAGTGTTCTTTCCCAGGGTGGGCTCAACTTAAATTCAGCCAATTGAGTAGATGTTGCAAAATTCTGATTCAAATGCACTGTTTCTAATGTGTCCATCGCCTGCTTCTTTCCCCCCCCAGCTTCTCTTTTTGCCAGCCTCCTCATCCGACCCCCACCCAACCTGGTGGGCAGACACACCTCACAGGACCGGCAGAGACCCACTGATTTCATCCTGGGGTTCCTCATGGGAGGGGACGAGGAGTGAGGGGGGACCAACCATGGGGGTCAGAAGTCAAACCCAGACCCCAGCCTCATGATGACAGAGGAATGGGGCGTCGGGGACAAATATGTGTGTGTGCAACCACGGACAGACACTCCTGATGATGCCCTTGAGATGGCTCAGCCGTGGGAGGACAGTGCTTTGTTTTGGACCTTCTCTTTCACAGACTGGTAGCCCATACCTCATCATGCTGTACTTAAGTCAATCCCTTCATCATCTACCAAGTCCCATAGTTTCACCTCTGCTCAAAATGCTGGCCTAGGTGTCTGGGTGTTGGCAGCTCTGAGTACCAGTTCCTGTCCCCTGACTGATGCACTTTTCAACTGATCCAGAGGACCCATGTCTCCTGTCTGTGTGGCATCACCTTTCCCCAGACCCCCCCCCTCAATTTAACGCCCTCAGTGGGGTGTTCCATGCCAAAATAAACCCCCTGTACCTTAGTTGTATGAATGTAAAGTACAGAACAGTATGTATCTATGTACCCTTAAAAGCTAAGATAATGATTCTCAATTACACTAATGAATGGAAACGGATTGGATTGCAGCTGTTCGACGGGACTCCTTCTCTCCAGGTGAACTTTTAAAACCAGGAGCACACATGCTGTGATATTGGAGGAAAGAGACTCCTGGTGCTAGTGGGAGAATGACTTATAGTCTATAAAAGAACCAGGTCAAGGAAAATCAACTTTCCTCCTAGAAAATAAAGATGACAATCTTGGCAGTCACCCTTTGGGGACAATATTGGGAGATGTGTTAGACATTTCAGTGGGATATCTGCTGTACTTACTTTTGAATATTGTGTTAACATTTTTTGTTTGTATATGCAACTCTTTGGTTGTTTTGATCCCCTTTCTGCCATCCTGTAAACCACAATACCCCCTAGTAGTGAAGGTATGCTGTGATTCTGTGTAACTGAACCTTGAGCCTTACTGTATGTTGAGTTTGGCTGATTTCTCTGTTGAACCCAAGTCACCTACACACAACTGTGAACCCAAGTCACCTACACACTAATTTCATGGTCAATAACAATATGGTGAAGAGTCATCACTCCTGCGTCTATACGTTGACTCAATCACACTGTCAATGGAGAATCTCTACAGGAGATGCTATTAAATTTAGAATTAAACCGGGATCTGAAGAAACCAGCCCTACGTGTGCTTCAGAACATCACAGAGCACCCCTAATGGCCTTGATGTCTTAACTGTTGTAAATAGTGCTCCTTCTTTCCCCCATTGACCTCTGTGGGTTTATGACTCCGTTACCATCTCTTACTACAGTGGTGCAAATATGTGTCTGTGTCTTCAGTATGTATGTACTGTATCTACCTTAATAGTTTATCTTTATGTTCTTGTTTACAATTTTAGTTTTCTTTCCTCTCTTCCGCCATGCTGTTTGCCTTCATGCCTATTAGAGTGTCGTTGTTTTGGGCCTGTTTTGATGACAAGGCTCCTGTCGCCTTCTTTCCATTCAGATAATTGAATGCCCTGGTTGTTACCAGAGCAAAAAGTGACGCGACGTTTTCACAGAGCAGGTTTAACAGGAATTAGGAGTTCATTACTCGTCCCCGGACAAAAGAAATCTGTTTTCCAGCAACCTTATCTTTGTGCCACAATCAGAGAAGAAATTTTTATTTATTTTTCTCCCCCCCAATCACTGCTGTGGAGTGTGTTTCTGTTGTGAAACGAGGAACACATTTGAACACTGTATTTCCTCTCTGTGGTTTTAACAGACCACTAACCTTACTAGATGACTAATCTTAAAGCAGCTTCTGGGAGTCCTGGCTCTTACAGTCCTGTGTAGTGACACTGTCTATGACACTTGTTTCAAAAGGAAACATTCCTCTGGCTCAGATTTCCAGTTAGCTAGTCTTGTCAGAAGAGCCTGTACTTTGCCTACTAATTGTATTCACAGGCACTGCAGGACCAGTATAACAACAAATGCATTCAAAGAATCAAGCTGTCAACGTGTTACAGTATGTTACTTTACAACTCACTGACCGTTAATGAAACCACACTATGATATGTCTGCCAGCTTACTACTGTACTTGAGTGGAGGTGGCACCATTATTACGTAACCTGTGCCTCATTGTAATCATCAGTACAGTAGATTCCTCAAATGGGCCAGGCGTACTTCTGCTTTCCTCAGAGTTGTCATAGCCGTTAGCGCTGACTTAGCTTTGCCAAAAGATGACTGGCATTGGAAGGAATGGATACTGTTGTCTCAGAATTAAACTTGGGCACAGAGAGTCTGGGATAGTCATCTCATTCACAAAGCTTGTATATGTCAGGGAGAAGCCCCAACCCCACAAACGTAAGATACGGTCAGATTGGGAGATCAATCCCTGCTCTAGAGTATTGTCTGATGCGTCTGCCTCTGTCAGTGTATCCATGTGTTGTGTTCTCATTTGTCGTCATCTCTGCTCTCGACGCCTTGGGTTTAGTAATGGTCTGTCTGGTAATGGTATGGTACACATGCAAACGGAAACTTGCACACCTGTTGTTTTCAATGTTTCTGTTTTTTTTTTTTTTTTGGTACTTTTAATTTATTTAACGGAAATAAAACTATGTACAAAAGAAGACTTTGTTTTGGTATTTCTCCCCCCATTACACTAAGTTGTTCTCTGGACTACCATACTCTCAAAGTAATCAATGAAACACTTGACTACTAGTCCCATCCAACCCTCTATGAATTCCTTTCTCATGAAAAACAATACAGATTAAAAAAAAATAACATGGAGACATTGTCGCTATGGCTGAATTGCCTGGTCTATGTGAAATCCCCAGTTGCTGACACTCAACACTATAGTTAGTCCAGTCAGCCACCCATGAGAGATCCCTCACCTATATGAAACATTCCCATCACAGTGCATGTATATAAACCCCAGCCTGGACCTACTGGCACCGTTTGCCAGCACTAGCATACCCTACTGTAAGTGTCCCGGTCCCAGTCCCAGTCTCAGTCCGAGCCATGGCCATGATTAGAGTGTCGTCCTACCGTAAGCTGTTTGAGGAGGAGCAGTGGAGCCAGGGTGGAGGAGCCGGTATGCAGTGTGGAGAGCAGTACCGCTCCTCAGCCAGGTCAGTGTGGACAGTCGCTCAGCCGCACACCGCTCAGAGGGTCTGGGAATACCTGTGAGACTCAGGAGATGGATGGGTTATGGAAAACAATCAGTGCACTTCAGAGGATCACTTTACTACTTTCTGCTTTACTAGGAGCTACAAGCAGATAACGGTTTACTTTTTTCGTTATGTTGTGTAAACTAGTGTTATGTTATAAGGGTTTGAATAAAGTCTACTTTTATAAGGGTAAAATAGATTTGTAAGACAATCCTATGTGGTCACAAATATGGGCAGATGGTGACAATTTTCAGGATTCAAGTTCAAGTTGAAGAGTTTTGCCAGATCTTTTTGCGTTCACTCATCAAGTATGTTGAATTAATACATATTTAACCAGAAGCAAATGTGGGGTGGCTATGCATTTTCATGTGCAGTATTGGGTGTCATTGAGTTGGCTGTTGTGTGATTAGGGTTTAGTTACGTCTCCTCAGTGGCCAGGGAAAAGTTTGAAGGGCGTTGACAAATGCCTTTAGTACTTGCACCAAACAATGACATCATGATTCCTACAATGGTGTTAATTTACACTGACTTGATTTAGGTGTGGTAGAATATGCAATGAAGCACTCAGTGGAGCATGCGAGGGAACATACAATACTTTTTGTGATCTTTTTGCCTTTAGGATTAACAATTTTAAAAAACCGTGTGCGTCTGTACCAGGGAAGGCTGGCTGATCTGTATTTGGTGAAAGGTGCTACAGATACATGTACTTTTGAGACATGATGTATAAGCTGGGTCATGTTAATGTGTGGGTATCTGTGTGTATGTATGTTTTCACACTTCAACGAGGAGAGTCTTCAACGAGGAGAGTCTTTGAAAGGCTTTGTGCCTCTCAGGCTGCACCTCAGTGTAGTGTGTCCCTCTCACAGGGGTGCGGCTGCTGACCATGAGTGCCAGTGTGAGCAGCTAGACTTCGTGGCTGCCAGGGCACTCAACAAGGAGGGTCTAGACCGATTCGCCAAAGACCGCACCCTCATCGCTGCCCTCAATGATCGCCTGGCCAACCTCATTGAAATGGTGAGACTTAGTTGGATTCCGAGGACAGCTTGAACCTTTGGGTCCTCCAAGGACAGAAATGTTGCAGTAAACACATTTGGGAGCACACTACAGTGTATCCATCTCCTTTCATAAGGTGTAGTTCCCCCTGCATCTGCTTATACAGCAACCGTATGCTAGACTTTGGTCTCCGTTGGCGGTGCGTGCCTAGGCCTGCATGATCTGTGTTCTATTTCTGGCCTCTCTGCCCTGCAGGCCCGTTGTTTCGAGGTGGAGAATGACTCTCTGGAGGCCCAGATCATGGCCCTGGAGGACAGGCTGGAAGGTCAGCAGGCCTCCTCCACCACCACCATCACTGTCCCTGACTACAGCCTGGAGGCCGTGGTGGAGAGACTTCGCAAGGAGAAGGTACATGAACATGCAGTATAGCAAGCCTATTGTGAGTCGCTTTGGATATGCTAAATTGCTAAAATGTAGAATGTAAATGTACCATGCAGAAGGTACATGTACATTCAGCAGCAAGGAGCAGGTACATTCTGTACAGACAGACAGTCCAGCAGCACAGAGGCACGAACAGGCATTCATATTATACTGACTAGGTCCAGAGGGGCCCACATTGTCGCATGATGGCGTGCCTTCTTGACAAGTATAATGATCACATGTGTGTGTGTGTGTGTGTGTGTGTGTGTCTGCGTCTGCTATTTAGGTGTGGCTGATGGATGGATAGCTGCGGTCACAAGCCACAGACCCAGCATGATTATGGTCACACTTAATTCTTACAGTGTTCCTTGTCTGCTGATACGATCCCTCATTGTCCCTTGTGTGTGTGTGTGCGTGCGTGCGTGTGTGTGTGTGTGTGTCCAGGAGCAGATCCTGTGTGACACGGAGGAGCTGAGGGGAGAGCTGGAGTGTCTGCAGCAGGAGTATGAGAAGGCTGTGCAGCAGAGGACCTTCATCCAATTTGAGCGAGAAGACGTTGCCGGGGTAATGCCCTTTCTGCAGAGTCCTCTGGCGTCCCTCTTGTTTGTCTTTATGACTCACAGTGATTACACTATTGGACATGTGGCTGCTAGATACAAGCTCACGTTATATAAATAAATGAAGACTCAAGTTTAAGGTACTGTTTGAATTCTTAAAAAACGTTTTCAATTTGAACAGGCCCAATGTCTCCTTGAAAATTCCAACATGTGATAACCCGCTATCACTACTAGAGGGCAGTGTTGCCATGGCTCATCAACACAGGTTTTCTCCTCTGAGCCTCAGTCTCCTGGTAAAAACGCCTATTTCAGCTGTGGCTCAGTTAGCAGCACAGCTGCTCTTCTGTATCTCTTCCCAAAGGCTGTTGATCACCATCAGTCCCACAGTCTGGGCCAGCAGCCACATCGCAACACAATCCCCAGTCTTAACAAACCCCTCTGCCCCGTCACACATGTCACAGCCCATCTCCTCACCACCGACCCAGATGTGGGAGAAGCTGTTTCCATGTCTCCTTATGGAGTCATTCAGGCTTTAATTTCTCCCCTACAGATGTGATACAGGCAGTACTAGAGTGCAGTAATACTCTAGCTGTCTGACTGAGCCCTCTGGCTCTCAATGGGAAGCAGCTGTACTGTGGAGACTAGAGAGGCTGCTTGCCTGGTGGGAAACAAGCAGAGGGATGGAGATGGTAGGAGGAGGAGAGCACAGCATGGCAGGCTGCAGTCCTCTCAACATGGCTGGCAGGCAGGCAGGCAGGCAGGCAGACAGACAGACAGACAGACAGACAGACAGACAGAAAGATAGACTGACTGACTGACTGACTGACTGACAGAAAGATTGACTGACTGACTGACTGACTTACTGACAGACTGACTGACTGACAGACAGACAGAAAGATTGACTGACTGACTGACTGACTTACTGACAGACTTACTGACTGACTGACTGACTGACAGTGGATGGTAATGAAACAAGACATGTTGTTTTTGTTTTACAGGCTGGTTTATTTGAACTCCACTCGAAAGAAGCAGCCTTACCATTAGCTATTGCATTGATTAAGTGTGTTTGATTTCTGGTAGAGCTGCCCCATCTTAGATTGCCCTACGGTCTGTCTGCCAACTTTCTGTCTGTTCTCTTAGCTTTCATCTAGGGCTGGAGCCTTTCTTTTTAGTTTATAGTCAGTGGATGGCTCTGTTTGAAAGGTTCAGTAGCAACAGTGGGAAGACTCCCACCAAGACAGAGTGAAAGCAGGCTGAAGGGGCCGCTGCCTGCCAACTGCTGGGTCATAACCACATACAGAATCCCAAAGAACAAGACATCGCTGCCTGAAGCGATGGGGAAGAAGAGAGAAGAAGAGAAAAGGGGTAATAATCAGGAGCGGTTTTCTCTCCAGTACCTAGACTGTGGAGAGAGCAAGCAAGACTCCAATTACGGGCTTGTGTTTGTGGAGAGATAACAGCAGCAGACCGCCTGCCTTGCCCACTCGCGTCCATCAGGGACCCTCGTGTTCCAGACACCAAAGCAAGGTTTCAATCCAGAGCCTTCCTGGACCCCTCCATCGCATTCAAATGCAAATGCAGGCATGCAGAGTAATTGAATTCATCACCAATTCATCAGGCACTTGGAAAAGCCTGGACGAGCTAAAAAAAAACAACTGCCGCTCAATGGATTGGAGGCTGAGGCTTTCGTTTCTAATTACCCCCTTTTCCAGCCTTCTCTCCTCCTGCATTGCAGTGTCTACCTGCTGATTGAGGAATTAGAGTGCATGTCATGGTACTAATGGTACTTAGAGTGGTTCAGGCGGTGGGGGGGGGGGGTTTACATTGTGAGTGCTGTTTGTTTGGCATTGACTTGGCTCTCTGCTGCCCCCTGCAGGTGGTGGATGCAGTGACCGCAGAGTGTCTGGCCCTGAGGGAACAGGTGGCCATCTACGAGCAGCAGCTCGCTAATATGGAAGCGCAGCATGAACTGGTGAGAGAGAAACGACATGTTCATCGATCTTAATTGCAAACGTGACATCATCCCTCACCTCAAAGTCAACCGTACACAAAGAAGGACAAGTCTACCCAATGGTTATCTGGACCTCAAATACACAAGCAGTGGCCCCTGTTGTCAAGCCAGTCCAAACAAAGGTCCTGGAGAGATACCCAGTAGGGGTTGCCGTGGGCAACAAGGTTGGGATGGTCCGATCACCAGGCGATTCGATAATCAGTTGTACCAGGAACAATCTTCACGGTACTGAAGCAGGGTTAGGACACAAGATAGGTTAGAGCAAGGATACATCTTACAATGAGAGATCTGTGAGATGACGTAACCAGCCCATAGAACAAGGCCCTGTTGCTGCACGACACTGCCTCGCCCCCGCGCCCTAGCATTAGCCCCGTCACCACATCTCTCTCACACGTACGCACACACACACACACACACACACACACACACACACACACACACACACACACACACACACACACACACACACACACACACACACCCACACCCACACCCACACACAAAACCCATCCTTTCCCCATCCCCCATCCTCCTCCCCTGTCTCTCTCACGGCTGACAGACGTGCTCCTGGTATCAGATCTGGGAGCTGGGGGCAGGAGAGCGGTGGAATCAAGAGAAACTCCATCACTCTGTGTTTTTCCCTGTGAAGCCCGGCCGCCCGGCATTTAACACACTCCCTCAGGGACATGCTCGATAACTCACGGCCCGGGAAGTGCAGCTGAATACCAAATGAAAACAGAAGTCCCCTTTGTTTTATTAACTGCTATTATTATCAGCATTTCCAAACACCTCATATTCCCCTGATGAATCGGCCGCTGTATCATTATTTATGTGGAGGAAAATGATCGTATGGGCTGCATGCACATTTCTCTAACACATTCCCATATGACGGATGCAGGGACTTTTATAATGCATGGTTGCGAGGTATTGCGACCTGAAGACATACATGTTGAGGTCCTAATAGTTGTGTTTGTCTGCAGGCGGTTGAGAGTCTGGTGGAGCCCGCTGAGGGTACCGCAGCTGCAGGAGCGATGGTGGAATTCTGCAGCCCTGACAGCACTGCGGCCATTATGGATATCAAGGAGTACTACTGCCAGCTGGCTGAGTGCATACAGGTCCAGTATAACACACACCTATGCACGCACGCGCGCACGCACGCACACACACACACACACACACACACCTAAACCTAAACCTAAACCTAACCCCAACCGTCCAGCTGCTGCCCCCCATACTCTACTCCCACTGACCGACTACATCACTCCCCATTCATCCAGAAACTGCCGGCCCAGTCCAGGCGGCGTAAACCTGAGCCTCCTCACACCGCAGCAGAGGGACGGGACGCTTGTTTTCTTTCCCTCCTGACACAACACGGGGGAAGAACCTGAGAATCAGAGGTGGTACTCCACGCCAGAACAGAACAGCTTTGTCCCCCAGTGTGGATGTGTGTGTTACAAGCCGAGGTGCTCTACTAGGGGTCAGGCTGCAGCTCCGGTGGGTCTGACCCTCCCAGGGTCGAGGATGTCTGCCCCCCCAGCAAGGTCACGGCTGTAATCAGACTGCTGGCCCCCTTCCCAGGCTCCTCAGTGGTATGGAGGGAGGCTGTGCTGTAGGGCTCCTTTACCGGGAGCACTGAAGGCTGACCTCAAGGGCCTCTGGAGACATGAGGGCTCTGTGTGTTGTGTGTGTGTGTATGTGTGGGTGTGTGTGTGTGTGTGTGTGTGTGTGTGTGTGTGTGTGTGTGTGTGTGTGTGTGTGTGTGTGTGTGTGTGGAGGTGCAGGCTTTGGCCCAAATTCACTGGAGCTCTTGTTCTTGTTCTCCCTAACCCGGACACTTACACTCTAACTCCCACTCATCCCTTCATCCATTCCCCCTCTCCTCCTTCTCCTCCTCCTCCTCCCTCCGTCTTTCATTGCCAGCTGGACTCAGCCCTGTCTAGGCCTGTCCTCTATTAGTGCCTCACAAGGTGCAATTGTCCCAATCCCAAATGATTGCGATTGGGACTGAACAGTAATGGTGATTGCTGGCGGACTCTGGCACACCTGTGGACCCTGGTGCCACTCATTTACTGTCTCATTTGTTCCTCTTAATCAGGAATGTGGTTGACATGAGGGGAGGTTTATGGTCAATCTCACTGAGTGTGAGGCTAAGAAAGGGTCTGATTACACTGTAACATCCTGTTTTCCCTCTCTAACTACCCTTACTCCAAGAGAGGCTTAATACAGTATCTCTTTGCATTTTACATTCATGAGTACATGCATGTGTTTTGTGTCCTGTTTTTCCCAGTATGAGTGCAAGGCGTCTGCTGGTGTTGCCGTTGGTGATGGGAAGCAGCTGGCGGTGGCCGGAGCGGCGGGGGTGAAGATGGGGGTGACAGACCCCACCCAGATAACGGACGTCAACGAACTGAAGAAACTGGTGAGAGTGACCTCTCTCAAGCTCTCTCCTTCTTTCTCACTCACTCTGTTACTCACCTGTTATTCAGACACCCTGTAATCACGACAGATCCAGCTCTCTCCAGTGTGTCTCTTCCCTCAACTTTCCCACTGAAAAAAACATTTCACAGAAATTATTTCTCAGGCGTAGAGCCCAACATGAGTCTCATATCAATTGTCAGCCACTAAATCAGATGTAATGGTGAAAATGAATAGTTTCCCACAGCAGGTTTAGGGGAGGAGAAAGGCAGTTCACTCCTCTTCGTTCTCGGTGAGTGACAGTTGGGAAATATTGCGAGCTGGATCCTGCTGACCGGAGTGTTTATTCTGAGAGACTCCACATCGAGATGTGAGGGGGTTCTGCTGTGTCTCAATCTGGATTTATCTTCCTCAATGTCTTCCATTATTAAGCACAGTGCTCCACTGTGTGTACGTGTGCTCCCCTTCATCATAATAAACTTCTGAAACTTCACACATTCCTCCTCAGTCTCAGGAGACTGCAAATCCAACAGAAGAATGGAAGTAGACCCTCATCATCTGTCATCTCTCATCCACCCCCGCCCACCCCCCTCCCCTGTCCCGGTCCCTGTCCCCGCCCATAGAGGAAAAACTGTGGGAAATAGAGATGCTCCATTGAGAAATGTACTAATACCAGAGAATGTACTATATATCCTTAGAAGGGCTGTGCTAGAACAAGGAATTATTCTAGAATCATCCACAAGGAAAACACTTAGTAGAATAACTCAGTGACTTGAGTTTACAGTAACTAACTGCACCCAGCTCACCTCCACCCCCAAAATCATCAGCGGTCAGACCACAGCTGACAAGTCCCCATTTCCATAACAAACATGGTGGTTTGGTTCTCATTACCGCGGCCTTGGTCCTAGCCTGCTCTCTTTAAATAAACAGGCCCCTCTGTAACCACAGCCATGCTTTCATAACACCGTCTCCTCTTCCCTAATGTGCAGCACGTGAGCCCTGGCTCTGCCCAGCCCAGCCTGGCCTGACGGACAGACAGGCTGCTTGGGTCTACTCTGTTTCCTCCTTCTCCATCCCTCCCTCCCTCCCTCCCTCCCTCCCTCCCTCCTTCTCTGTCTCAGTGGCTGTGATGGATGCCCCAGGTCTGGTTTCTCACTGAGACACAACTTGGCCAAACAAACAGCTCTCGGTGAAATCATAGAGCTGGACATAGAGCTGTGTATAATAGAGCAGGCATCGATGGGGCACTCCCCCAACACACACACACACACACACACACACACACACACACACACACACACACACACACACACACACACACACACAGACACACACCCCTGTCCGCACACACAGAGGGCAGGCTGCCCAGTGGAGAGTGAGGCATTGAGATGGCCAGGTTGGGAAGTCATCATCAGCCTGTTGGGCAATGGGGCTGAGTGTGCTTGTCTGATGTACCTGAAAGAGAAACAGACTGCCTGGATCCCCATCCGTCTCTGACAGCTAATTGTTTAACTTCTCTGATTGCTGTAATTACTCACAGCAGGGCACCGCACTCAGGAGAGAGGGGAGGGGAGGGGCACGCCACGGTTTGTTTGTTGTCAGGAGAGGGAAGTACACAGTTTGGAGGTTTTGCTGTGCTTTTTGGAATAACTGGGCAGCACCAATTTCAGTCAATGAACTGTGATTGAATTGAAATGAGCCATGACAATGCCAAGTCACGAATCTGTGTAGAACGATAATTAGGAGTTCGTGTTGTGATGTTGCCAACAGCAGTGTACCGGAATATTTCTGTCTTTATTTGTGGGTACATTTATATGCATTTCTGTTGGCCTGTGTTTGCAGATTGCGGAGCTTGAGAAGGAGCTGGCCGAGCTGGAAAAGTGCGGAGAGGAGCTGGAGGACGAGATTGAGATGAAGAGAGCAGAGCATCTGGAGGAGATTGCAGAACTCGAGGTAAGAAGATAGACCCCACTAATAAGCATGTCCCCTTCTCCAAAATCTAGTCCTGTGCTAGTGCCCATCCCAACTTAAAGTTGATCCTAACCCCCAGATCTAGAATCTGACACCCTACTCCCCAATCCTAACCTCAGCCTGGAGCTGCCCAATGTCTTGCCTGTGTGTTTGTGTCCTCCTTAGTGCTGTGTGTGTTCTTCTTGACCCTTCTAAACTCAGTGCGTGTGTGCGTGCGTGCGCGTGCGCGTGCGCGTGTGTCCTCCACAGTGCCGTATAGAGGAGATGAGGCATCAGCAGGCTGACCTGCAGGCCCAGATGAGAGAGCAGTGTGGAGACTACGAGGAGCTGCTCAGCCAGAAGATGGCCAGGGACATGGAGATCGCTGCCTACAGGTGGGCCATAGAGCTTCCTCTTACGAAACAATACACAGTCAACATAATGGCATCTGCAAATGATGTAGCATTAGTAATAGTGTTCGTGTGTACGCATTGTATATGTGTAAGTATGTGTGACAACCTACAGTATGATGTCAGCCTACAATATGATGTCAACTCCATACCCATATTTAGACATTCCTGAGAACAAAGAGCTGACATCCTAGGCCAAGTGGGGTCACAGGAAATAGCTCCTACAGCAGTCATTGAAAACATGATGTCGTTTCCTGCATCCTTGAAGACGCTGATGTCATGCCCCCTCTCGTTGGGGGGATGCTCACCATCTGCCATCCGGGTTTGAAGAGTGACGCACTTCGCCCTTCCCGACCCCCCCCCACTCGCTCCTCCGTGCACCCCTCCAAAGCATCCGACCCTCAGGAGGTGCAGCCCCCCGGTACAGCCCCCCAGTGCAGCCCCCCGGTCAGGAAGAGGCTGCCTCACACAATGCCTCATTAGAATGGACAGAGGGGACCCTACACTGTCAGGGCTGTATGCTGGGCCGCTGCCAGCTAGTTTATCCGCCAGCCTGTTAATGTCAGCCCCACACACACACACACACACCCGCGCACACACACACACACACACACACACATGCACATGCACACACACACGCGCACACACAGACACACACACTTGCACCTTTGCCACAGTTTAAAACACACTCGTCCCCGAACAGACTGTTCCAAAGACACATTACACTAGGCAAAGGCAGACAGTCTGCCCTGACTTTCTTTTTTTAAACTTTCTCTCTTTTACTGAGTGTTTTGTCATCCGTGATTAAAACCATGAATAAGAAATGAAAATCGGAGTTGTTTACGCACTCTGTGCTTCGGAAACCTGTCTGCAAAACAAACCCTAATGACCCTGGGCTGCCATTACTGGGTGCCATCTCGCCTGTAAAGCATCCTCCCAGCGATCTGGACAGATGCTCCCCGCCGCTGCTCCCCAGTGAGGGAGTCTTAATGTGAGACTGAGCCTTATTATGTGTGTAACTCAAGAGTGTTCAGGCTGCAAATGTCTCTGTAGAAACCATGATCCTCCATCCTGTGCGTGTGTGTGTGTGCGCGCGTGCATGCGCATGTGTGTGTGTGTGTGTGCGTGTGTGTGTGCATGTGTGTGTGTGCGTGCGTGTGTGTGTGCATGTGTGTATTCGGCAGGTCATCTAACAGTCTGCTTGTTCTTCTTCTCTCAGGGGTCTGGTAGAGGAGGAGGAGGAGAGGCTATGTTACCTATGAGTGGAGACGGGGCGACAGACCCTCCGGCGCGGGGGGGGGGGGGGGGGGGGGGGTGGATGCTCCCACACGGATTTGACGCAGACAAAGAGCAACGCAGAAACCAGACCTAAATCAGCCGTAGGATCACATGAAGCTAACCGCCACACAGCCATCTGAGCAGATGTAAACTTATCATGACAGATTCATGACGTCTGGAGGCCATTGATAACAGGTCACTGGCAGGTGACCCCTGTTCTACAAGAGGGATGGGTTTGTCTGACACGGGGTTGGGGTGGGGGGGTGGCGGGGGTGAAGATGTGAGTGTGTATTCATTCATGATCCCAGAGTCAAGTGAAGGGGAAGAGGTGTGGGGAGGCCCGGTGGTCTCCCTAAGTGGTCTCTATCAGCTCTGGCTACAGTGTTTAGAGGAAGCTCACTGATATGTTTAGTTTTGTTTGTTTTTACTCACCCTTCCCTTTGTCTGTATTTTCATTCCTTGTGAAAATGTGTCTATTGCCTTTTCCGTAGAATGTCTTTGGGTCCTAGAAAAACGTGATACGGTTCTTTATAAATCCAATGTGTTATTATCAGTCTCATTGTAGATCACCTTTATTGCAAGTTCTCTGTGTGTTTTGTGCCCCCCCCCCACATACACACAGACAGTAAGACCACCTCAGTGTGTCTCGGTAAGATTACTCACCTCCTGATACCCATCACCTCTCACTCAAACACAAGCCGATTACACACTCTTAACCCCTGACCCCTGTACTGTTCACCAGGCCTAGGACAGCCCTCACTCTGAAGTCAGATAGCCTTAACTAGTTACGGCAGGTCACCTTTCATTTGCTTTACATTCATGTGGGTCTTACACATCGTTGGCAGTGTTCATGTATACTTGTGAAGCTGGTGTATTAGTTTAGCTAATGGCTCGTGAAGTTGACATTCTCCGGTTGCTATGTACAGCTATGCTATGTACACCTGGGTCGCTTCAGCAGAAAAAGCTTGTGTGTGTGATTCCTGACTTATTTGTTCATTCTCTGTCCATGACATGAAGGAACTTTGTAAAGTCGAATTACATACCGATGAAATACAATGATTTGCTTGACATCACCTCTCTCTGGTCTTTTTTCCCCCACTCCGTGAACACAATGTCAACAGTGTCTGTGGAATGTACTTGTCCTTCTCCCCGGCTTAACTGTCTTTCCTCACCATCATAGCTGTACATTTAATTCAGGATGAGTAATCCCCTGAGATCCCTCGCATTCGTCTTCATACTTTACCTCACACGTGAAAGTAAATTCTCTGCTATTAACGCTATCAAAGACTTGAGAGTTAGCTCTGACATAACAATGACAAATGGCGTTAATAATGGATCAGATAAGATTATCCACAGCCAGTGAACTCCTGGTGAATCGAAGGCCGGAGCCCCGGCCCCCGAGCCGCGCGGTGTCTTGAGAGGCAGACGAAGGGCTGTGCAGCCAGGGTGACTAAATTGTGTGGACATGAAACATGGAGGCCAGGGGAAGAAGCCAGGCGGTCTGTGGGGCCTGTATTTTTCTCAGGGCCGTGGCGCTCAATCATGTCCTCTGCCTCTGAGGAGTAGACCCATAAGACTTATTGCCCTCCCACCCCCCCCACTGGAATCAACCCGCCAACCACCAAGCTCTCCTACAGCGCCTCTTGGGACTGCCCAGCTCTCCTACAGCACCTCATGGGACGGCCCAGGGCCTGAACGCTGATGTCTGGCACTTCTGTACGATAGCAAAGGGAGAAAAGTGCGGAGAGGGCCTCAATTTTGGGAGGTCGAAATGGGGAAATTGTATGATTGAAGAGTTCTCGCTCTCTCTCTCTCTCGCTCTCTCTTTCTCTCTCTCTCTCTCTCGCTCTCTCTCTTCCTTCCTCTAAACTGAGGAAAATATCCTGACATTTGCAATATACTGGTAACACATAACACACTGAAAGATTCAGACTCATGAATTCTATTCTCCCTCTGTGTAAAATTGTGGCTTACAATATCTGCACTGTAATTCATTAATCAAAACGGCAATGACAGTGCACACTGGCTCTAGGAATCGGTGATGGAATCGTGATTATGCTAAATAAAGAGCTTTTAATCATTTTAGGATTTGTTGTTTGTGGTGTGGAAATGTCTGCCCTCCTTTGTTTTCCTTTGCCCCCCCCTGTCAGAATGCCTTGACAGCTGAGAGGAATGGTTGTTAACCTCTAAATGCTTGTCTGTGACATTGGGGGCCTGGGTCAGCACCCTGACCCCCCCCCCCCGGCCGCCCCTTACCCTCCGAGCCGGACAATTTAATGTGTGGGGGTAGGACAGTCATCAAAGCTCTGTCATGGGTCAGTGGTGAGTGACTTGGTTGGCCTTTTAATCCTGTCGCCCTTGATGAGCTTCGAAGAGGGGGAGGTGAGAAAGCTGCAACAAGTACATCAACAAACAGAAGAATAATTAAGGATAATTTAACAGTCTGCTCTTTTACCTGAAAGTACAGGGTGGAACATTGGATCTGGAATCTGAAATATTGGATATATGACTTGTTAATGACTTGTTCCTTCTGACTATTCCACAAAGTATTCACTGTGCTCATAACATCACATTAACCTCACATGGTGATGAAATGCCCTAACTTCTAGAGTGACAGGGCCTTTGCGTATGAATTATGATATTTCAGACCGACAGCACAAACTGCATCAGTCAACATATCTTCAATCCGCAGCTGAGGAATTTGATTAGGACTTGAGGTAATGGTAACCAGGTCAGCTTGCATGACTCAGTTCAGCTGTCATCTACTCATAGGTACCCTCAGAATACCCTTATCCCAACCACACCGCCCGTGCAAATAAACACTGTCCTCAATGAGAAGAAAAGTCATTTTTTAAGGTTTCTTCAATGCTGGGCGGAAGCTGGGGACCAAGCTGGTGTTTATACAGCAAATAAATAAGAGAAAAGGGGGGTTGAATCAAGGAAGAAAATAGGAACTGTACAAATATACAAAACCGAGAGAGCTATTGAGAAAGTATTTCCTTAACAAGATGAGAACAAATAATAAATGATGGGGCCCCTCTCCCCTGGGGCAGGGCTGCCAGGCCTGAGGCCTGGAGGAAGTGGGCATCGCTCTCTCTTTACAGGGGTCACAGACTCAGATACACTGTGGGAGAGACAAGCGAGCACCACAGCACATAGTCCAGAGTCCTGAGAAAACACCATATTTCCAGCATTGTCTCCTGCAGGGAATGTGCCCCCACTGTTTTCACAACTGTAACACCATATAAAATGCCCATGGAATATTGTGATGATGGCTGTGGTTTGGTCATGTGACGTCGGGGTCCCCATCCTGTCGTCAGGGTGTGTTGTAGCCCCTTGTATCTTCAGTCCCCACTTGGCCTGTATAACTGAGAGACTGTCGACAGCCTGGGCCCCACATTTACCCCACACTCCACACATGTCTCTCCTACAGCAGGTGGCAAACACCATACCAACATGTGTTGCTTGTTCAGCACTTGGATCTTGTCTTGAATTGAAACACAGACTAGCGATTTCATTACCTTCAATAGTGTGCCTTTTTAAATCGCGCCGTTATTTCCTCATAAAATTAATTTAGTGATCGTGTCGGCAATTACCTAGTGATGAAATATTGCATTTCGGCATATTTTCTGCTGATTTCCCCCCACCTCTGCGAAACAAATTAGTCTCGGCCAAAGTTGATAAAGGTTACCTCCTTTCCTCGAATGTCCCAATTAATCAACTTCAGAGAGGGTCGAATGGATGGAGGTGGATCAAAGTCTTGGCTACGGGTAACACCTGTAAACGGGCAAGACTTGTATTCTGTGGATTTCATTCCATTACAGGGTGTTAGCATCTTTTTCAGTACAGTGACTTTAATGTCAACCCAAGGCTTACACAGATCCACCCATTTGCAGTATTGAACTCTTGGCAGATGGCCTGGAAGGATCATGGCTTCCCTGCAGCTGAACATCCAGTACCCAATGTTACGCCTCACCTTCCCCCTGAATCTTCCCATATCCATGCAGTGGATAAACAAGATATATGTTTCCTTATGTCTGTGTCATAAGGTTGAAAGCATATGCGTTGTCCATGGAATTCTTTCATTTGTTTTAAAGAATAAGCATGAATTTGAACATATCTTTCTGATTTCCACTCATGTACTCCTGCAGGAGGTAATTCCTCTTCATCTGCCTCTCGAGACAAGGAGCCAGAGCACCACAAGTCCAAACCATCATAATTTGGGTCAGGAGTAAAAAATCACATGTGTCATAGTTTATGCAGGCAGCAGCCATAGCCTGGGGTTATGGCTGGTCTAGTATTTGGAACAACCTACCAAATCTTTTTCTTAGAGCGCCAGTCATTCGTCTTCTCCCAGACACCTAGGCCTGGTTCCTCTCAGCACTGACAGGACAAGCAGGTAACTTTTATTTCCATTTGTTTCTACATGAATTCTATAGTTTTACGATCACATTATAAATACTGGGACCAATCTAATCTCAAATTCAATTGCCTGTTAGCTGACGTAAGACGCCTATACCTAAGCTACACAGCCTGTGCCCTGCAGACAGACCCTACATGTCTTTAGTTATCTGGATAAAACCTTTGGAGGACCACATAAAGGAGGTCAACATATGGAGCAAATTGAGATTACTCACTGGTGGTAAGAAGGTTATCCACCAATTAATCTCGGAATTCCATCCCCCCCATCCTATTACCTTCAATGGGGGACAGGCTCAAGTGCTCTACATCGACTCAATCCCTGTTGTATTCAAAGTTTAAGAAGTCTCTCCCTTCTCAACTTGTTTCCTGAAGCCCCTTAATAAGTGACCATTAAATGCCTGGTTGAGTGTTTAGCCGGCGGTGAACCTTAGTAGAGCCACTGGGCCCATCGTCTCTGTGTGCCTTTGCTCCTTGCGGAGGTTCACCGGAGGAGTTGTCAGCTTTGCGATGTTTTACAGCTCCGTTTGCAGACAAAACACTTCTTAACTGAATCCCCCCCAACAACATCTGCTGCCAATTTAGCCCCAACATTCCTGCAGTCGGTGCTGTTTAATATTCACAGGGGCTACGATCTGCCTGGGCAGGGGGATGGGAGACGGGGGGAGAAGGGGGGGGGGGTGGGTGTCCGAGACAGCCAACCTCCCCTCCACCCCCACCTCCGATCCCTGGTCCAGAATCCAGACAGGGTGAAAAATGAGGGTCTAAAGCAGAGTGAGTTGGAGGAGAGGCGGGTTAACCAGACTAATTTGCAGGGATAATAATGGCGTTCTCACAAGGGCCTTGTGGGACTGGTGGTGTAGAACGCAGACCTGACAGTGCAACCACACAGGAAGTTTACAACATAGCCCGGCAAATCAGAATGTATTTAATCATCAAACGCGCAGAGAGGAGCTGGCGGCCAGGCCCAGACGCAGCAGCCGTCCTGAGATGAAGACAAATCTGTGGCGGAGAGTGAGGTAGAGGGAACACCAAATGTGCTTCTTGAATAAAGACCGCATTTCTGAAAGCTTTAAGCCCTCGACTTTATGGGCCTACACTAAACACTACACGTCAAAGGTGCACATTTTCATTCTACTCTTGCCAAAGCGCCGTTGGCTGAATGGTAACATTACTGAGTGCTTTTTAAAATGGTTTTAATTGTTTTCATGTGAGTATCTAAAAATAAATGTTGTTTTACCATTGAAAGAACAGCAAAGATTGATGCATTGTAACTTTTATAGGAAATTACTAGCTTAAGGGAAACTTACAATCTTCTCTTTACTGGCAACAGTCAAAATACCCTCCGAACACAAACACTTGCCATATGTATTGCCTGACTGATTTAAGCCAGAGAGCATTAACCCTGTTAATTGATAATTAAGCCAATTGCATGGTTTCTAATATAATGTGACCTCATAAAGCACTATTGAATATCTAAGGATATCCAAAGTAGTCCTAACCTACAAATGCAAGGGGATATTAATTTCCCTTCATACAGTGCATGTTTACATGTTTATACTAGTTTTTATGAGAAAGCTTGTTTTTCCTGGTATACACATATATGAGCTTGTCTCATAGGGAATACAATACCTCTTGGAGACAGTGAAGATCTCATATAAACCTTTAAAAGGCGAGCAAAGACAGAGCAGAAGATAAAAATACTGAATTCATGTGATATTTGTTACCGTAGGACATACTCCACATTTGTGGGAATATTTTTCTTTCCCTGTGTCTAGTAGATATCCATTACTCCCAGTGTGCTTCTGGGTGGCATTACGATTTATGCACAAATAAATTCTGTCTGGATTTAGTGCAACTCGTGCCTTTGTTCCCTCTTGTGCACATGCAGACTGCGGGGTGTAGAGATGGTATTTCTGTGGTTGACACCCAGGGTTCTCGTCTGAAGAGGGAAGGAGGGAAGGGAGCGAAGGATGATATGGATCGTGCGACACCTAGCTTGCTCCCTCTCTAAAGGATATCCCTTGCCATGGCAACTGCATAAACATCAGACTCCCTTACAAGGGGGAGGTCTAGGGGGAATATACAAGGGCACTATTTTTTATGGATAGAAAGAGACTTAGTCTCGTGTGTGCAGATCTGGGGTTCTGCATGGTGGTGATTTACTGTGCTGTATACTGTACTGTACATGATTGTGAGAACATTATGCCGCATATGAGCACGCACACACACGCACGCACGCACGCACGCACGCACGCACGCACGCACGCACGCACGCACACACACACACACACACACACACACGCACACACTGCTGCACAACATAGAGTAACACCACAAAAAAGGAGGGTTCAAGTGTAAGGCAATGTAATGTACATAAGTAAGTAGGTGTTGTCACAAAAAGATCAAAGATATCTCAGAGATACCCGGCCTCTCGTCTCCGAGTGCCTCAGTTAGTCATCTTCGGTCCAGTCATCAGGAACCGAGGGCACTTTTCTTCCCATTGATGCTCAGCTCAGGGCATGTTATACTCAACCATCTGCCTCTCTGTCATCTAATGCATGCATACTGTACAGATGGAGATCGGGGGTCTGCTACATGACAGGGCATCCATAAGACGTCAACACTTCCCATAGCATGCCTCCCATTACAGGGAAGACTCTTAGCGATGACAGAGGCTGTGAACAGAGTCTATGAGGAGGCAGGCTGCCTGTATGGATATTGTACAGTATGAACTGGAGTTCAGGGTGTTTTCAGAACCATTCGATTTTTTTGGCTAAGTGCATTTTGACCAACCTCCTGCTCAGTGGCTGTATTTGACCATAGAGTGAACTAGGGTGGAAATGACCCATTGGCAGCAGCCATAAGTAGCAGATCCCTATCTTACAGTAATCTCTCAGTTGTGGTCGCCCTGAGCTCCCACATGTTTACCAGACTGCTAATGAAGTGCAGCCAATGAGGTAATAATGTGTTACATACTGGATCCTAGTCAGGCGCAGAACTGCATTGTTTTTCAGCAGATGTTGACTGGGTCTTACTCACAGGGCTGTGCTAGTTTGTTTCTGTGTTTGTGTCGCCGAGCTGTATTTTTAGCTGTGTTGCTGGCACATGACGAGGTACCCAGTGGCCAGCGTGTCCGTGCCCAGTCCACTTCATTCTGGGGTCCTAACCGTTTACTCTGAGCATAGAATTACTCAAGGCTAAACACACACACACACACACACACACACACACACACACACATACACACGCACACACACACACACACACACACACACACACACACACACACACACACACACACACACACGCACACACACACACGCACACTCTTTTGTTGGACTCTATTTTCTGTGTTTATTGAATTGAATTGAATTGAATTGAATTGAATTGAATTGAATTGAATTGAATTGAATTGAATTGAATTGAATTGAATTGAATTGAACTGAATTGAATGTGAGAACGTGGCTTTATTTGCTACTATTATACGGTAGATGTACTGGCTGCTGGGTTTGCGTGATTTGTGTGATATGAGCCACTCATGCTTGGGAGTCTGGTTTTACTGCATGTCCCCCGTGGAATGAGATTACATCTACAATATTTCAGGCTGTTAGTGTACCAGAGGTCATGTTTACACAACTGAGTAACTGTTGAGGAGATGGCCCCCATGTGGATAAACTTTCCTTGGCAAAGAGAAAAGTGAGTTGGCTGTTAATGTTCAAAATGTTGGTAATTTTCTCACCATGCGCAAGGCTATTTAGTTGAATTGTGCTGGAAATTGCTACATTTAGGTGACAGAAACATTAATCATGTCTAAGAGAATTTGTGAATTTTTCAATACTGTATCTGTACTCTATCCGCATGAAGTTTTGAACTCCTGAGTATAAGGTCAGTGATTTTAAGAAATACCACAGACAGCGCTATACACTAACAGGTGGTACTGTAATTAAAGGGATAGTTCAGGTTTTTCAATGTTAGACCTCATTTTCCACTTACTTGGAGTGTTATAGGCACACACACACACACACACACACACACACACACACACACACACACACACACACACACACTTGACCTTTGGAGAGCAGGTCCATACTGCCAAATCACCCCTCTCCAGTGCCACCCTTATCTGTGTGTATGTACATTTGATAATCCCCGTGTTTGTCTGAGCTGTGATTGGCTGGACCAAGGCTGGTCCAGTGCCCGACAACACGCCTGTCCTGTGGCCTTGGCGGCTGCTGCTGTTTGCCTGCTGTTGGGAGGATCCATTCTCCTGGAACTCAGGGGCCATACTGTACTCTGGCTGTACTCTCTACTCTATGTTATGTGTCCCTCTGTAGCATATAGAGTACAGCAACTACAGCCTTCTGTCTATATGCGAATCCTCTAGAACCCCTCTAGAACCCTGTGCTCTCTACAGTGCTGTATATACCCCTCTAGAACCCTGGGCTCTCTACAGTGCTGTATATACCCCTCTAGAACCCTGGGCTCTCTACAGTGCTGTATATACCCCTCTAGAACCCTGTGCTCTCTACAGTGCTGTATATAAACACCTCTAGCAACCCCAGGCCTGCATCTCTGTGTATCCCTGGCTGTCGGCCCCACTACTTGTCTCCTCTGCATACTCCACCGTCTGTGTTTACTAACCCTGCACCAGGAATGCTTACCAGAGACGCATCCACAGACGAAGAGGAGGAGCAGGACAGGAAGGTCTTCAGGGTGTGTGTTTGATAAACAATTCAGAAAAAATAATTAGCAGATAAGACACCACTTTGATTCACCGTGGGGACTCAACTTCGCATATTGCCTGAAACCCCTAGTCACAGTAACACGCCTGATATTACCATATTGCTGAATTTTTAATCAATTAAGGACCTAAAGGAGAAATGAGAAAATGCAGATTTGCTCTGGTGGGATTTCAGGGGCAAGGACAATTCTCTTATATTTGCATATGGCTCATATTTGCATTCATAACTGTATACAATATTCTCTAGCTATACACAGTTTGAGTAGCTCTCTCTGAACAGCTGCCTGCCATTTTCAAGGCAATCAGTGGCTCAGACCAGACCAGTTGGACATCTGGACAATAAACGATGTGCTTGCAACTGCTGCTGCCTGCTGTTTGCTGGGCTTCACACAGAGGTGTAGCTGGGACTACAAACTCATCTCTCCGTAGTGGGGGAGAGGTGCCAGGAAAAGGCTTGGCTGGACCTGAGACTGCTGTGTCTGTGAGCTGCTCAGCTGGCTGTCCTGACTGATAAGAGAGGGAGGGAGGGGGGAGGGAGGGAGCGAGGGAGGGAGGGAGAGAGAGAGAGGAGGAGGAGGAGGAGGAGGAGGAGGAGGAGGAAGAGCTGCTGTTCCTAGGCGTGCTCCATGTTCATACACTCTCTCTCTCTCTCTCTCTCTCTTTCTCTCTCTCTCTTCTTCTCTCTATCCACTTTCTCTATTTCAGTGCAGCTGGTTTGTGAAGCCTGGGAGTTGACCTGCATTAAGACATCATTAAGACTGGCGGTTAATAGGGAGGGTATTCGTGAACATCTTCAAAAGTGTGTTAAAGTGTAGAGCTTTGGCAGTGATTTAAAGGAAATCTGCTATTACACATATTTTAATAGGGTTCATCTAATCCATGTTGGCAGATTAGAGCTGTCTGGACATCACCCAAATACTGCTTCTTCACTTAGCATAAATGCATACTAATGCATTTATGAGCCAAAAAGTATTCATAAAGGAAACCTGTTTCTGTCCTTTCGGTTGAATGAAGCTCTCAAGCCAAGGTTTTCTAGTAGTACTACTTTCCAAGTACCCAAATGCACTCAAGCAGCTTGAGATAATGTTGTTGGAAGTGGGAAGCTACTATCAAGATGTAGAAGCTTGATTTCTCCTCTGGCTTATTCAGGGGTTGTGTTTATGAGCTTATTCAGGGGTTGTGTTTTGAGATTATTGTGTTGACACGTGTCTATTATGCCAAATTGCGAATTGTAGTCTAACCTTGCTTCTCTCTCCCTTGTGTTCTGTAAACTCCCTGAAGCTTAAGAGAAAATGCGTTTCTTTCTGTTCTTCTGTTAGCCGGTGGCCACCTGACAGTGATTTGCTGATCCTGTTCAATTTCATGATGGCTCCCCTCCTCAGAGGCCTCAGGCCCGGAGAGGCAGCCAATCAGACGCCTCTGGTCCAGTGCTGCTGACCCATTATAGGTCATAGTGTGCCACAACACCACGGCTCTGTTCGTCCCGGCTCTGTTATATGTTTTCCATGTTCTATTTTGAGGGGTATGAAATCCAGTAATGACATAGGCACTGTGGTCAGTTTCATTGTACAATTTGTTTTTTTTGGAATACCCCTCCGTTACAAAGACTAGAGGGAGAGGTTGAATGGTTTAGATCAGGATTTTTTCCTGATCTTTCATGGACTGTCCCATACTTTCATAATGAAGCTGCCCACATAACTCTATTAGATCTGCCCTTCCAGTCGATTTGCATTCATGGAAGAAAAAACCCAGGGAAAACACAAAGCGGAACAGAGCTTGTCATGCCCTGACAACTACATCCCCTAATTTTAGTAAAACAAGCTCCCTGAATGTTGTCAACTCCAGTGGGTTCAGACAATAACATCCATTCAAGCCCTTCAAGCAGAGGAGAAAGGAGATGAATTTGCCACTTGAAAGATTAGGGGGAATACCTTGAGGGTAGCGACTCATGTTGCTCTCTGCCTGTCTGTCTGCGTGCCAGGTCCCGGGCCGTTAACGCCTCTGTGCTCGCATGGCAGCCCGCAGACTGCAGGCTTTCCTGACAGGCTCTGGCTCGGCCGTCAGAGACGTGGCCTCTTAACTGGCCCTAACAAGATAATAACTCTGGAAAGGCTCCCCTGATCAGCAGCAAATTGTTTCTTTAAATGTTGTGGAGGTGGGGTGGGGTGGGGGGAAGGGACGAGGGGGTTGCTGGCATGACCTTGAATGGTATTCATCAACTGCCCTTCTGGACCCAGGATGTTCTATTGTCAGCCTATCAGGTAATCTCCACCATGCACACCACTGATAACCTTCTTTTCTGGGTGACACCCTTGTGATCTGCTTCCTGTCTCCCTGCTTACGTTAGATTATTGTGTGCTTGCATGTGTTGCCTCACGGTGTGGTGTGCTTATAGATAGGCCTGTCTTATGGGATTCAAAGACAAACTGACACCTTAAATGTTGTTCTGGTCTATTTACTTGTCATCTTGTTAGAAACAACTGGTGGAAAACGAGGAAGTGTTAACATTACAAGTCTCCCAACAACAACAACAACAACAACAACAACAACAATAGAGAACACTTCAATACATTTATAATTTATAATATTTAGTTTTTTTAACATGACAACACAGCACAAGGCCTTGTTCCATTTTACAATGTCACAGGATCCTCAAGAGGACTCTTGTTTACAATGTCACAGGATCCCCGAGGGGACTTTTTTTTACTGGCAGAAATGCAACCGTAAAGAACCTAGCACTGTGTACATTATCCCCCAACAACCCCAGGCCTCTCTGGACATGACTCCTCCACGCTACTCTGACCACAGCCAGCCTAGGGTGTGTGTGTGTGTGTGTGTGTGTGTGTGTGTGTGTGTGTGTGTGTGTGTGTGTGTGTGTGTGCGTGTGCGTGTGCGTGTGCGTGTGTGTGTGTTTGTGTGTGTGTGTGTGTGTGTGTGTGTGTGTGTGTGTGTGTGTGTGTTTGTTATCCCCCAACAACCCCAGGCCTCTCTGGACATGACTCCTCCATGCTACTCTGACCACAGCCAGCCTAGGGTGTGTGTGTGTGTGTGCGTGTGTGTGTGCGTGTGTGTGTGTGTGTGCGTGTGTGTGTGTGTGTGTGTGTGTGTGTGTGTGTGTGTGTGTGTGTGTGCGTATACTTTCCACTGCACCCAAAAGTTGCTTACAAACAGGACCTGGGGAAGGTGACTTTCTCTGCCCTCCTCCGATCACAAATGTGTAACAATCTCATGATGGGAAAGGTATGACCCTGAAGACATTAGTCTATGGGCCAGTGCATTTGCTTTGTTCCCAGTCTGCGAGGTAAGGCTAATGTGGCTGAGCTGTACAGCCTGTGGTTTAATCCTGGAGGACAGTTTTGGCTCACTGACGAGGCAAATGAGTTCAAGAAAAGGGTCCAAACTACCCACACACCCCACCGCATTCTCAAAGTACCGTTTTAGAAGTTAGCGCTCTCTAACTTCAAAGTGGCTCAGGATGATGCCAGGAGACACCCACCCTGGCTTCCTGGTCCCACCGACATCATCGTCATCTTCCCTCGGAGGGAATCTCCACCTTGACAACAGAAGGAGCCAGACGTCTCCCTCTCTCATCTCCTCTCCTCTCCTCCCCCAGTCCCCCTCCCCCTTCCCTGGCTGCCCTGTGTTTGCGCTGGGCTTGTTTTTATGACCACTCCAGTGATCCGTGGCCGCTGCAGAGCTGCTGGTGTTAACACAGCTGAGGTGCATTAGAGAGCCTGTTGTTCCTGCCTCTTACCTGGCTCCAGGCTCTGGTTGCAATCCAGAGTGTTTCCCCTTCGCCTCCGAGCAGACGCAGATGCAGACGAAGCCCCCCCCCCCCCCCCCCCAACTCCCCCCCCCCCCCACACACACACACCTCCCCTCCCGGCTACCACATCCAAGTCCAAGTGGCACCCCTCAGACCTCAAGACCGTTGTGTGGTTAATTGCCCATGGTGTTGTGCTCTCTCTCTCTCTTTCTCCCCTTGAAATGTTTGACATTTAAACCAGAGGTTGTCCAGCAGTCTATGGTCAGATCCACTTGATCTGAAATGAGTTAGATCTGCCCAGGTGGGTGAAGCAGAGCGTTTGACTGGACAGCATCCACCCACCAGTGTCAGTCTGTCAGTGGTTCTGAGGGCTTTGTTGGTGGTATGGTGGGCCCGCCAACTGTAGTAAAGGTTTTTATGATGTGGCAGAAGTGATCCTGGGACTCAGTGCCAAGAACAGACCAGATGTTACTCCTGCAGCCTCACTCTTGTGTTATAGCTCCCACAGCACACAGTATGCCTCTCTCTTCACAGTAGATTCCCCTGCTTTCCCTCTCTAGCCGTGGGGAGATCGTCAATAATTAAGAGTGCCACAAGAGAGTTACTGACTGTGTCTGACACTCATTACCCATAGTGCCTTGCTCATCATATTCCATGCCTCAGACCATTTTCTCACAACTCAAACTGATGGACTCTCCACACCCCCCCCTCCCCCCCTCCCCCCCCCTCCCCCGTCCCTCCCCCCATCCTCCCAGCCCCTCACCACTTCTTCATGTGATTGGAAGGCAGACAGGCAGTGACACACATTCCAGCAATGACAGTGAACAGGCTGGAGCCTCTCTTGTGCGGAACCTTGAACTGTTAAAAGGGCCGTCAGGGGCGCCGTAACGCCCCGCTGGCGACGCTCCCTGCCCTGCACAGCACTGTAACTCTATAGCCTCATTGTCACGCTCCATATCGCCCAAATGACCCCCTGCCCAATTATACAGCTGACCCGGGTTTGATGACATAACCTTGGGCGGTTTCGGGGTGCGCTGGCTCAGAGGGGTACCTCCTGTCTGTCACGGCATGTCAACTCTGCATGCTAACCAGACACTTCCCAGAGTGGTCCCACTGGGGGCCGGGGAGGGAGTGTGGCTCCCATGCAAAGCCCTGGACATTTCTCCTGACTTATTCACTCCCCCAGGGACTCCTTTCATGATAGGTGGGACCAAGAGAGACACTTTAAAGGGGCACTCAGTGAAAATATATAGTTGTCGCAGATTGTCACTCAGCACAGGAAATGTAAGCATGCCACCTCTCTTGAAGGGTTAAATAAGTCTCTCACATTCCTAGTCCAATTACTGCACAATACTGGAGTTATTATGCCATTATTGTGGTTTCATGGACTTGTGCATTTATTTGACGCTTTTTCAAGGTTCAATGAATAGAACCCTTAATATAAAAATTTGCTATAAAATTAGTTTAGAACATTTTATTAAAGGATAGTAACAAAGCGGGGTTATTGCTGTATTTCGTCTTAAACCTATTTCAAAACGTAGTCATTTTTATAAGGCAATCAGAGAAGCAGGTTTAAGCCTAAGGCAACTGTTCAATAATATACAGAGTTTTCATGGGAAACAGAAATGTTTTGACACAATACGTCAACAGTGATTGCTTGAGCTAGATTCCTTTAAGATTAAGATTATCCTGCCCCTGAGTGTCTACAATATCCTGCTGGAATCAGGAGGTTTGTGCAGTAATAACTTGCATGATTGCTAAATGCTAATACTGCTGGACTTATCATTATCTCCATGTGCAGCAGTTATGCTGTATTAATGTAGCGCATGCTTAGTGAGCAGTTTACGCTACTGTATGGGAGCCTGTCAGTGGTGAGGTGCTGCTTGATGGCCCTGAGTTTGATTTAGCATTTCAACAGCGATGTGCTTTCGACAGTGGCAGAATTTCTATGCACGCAGCATTTAGCATGGGCTATTCACTTGGCATTGGCCATGACAGCCGTCCCTTGGGACCAAGGTTATTTCCTCGCCATGATAGAGTTTCAAGACTAGTAAACAGTGATACCAGAGCTGATGACAGGACTGAAATAGATATTCATTGATGGTCGGTTGTACAAATCTTTCTATAGACCCTCAGTGACTACTACAAAATGGACACAACACAATGATTTCTTAAAATAAGATTTTTTAATATTACTTATTATCATAAAGATATATTTACACACTTTACAGAAATAGAAAATAAAAACACAAAGCTACGCATGAAAGGAAAAAATAAAATAAGTACTCCAAGAGCTAAAGCTTATCTTTTATAAATTAGAAACCAAAAGTTCAAATATGTACACAGTATTTCAACCATTTCTGATACACTTGTTTTATTCATTTATTTATTTATTTATTCATTTATTTTTGCCCAGTTCAACATCAAAACAGAGACAGGGACTGTACATTTGGCCTGGTGAGTAATATGAGCACACACCTTAAACAGGATTAAAGAGGTTCAGGAGTAATACATTGTCTTTTTAACTGTATTTTGCTTGTGACCTAGTAACACTGTTGCGATGGCATGTACACCTATACAGACTCAGGAGTTCTCCTCACACTACTCAGAATGGTGCTGGACACAGTGGCCATGTCCTGTAAATGGAGAACATGTCACAATCAAAGGGAGGAGGGGCCTGTTCTATTCTGGGTATGAAGTCTCATTTGACGCTGCAAGATAATGACAGATCATTCTCATTTCCCACGGAGGATGAAATCTAGTTATCCTATGGATTGCCCAGCCAGTGGAAAAGTGTGAATGCTTGGGGATTGAATCTCAGCCACTTGATCCTGCAGACATGTACATGATATATGATGACCGGCTTTAGATGCACAAGGTAAAACCATGGAATGTGTTGCATGCTAACTCTTTTCTGTTTTCCTTGGTCGGTCAAATCTTGGACTCGTTTTATTTTGAAAGGGATTTTTCGATTGTTGAGAGCTGAGTGAATGTGACAGTTACATCAAAGATTAAAGACCTAGAGGTTTGATTGACTCTTTGTGGGGGCTGCCTACAGCTAGACTGATACAGTGACCATGGCTAAGCTACTGTTTTTTTTTGTTTTTTTTAATCACTTGCTAGCCTGCTAGCTAGCTGCTAGCCTCTCTCTTCTTGCCTCCACCAGTCATACATATCTATCCCTCCTCAGATGATCCACTCCTAACGTGCCCCCAGCCAAATGCACATTTCGACAAGTGAAAAAAGGAGCTAAACACAAAAGTGACACCAGGGAAAACATGCTAACAAGTGCATAGGGACATTACTCAGGCCTTGTGATGTAACAAAGAGGAGAAATTTAGAGGAAACAGATGAGAGGATGGGAATCGTTTCTCTTGTGTAAGCCTTGCTGGAAAAGACCATTAAGGAAAATGGTTTTGCTCTGCGAGCGTAATGTATTGGTTTACCATTTCAGTTTGAGCCTGGACGTGCTTGTCCCTCTCCACCACAAGCCCCATTAACCTGATGTGCAAGGGGAGGGCTGTGGGCTAGGTTCTACAGGAGGAGAATGCCTGAAAGCTTTCACGTGTCCATGAGATCTTGTGCTGCAGACTAAATTTCTATATTGTTACGACCACAAAAGATACAGTTTTTCCAACACTGTATTTAAAAACGTAAGCTTTGGACAACCAGCTAGACAAGAATCAGACAACAAAAAATTGTCACAATACACTGGAAAACCATTTCATATCAAGAGACTCTTGTTTTCAGGGTTTGTTTTTCCAGCAGCATAATGGAATTGCAAAGTTGCAGCCTTGCGTGCCCCTACAGAGAAGTCTTGGAGCAGAGCCAGGTTGATTGATGGGCCTCATTGATACTGGAGGCTTTGGATCGTGTGATATTTGGCTTTGGATGTTGGATCCAACTGATAACCATCATCAGGGTGTTGTAGCAGGGATGAGGGCAGTTTTGGGAGACCAGGACTCAAATTGTACTGTATTGTATTCTACATAAACATTGGTTTGCTCGACTCCCTGGAGGGACAGCTTAGCTGGTGCAGATGGTGAAGATACATTCATGAAGAACAGTGAGGATACAGATGTCGCTCTCTTGGCTCCATCACACTAACTTCTCAGACAGGAAAATAGTGATTTTAAACCCCATATTCTGACCCAATCTACTCCAACATCCGAACTCCTGTGGCTTAGAACTCATATATACCCCAGCCCATATCCTGCTACTATCGCCTCCAATAATACATGAGACACTCCGAGCCTCATTTCCAAGGAGCATTAATGAAATCTACATCTCTGTCTGAGACGATATGAAATAATAATGGGTGCGAAATTATTACTCTTCACAGGGCCCTAAGATTTAATACATTTTTAATCAAGGTGAGCTTGGCTGGGTGTATTACCACTGTGATTTTAGATGCTCTCTTAATAAGAGTTTCTCATGCTGGGAGGCAGCAGATGTGCTTGAGAGTACTCTGCTTTATATTCCCAATCTCTGTGTGAGAAATGGCAATGGAAGAGAGATAATATTGATATTGAAAGTCTAGGTTATAACTAAGCGGGTTAGAAAAACAACGTGCCAGCTTTCTTGCCTGGTTGTTTATGAAAGCCATTTGTGTTGGGATGTTTTTCACTACGGTCTAGTGAAAGCCATTCTTAACTATAGTTGAAACCAGATTTAGATTAACGGACCAACCGAAAAACAGATTTCCCCCATTCCCCCCTACACCTAACAACAAACCGGATGCTGATTGGATGGTGTCTGCTCTACAGGTCACAATTGTAGCATGTTACATAGTTACATAAATCAGCGGGGATTGGGGTGGGTGGGTAGGCGGTAGGGGGTGGGAGGACGGGGGGGCGGTGGGGGGGGGTTAGGGTAGGGGGAAGGGTGTGGTTCCAATCTAAGCCAATTTGACAATGAGCTCAGACTGCGAGTGGCCCCAGCCAGCCTTGGGGAGGCCCATCTGAGAGAGATTAGCCATTGGATTTAATGACCTTAATGATCAAAGCCACGACCACCTGTGCTGTGGAAGTACAAGCTAAAAAGGCAACTGTACCCGACAGAGGGATACATACAACCAGAATGACTAGCGAGGACTGGATCTGGATACATGGCTATAGTGGTGTAGCATAATGCAGACGGGAGAGTAAAGATACAGTAATATGTAAATATGCTCATATATAAATGTGTGTGTTTGTGTTGTTTCTTAAATAAATGCGCAAAATAGAAACTGCTCTGGTACAGGCTTCTATCACAGCACCCTGAGAAAAAAAAAAATGAAACTAGAACAAAAAAAATCTAAACTAAACAGTAATATATTCCAGTATGATGGAAAGGCATAGCATTCCGTCAACGAAAGATCTCTAAGGGTCAATCCAGCCTGATGCTAAACAGTCAGAGAAGAGAGCACTATTGGTAGGCTGAACATGGTGGTATATTTGCTGAGCTGACTGATGTCTGCCTGAAAGTGTTTTTGGTCTAATTTAACTGTCCTCCTTGCTACCACTGCCTTTAAATGGGATGTTGTTCTTAAAGAATCTTATATCGTAATGCATATGTCAGTGTTTCAAAGACTTCAAACAAGAGGTAATGTGTTTCTCGTTTCTCTCTTTCCTTTTCATTTTCCTTCATTCCTGGCAGCATCGTGGAGTAGGTTATTATTTGGCACTTAATTAAAAGGAGCGATAGTCTGTCGGTTAGGAGCGGACCACCCCTGCCAGTTAACAGTCGCGGAGAGAGCAGCTGCTCAGGGCAGCAGAGTGGCGAGGAGGCTGGGAATGGGATTGGGAATGGTTTTGGGAATGGGATTGGGATTTGGGAATGGGATTTGAATTGGGAATGGGATTTGGGATGAGAGGATTCTATTCCCAGGAGGGACATTGTAGCTGTAACCTTCAGCACATCGTTTAAACCCCAAGGTGTTAACGGGTTGTGTAAAATGGAAATATCTTTGGATTAAAGTATCCTCCAGATTAAGGAATTATTGTGGTGCTGAAAGCAGATTGGTATTGACTAGGTGTGCTGTTTCAAACAACTAAATAGAATCCTCGCCTCTGTCTGATTTTAGTTTACTTCACATATGTTTGTAGTTACACAGTACAAAGCACCAATTACGATGGTAATTTAGTTAGAATGATCATGAAATAAAAGTTAATGATCTTATCCTTTCTCCGCTTTCTGAGAGGAGAACCACGGACTGACTTTTGCAGCAGACGGGTGAGAATGTCGTGGGAGAAGTCGCTAACTTGGCTCCAATGGGTCGGCCATTTGTAATAAATTGAAAACTTCAGGATAAATGCAGTCAACTTTTGAAACTCTGCCACTGCCCTTCCTCATGATCACCACCCTTTCACTAGTAAAGCCAGAAGTAGCTACACGGCAATGGAATCAATGGCTGTGGTCACCTTGGGTCTGACAGAATGGGAATACCACACCACGGAGAAGAGGTGACTGACGCTTTAAGACTAAGACTTTGGACCGGGCTCCCCTGTCAACCACACATCATGCAAAGTGTGTGACATTGGGGGAGACAGCTATGACAGGGCTCTAGAAAGCAAATGATAGAAAAACACTTGGGAGGAGACAGAGATAGAGAGATAGAGAGCGGGGAGTGAGAGAGAGAGAGACAGAGAAATAGAATCTGGTAGCTCGGGCTCAATACCCCCCACCCCCCATTCCCTGCCCCCAATTCTTCTTAGAGCTGAGGGTGAGCGGCTTGTCCTGATTTTTTGTGGACAGAAGAAGAGTTGCTTGAAGAACCAGCAGGTGCTATGGACATCACTCTTCAGGCTGGGCAAGCGTAGGCCCTTCGTTGCAAGGACCCCCAAGGCAAAGGAAGAGCATAGAAATCAGAACCTGGGGGAGGGCGCTCGAAGCAGTGCCTGCAAAATAAAAACAGAAAAGTGCCATAAGGCCGCTGTTTTTTCCACAGGCATTACAGTATATGAGTCATGCAGGCACATCATCTTTCCTTCAGAGCAGAAAGCCCTCTGGGACTCTGGGTTGGTACTTTCAGTAAAATATTCAGAAGCCGAATAAGGCAATGTCTGTTTGAAAAACAGTAAAACTTTACATTACGATAAGTTGCTCTTATGTCTGTGTAATAATGTTGTTATTACTGTAGAAACAACAGTGATAACAGTAACACAAACTGCTCAGATCCATGACCATGCAATCACAAATGTACTATGTAACAAAATGTTGATACCGTACATCGTTGTTAAAGAGTAAATACAGAGTGACTACACAGGCATTGCCACAAACACAAAGATGTAACCAGCTGATTCGCCGTACTCTCTCAGGGAGAAAAATAAACAATTACGTATATCACCGTGGAACAGACCTTTTAAAACTAACTGTACAGTATGCTCAGGGAATTGGCTCAGTTCCTGTCAATGTTCAGTTCCTTATCTTTCCTTGCCTTTTATCTCCTTTGTTTTCATGATAATTCAGAGAGATTTTAGATGGCGAGGGCTCTCAAAAAACGTTGTTGCACGACAACAGGGTCCATTGACTGATAAGAGCCTGCTCTTGTTTCTAGATTACATATTTCTGTGGTTGTGTAATGCCATGATGCTCCGATGTGTACATGCTCGTCCTCCCAGTTATTGCTGTTTGTCTCTGTATATTGTTTATTTTCTCCATGGTATGACCTCAGCAGTGTAGCCCATTCAGGTATAGTGAGGTCTTCTGAACATACCAGAAAGTGAATGTCAAGGATGAAAAGTTGCACACTATCTCTACACACTGGTTTGATAGAGAGCTTTAGCACAGGATAGAGAGCTGTAGTACTATTTTTTTTGGAAGAATTGTAAGAAAGTAGTACTAGTAGTGCTTAATGGCAGGTGAATAACGCTCCATATAGTGACATGAATGAACAAGTTTATGAATGAATCAGTTTAGTTTAGGGGTATGAAAATCATTTTTAGAGCATACATGAAGAGGTTATGAATGCTATACATAGCTATACATAGACAGAGAATAGAGCTTCATGTATGTGTTATGAATGAGAAAGATTACCATTACTTTAGTTTGGGTGTATGACAGTCATAACCACAAAGAGATTATCAATGCAGATAGACTGTGGTTTCTGTCCTGCGCTGAGAAATATAGTTCCCAAAACTACAAACATTGTCAAGGGAACGTGATGCCCAAATCTGTGCCCTTTTAGTTATTAAATCACGGCTTCGAACAACCCTCAGCAAATCACAATGCTTGTTTTCATCCACCCCGTTATATAATCATTCATAGAGCATACGTGAATGATTCATAGTCTAAGGGTTGCACAGGACTAACTGCGGTAATGACAATTCAATATGTTGGCTGATTGAAATAATACATGAACGTGGGAGTTCCCATACAAGTCATCCATGAACAAACACCTCTTAGAATGCACCTTGACAGTACACGTTGCTCCCTCCATGAAGGAAAAACAACATGCTGCACCATGTCACAGAGTAGGCCTCTTAACATAGTGTAAAGGCTTATTTAACCAATGGGATTCGATCTTAAGGTCTCCTATGCTATTACCAATGCCTGACATACTGTATGCTGAGAATGAAGGACCTTTTTCATCCTGTCATGCTTTTTCTTATGTCACGCTAATGTCAACGACTGACACAAAGCATTCAATGTCAACCTGCATGAAATACGTACTGCGCTACTTATAAATGCACTGTGAAGAGGTGACAAATTTGACATTAAGTCATTATGTCAGTACCCTTCAAATAAAGGGTTATCTCACACTAAGAGACGCAAGGTCCTGTTGAAATTGCCCGTGGCTTTGTCTCTGTAATATCCTGTTGTCTCTAAAATATCCATGTTTTCTGATCCAACAGCTCTTAAGGATCATGATGATTCTGCAGCAGCTCTCCAGCTCTGGGACTCTCTAGGGGATGACCTGGGTTACTGTCTTTTAACTTTCTGCCTTCTGATATTTCCTCACATCTGGATTGTGTAATGCAGCAGAAGTCGGCTTCATCTCACAGGTGCCAGAATATAATGGATGAGTTGCCTTTGACACTGAAATGGAGGGAGGTATTGTTAGTGGTGGTGGTGGGGGGGGGGGGGAGGGGGGACTGGGGGGTTGGTGGATATTGTCAAGTGTAGCACCTTCCCTTATCCCTACTCATACAGTACACTAATTAGTGCAAGACCAATTATGACTTATCCAAGCGTGCCTAGCACAAAGAAATCTCTCTTTTCTTTAATTCAATGTCTCTGTTGAACTCACGCTTAGATCTTTCCTCTTGGGTGGAACAATGTGCTGCTGCAGCTGTTTCTAAAGACATGCTTCCCATCAGAAGAGGCAGAGAAAGAAAGGAGGAGACATGAACAAAGACAAAGCCTTTCAAGTCGATGTGGTTCTCGGTGTGGATGGTTGGATGGATCCCTGCTGGTTATCAGGGCTTGTGAAGAGTTAATTCCCCAGTCAGACTGCTCTCTACTGGGGTAAGATGGATGAATTTATGGAAGGCTAAGGTTCTCACATACTGGAGATAAGACATGCTCTTCCAAGATCCAAATAGAACCTTGGTCAAATGTAGATTTTTGTTAAAAGCCTCTATAGATAAAAAGACTGTGATTGATGAAATTAGGTTCATCATTCAAAAGGGCTTATTTCTGGCATCAGCTCAATGTACTATGGCAGGACAACAGACAATGCCATCATCCTATAGGGTCTTCCAACTGTGTCAAAATTCCAACCAGCGCACACTAATGTCGTGATTGGCATGCTGGTCAGGTTGAGCAAACTGGCACGCCTTACTATGGCTGTAGGATTCAGAGAGAAAAAAAAAATCCTTCAATGAAGTGAACTATGAACTTAGCAAGGCAAGTGAGAAGCTGGAGAGGGAACTGAACAAAAAGAGAAATCTTTCGCCTTGTTGTGATTGAAGTGGTGTTTGTGGAGACAGCATTGTGAGTCACTGAGCCGTTCCCTTTTATAGAGCTCCACAACTTCCTGAAGCTTCCTTCATTATGTGGCCGGCATTCTGGAGCTGAAAACAAGCATTGACCACTCGATGCGCTGAAAGAATGCTCACATTTTATTGGCCGGGCAGAGCATTGAACTTTTGAGGTCCTGTGTTGTCCCTTGAGCTCCGAATGCCCTATAGCTTGGGCCTTGTTCTTTGTTTTCACCTTTGTGCCGTTGCCTCTGAAGTTCTCTTTGATGGGGAGAGGCGAATCAAAAGAATTCTCACTCCATCAAAAATTGCACCAAAAACCCCCATAACAATCCATAATTCGCTATAGATTGTAAAACCTATGTGGGTAGCTTGGGGGAGTGAAGCTTCTCACCTCCTATGTCTTTCATCCCCTTCCCTTTAAAACTGATTAACCATGCCTTAAGGGACTGACATGTCTGTCTCTCCCCAAACAGCCCTCTCTGGTACGGGGTTAATTTATGGTGGGTCTTTGCATGCTGTCGTTGTGTGGTTGGCACCTCCTGCAGGGGTATTGTGCCCAGTCGAGCTCCCCTGTCTTTCACAGGGTCTGGGAGAGACATGTGAATGGGTCCTCTACTTCTCACTCCATGGACATGCCCTGCCTCCATTGAAAACCATCACGGCACAGCTCATGTTATCAAGGAGGGTCAACAAGTGCAACCTGAGGCTATGGGCTAGCATAGCTTTCTATACTGAGCGAGGGTAGTGACGATCTGCTCAGATGCTTGCTCGGGCTGTTGCCCGTTGTTTCATGTGTTCTTTAAAAATTAAACCTGCTTTGAGTTTATTGAATGACATAGGGTCTGTTTTTTTAATAGCGTTTATAATGTAATGCATACATCTCCAGAATAAAGTGAGAGAACAATATTTTCCCTGATTTATGGATGAAAGAAGTTTCACACAAAGCCTTGTTTTTCTTGAAGGAAAGTCAAATATTCTTTCATGTTAAAGATACACTACAGTGCTACTGCCATGAAACTCAACCTCACTTAGTATTATCATAGGTAAATGATTTTAATTGACTTTATCAGATTGAAGAAAAAACTTTTATTCCAGAAGAGTTGACTCATGCAGGTAGCATTTCTAAGCATAATCATCTTTCTTCAAAAGGCAACATATTGAGTTTCGCTACATAAACAAAACCTCCGGAGAGAGTGGGAGACGTTAGAACCAGGAGGCTAAAGTCCAATAAACTAGTAAGGACCTGTTGTTGCTCGGTGCCAACAATAACGACCCTGTGTTGTGGTTGAGTTGAGTGCGAACCTGCGATGGTCACTTACAAATTTCCTTGTCTTCCTGTTACAGTTTGACTTTTCCACTCGCTGTCTAAACATGCTGAGTGATGCTGCCAAGAAAAGGATCAGCCGTGCAGACTGCGGAATCGCACACTAACTCGATATTTTCATCAGCAGTCTTGATTACTGGAAAAGGGATACAATACTCGCTGACATCTGTAGCGAACTTTGGCATCAAGAGGTAGAATGAGGTCATCCAACAACATATCCACTCACATCTAAAATAAACGTTTCCACATCAATTCATTCTTTTTTGAAGAGACAGAGTGCTTACATCAAGTTGTCTAAATGCCTTGTAGTTACTTCTCTTGATTTTGTAATAACAGCATAATAAATTGTTACTATATACTGTAGTAACTACACTAACTGTATAGCTGAGATGGAACAGAGGTTTGCGTTTCCATTACAGCTATATGGCAACCACATGATACAGTGTAAGGGCGACACATGTAAAATACACCCAAAGAAGTCTCACCTTGCTCTAGAACGGCATGGGCCCCTTGTGGGAGAGACGGGGTCGTGGGCGTCTCCTCTTCCAGCCAGCCGGTCTGTGGGTCTGACCACCCCGGACAGGGTTCTGCTGGACTAGCTTCCTCACATTGCCCGCCTCCTCTAGCTCTCTGCCATGCTCTGTGGAGGCCATGGGACCTGTGGGAACAAAGATGATTTTTAGTGATTCTTAAATGGCTACCACTTTGCATATGCATCAATGAGTATTGCTATTGCTATTCCCATGGTCAGCCAGGGGGGTACGATTTTGCATTGAGCCAGAACTGTGGGTCTCTTGAATTGGTATGTTCAGCCCAAACAAGGATCAGAGCAACAGTGGATGAGGCAATCGAAGATAGAGTATGTATAGATAGTGTTTGTGTGTGGGCCTCTTTTAGCCCACCCAGCACCATAGTTCATCAAGTCAATGTGGTGGAACCAAAGCCCTGCAGATGTAGCTCTACCTCTGGGAGACACTCTATCCCTAGTGTCTCATGTCCCCTGTCACTTGCTTCAAGATTACAGAT
>NC_139669.1:5141768-5146768 GCF_951799395.1 Argentina silus
GATTAAAGAACAACATGTCCTTTTCTATCCTGTACAATTTGTCCCTTTTGCAAAATGGTGAAAAATAACCACTTCATAACAGTATGTCATGTATCGAGAGTCTATTGTCTTATTTGCTTTTCAAGGGAATTGGTGATGTGTGTGTGTGTGTGTGTGTGTGTGTGTGTGTGTGTGTGTGTGTGTGTGTGTGTGTGTGTGTAATGTTCACATCATTTGTAGTATTATCTGTGTATACAAAAGATTGAAAGAGTTTGCTTAGGGCTTGTTGTGGCTCATTACTGTATGTGCATGTGCCTGCGTAATCCTTCCGGGTAACACTGCTCAATGTTTGCGTTTTGTATGACAATAAGAGTAAATACCCCAGTGTGTGTAGCCATGGTTATTAGCATGACGTCGAGGGAGCGAGCCCAGCGTCTCCATCACGCGCTTCCTCCATTCACTAAAACGAGACACGGGAGGAGCAGCATAGCAGCCTTGGTCTTCAGTCCTCCCACAGACACACTAACCTACAGTAGACACCCAGACACACACCATGCTCCCTCCAGGAGCACAAAAGGGGATCAAGGATGTTTAGGCAGAAATGAGACATGTGAAATGTGATAATCGTGCCAGCTACAAGCCAACACGTTCTCCTAGCTTAGCCCAGCATAAGCCTCTGCTGCTACTTCGGCTACAGTATGGCATTGGATTTGCTAGCCGTCTGCCTGCCTGCCTGCCTGCCTGCCTGCCTGCCTACCTGCCTGCCTGCCTGCCTGCCTGCCTGGCAGCCTGCCTGCCTGCCTGCCTGCCTTCATGTCCACTAGTACTGTAGATATGGAAACGCAGCTGAGGAGGATGAGAATCTTCCCCTGTTCAGCATCCATTCCATCCACAGCCTCCATTCTGAAAGACTCTGTCTTTTGAAGCTAGAGTCATGCCAGAGCTCTGCTTATCGCATGCCTACCAGTAACTCAGGGCCTTGGCAGAAACTGGTACCAATCTCTAGCGGACTTTCAGACCACGTTACCATGGCAGCCACTGTGAAAGGCGCTCAGTCAGGAGCAAAAAGAATGACATTGTCAGTTGGAATGGATCAGGTTCCCCAGTTTACAAATTTCAGTGGACAAGCCCTGAATTCGTGATTAGCACACCGGCTGCTTTTTTTCTTTAACCCTTTCCCTGGGCAGAGTAGGCTTGGCCCTAGTGTGTTTCTAGGCTGTTTGTTTTGGTTGTGAGTAGTGTGTTTCACTGCTGCTCAGCCCTGTTTGATATGCAGCATTGTGTTGCTGTGTTAATACTGGGCTTGTGGGGGAAATAAAGGCAGGCTTTGTCCGTAGCGATTCCACTGAGGAAACAAAAGTGCATGAAAAGTTCTCCCCGCTGTCCCAGCTCTTAACTTAACCCCTTTATAAGCCCGCAAAATACCCCCCCTACTTCAGTCAGGGGCTCAAGACAAATTAAAAACAAATTGTGCAGCAGCCCACCACTCACTCTGAAACTGCACATGTCCTTTTGAGCCTCCCGTTACCCCCTACCAAGTCTATGAAGTCCCAGCCCTCAGAGTGAACTACACATGCTCCCAAATTAGCGGGTGTGTTTAATGATGAGGTGTTAGACGGGCCTGTTCTGGAATGATCAGAGGGCTCCGTGTTCAAAGGGCCAGTGGCTGTGGCAGCAGCGTAGGGCCAGCTAATGATGCGACAGAGGAGAAATCCCCCCCAACAGATTGCCCTTAACCATCACTCATTCACCAGCCCACTGAAGGGACTGACTGGGGTGAATCTGTGGGGAGAGGTTACTGTAGGTTGGGCCCTTTAAATACAGGGAAATTAGAGAGCCGATCATGCAAAGCATCTTAAGTGAGATTTCTCCTGAATTGGCTTTCCAGGGAAGGCAGCATGCTGTCTCAAAGAGGATTTAGCCCTGTTGGGGGAGCTAGGCAGGCGCTACATGGCGTTTCAGGGCTGGGATATTCCAGTCAGCAGCAGTGGGCTAAAGCCCGGCTCCTCAGTGGGTAGGTTGGTAGGTAATTGGTGGGGAGGTGAGGGCTCCCATACGCATCCCATAATCTCTAGAGACAGTATGGCAAGGGCAAAGGGATTCTCCAACCGCCCGTTTCCATGGGCACGCTAATCAGATGTGAAGCCTGGCCACTCCCTCTCTTGTGTCATCACTGTCGCCCTGCTGTGAACCCACATGCCCACTCCCATGGGGGGGTGGGGGTGGGGGTGTGTGTTTATGTGTTTGTGTGTGTGTGTGTGTGTGTGTGTGTGTGTGTGTGTGTGTGTGTGTGTGTGTGTGTGTGTGTGACGCCAATGCGCAGGGTTCACTGCAGATCTTTACCTCTCTCGGGTCCACAACTGTCCCATAAGAAGGGCTTACAGAAAAATAGCATTAGCATTGCATCAGGCTAGGGTGGTTCTCAGCCAATGAGGGAGTTGTGACTCACAGTCATCTGATTCGCCGTTCATTCATCTCAAGCACATTTTGGTAAACAGCTAGGTTAACCACACAATCTATGCGGGTTAGCATGTTGGCAGTTCTCCACAGAAATGGCAAGAATCATCTCACCTGCCTTCATGGCAGCATTACTGTAAGAGAAGTAATATGTTTATTTTAGGCAGTGATCTGATCTGTGATCAATGAACATTGAAGTAATGATTTAGAAAAGCTGGCCCTGGGGGAAAAATGCTACAGTACAATAAAACCAGAGGCAAACTAGTCATTCCTATAAAGCTCATCTATAAAGTTCATAAACCATTTTATTAGCACAAATGGGACTGTATGTAAGGTAACCCAACCCGTGTGTAGGGAAGGAAGGGTCCATGAGATTTTCTACAGTTCCCTGGGTAAACTGTTTGCCTGAACTAGATAGATGTTTTGAATTCCATGTATTGTTTTTATCTCGGCCACTTTCACAAACATCTGTTGGTGGTCAGAGGCCGGTGCAGAGGGAGGGAGCCTCTCCTCATAAAGAGACACTCTGTGGGAGGCCCGGCCCTGCACCCAAAAATAGACACCAGGAAACATCCCTTTGAGAGAGATTTCCACTAAAGTCTCTTGAAAACAGAATCTATCACTCGATTAACCCACACTGGGGCTCTCTTGCATGCGTGAAATAGTTTCAAGGTAAAATATCATTGGTAATCAAAGAAACAGAAATGAGAACTTCCTCACATCATGAATAATTTATCATTTCATAAATGAATGATTCCTATGTGGAGTCACAGAAGGGACCCACTTTGGTGTAGGAAGGAAAGGATGTAATGGTTTCCATTTTCATGCATTTCATTTCAATCAGAGAAAAAAAAAAGAAAGGTGCACCTTCACTTCGTATGTCTTTGAGAATAAAAAGGTGTAGGCAAGACACGGATATCCTGTGGCCTAGGGCCCTGAGTTGAGGCTGATCCCAGTGGGGGAACCGGTAAGTGTTCCCAAACTCTGCTAAGTCCCCAAAGCACGATCCATAGCCCCAGTGCCTGATCCCATCTCCACAGCTCACATGGAAACCTCCAGCCCTGCTTGTAACAGGGGCTAACAAGAGCCAGCTGTGTACGGCTTCAGACCAGGTAAATGGAAGTTGGCCATGATGACGCCAGTATAATAACATAGGAAAGCTTTGATATCGCTGTAAGAGTGACAATGCCAACTTGATCACATTGTATTTTCATTCTGCACTCTAAAGCGATGTCCAGCTGCTCCCCAGCATACATTTCAAGTGTTGAATTATGAATATTCGTTGAAGCACTAGATGAAACAAAGCTGTGTTTTTCTACAGTTACTATGGGACAGGAGATCTGTGAACGCTTCTGTTCAAGAGTCATATTTTGCCGTTGTTGAGCGTGAAAGCAATTAAAACACATTCATTCCACGGTTCCAGGTATTTATTCTGTGGTTTGGTGTTAATAAAAATGTCCACTCCGATCCTATCAGATTGGCGGCCATAAATGTAACACTTAATGTTTGAAAAGGGAGTCATAAATCACCGTAATATTGGGCCCCGGTGGACATAGCACAGCTTTAGAAAATATCTGTCTTTAATTAAGCTGTTGGGAGTGAGTGCAGAGCTCTCTGGGCCTGGGGTAGTGTCTGGTGGTCAGAGGGGATCTGGCTAGCATGGTGGCTAACCTGGCCCCCCAGACCGTGCCTTCAGCCCCCTCAGCCCCCCCAGCCCCCACTCCCCCAGTCCCCCAGCTCCCCAGCTCCCCACCCCTCATCCCCTCAGGCTGCATCCTCTCTGCTCTCATGTTGGGGAGCCTCAAGCTGGCCCAGGCCCAGGAGCTGGGGCCACAGGGGCCACAGAATAGAGTCAAGCCTCCTCTCTTTTACCACCTCTTTTATTTCGGCCCACTCATCCACCTGCAGAATTTGGGGAGCGCCAGGCGAGACCACCAGCTGTGAAGTTCTAGAGACTTTTTAATATTTCAGTGTCCGTGTGCTCCCCCATCGCTCTCAACTTACACAGCCCTTGTGCTCTTAGATAGCCTCTCTGCCTGTCTTCCTTCTCTTGCTCTCTGTCTGTCTTTTGCTCCCCACCCCTCCCACCCCACCCCTCCCACCCACCCCTCCCACCCCACCCACCCACCCCTCCCCTCCCACCCCTCCCACCCCATCAGCTTCCCTCTGCATAGGCTCCCAGCTGAAGGTCTAAGTAAGTAGATTTATTCATTCTAAGGGTTCTGAATTACATTACATCGCCCCAGCAGTCACATATGTCAAAGTATTCACCAGCTGAAGCCTCCTGGGAGCTTTAGCCCCAAGGTTAGCCTTATATCCCTACCAAATGAGTTATGATTTCACCAAAATCTCTTGCCCTCTCTAGAGCAATTGTGGATGGTATTTATGAAGCAGGCTGCGAGTGGGAGTTATACAGATGTGAAGTGGCTTATCCCAAAAAGCCTTTTCCTTGAAGTCCAAGACCAGACTGGGTTTCATTCAATAAATCATGACTGATGCAGTCTTTACATAGTCCTGATCTCACGTCTTACGACTTCATTTTGGTTTCTCACACAGTATTTGCC
>NC_139669.1:5151768-5164268 GCF_951799395.1 Argentina silus
AACAAAGCTCTCAATAAAACTGCCGCCTTGTACCGCTCTGGAATAAAGTAATTTATTTGTTCATTTGTTTAACACAGAGCAAACAGGAAAGGTTGCATTTTGTGTGCTGAATTGTGAGAACTGTGTACAAGCACTTAAACTACAACAAGTTGTCTTATCAGCTTCAGCCAAAGACAGGAGGGACATTTGGCATCATGTTGAAGGCAGCAATTTTCTCTGTCCCCAATTTGAATAATGGTGGTTGATTTCCTTTAGTTAGTTTTTATCTTAAACTTTAGTTCGTTTTTAAGTTCATACATTTGCACAGATAAAAAAACAAAACAAATAAAAAACAGCACAGAATATATTTAAGTGAAAAGTCATGTTTTCTACTTCACCCCTTCACATTGGTTGTGTAAATAATCTTTCTGGTCCACCCATTTCAGCAAAAGTCATAACTGCCCTCCTAAAAATGTTATCTAACAACAATGTCAACACAGTCAAGTTTAAAGGCAGGAAACTGAAAAAGCACAACTCAAAAGATTATTTTACATTATCCTTAGAGCACACACAAAGATGGAATATTGAAACGAATAAAGGGCAAACATAAACCATGTAGGTAGAGTAACATATATGATATACTGTGTTTCACAGGGGCTGCAGAGACTAGCCTATGGAGGAGCAGTAACACATGATGGATGGACTGCCCTTGGTCACAACCCCCAGACAGAAGGCCAAGCAAAGAGTTCCACACAAGCCCTTCTCTATGCGGTGTCACAAAAAGTAACTTTACTGGTGTAGACCTGAGAACAGGGACTCAAGCTGCTCAGACCCCCCCCCTTCCCCACACCCTGCCTCACACAGCCCAGCCATTGTCTCCTGAAACCCCCTGTCCCCGGGGCCAGCATGTCCCCGCCACCCACTTGAGAAGTAACAACAGGAGCACCTTCCATTTTTACATGCAGCACTTGAAGCCTTCACTTCATGTGAAGTAATCCTCTCACCTCAGGGGTGGCTGAGGCCCGAGCTAAAGATGCTTATCCAAGCCTGTCCTTTTTTTAGCCATGGAGATAATTTGCTGAAGCACTTTGAAAAGAATCAGTTCATGGCATTCTCCCATAGGTGTGTGTTCTCATGGTCACTAGAACAGAAACATTTGGGGGGGGGGGAGCAATGGAAAAAGAGCGATATATTTGGGATAAAACAGATTCCCAGCTCAGTTATTGGCCATATAAATCCCACATTACATCATAGTCTAACATGTTTCATGTTTCAGGATTTATTCCTGGGTCTGTTGTGTTAGCTGTATTAAAGTTATTTACTGTGGTTGGATATCAGTGTTGAAATGTCTGTTTATATCCAGTTAGTGGGCTGTGCATACTTGTGGGAGCCAGGTGCATAATATCTGGCCACGGTAATTTATGTCTTTGGATTTACAAATCGTTTAAACGTCTGGAGATAAGATAAGAATGTGTGAGACCTCATAAATTTGGCAATAAAGTTAAAACATTAGCACCATAGTTTAATTATCTTAGCATGAAGTAATGATTGTGTATGATGATTGTGTAACAGATGGCACTTCCCCGGTGTGCGGTGGCAGGGATGGTGGTCTGCTGTGACGTGCGTGGAGGTCTGTCTGATGGGTAACTCCAGGGATCTACTGTGACTCACTAGCAACAGTCAGGGGTCAGTAATACAACCACATCTGCCCAACACAGGAAGCACTTAGATGTTTACAGGAAGCTCTTCTGATAAAAGAATTCCATGTATGCCTGGAACTGGTCACCCATGACGACACTGACGATGCCCTTGTGGTCTGTAAATGATGAAGCCTTCCTGATTCCTGAGTTTTTAATAATAGGGAAAGCTTACATTCCATATTCCAGACGTATCTAATCGGAAGCGCGGGGGGGAAAAGGTGCTTCTGTTGTTATGTATGTTTTTCGCTCATGTCAGTCAATACTGAAGAAATATCAACAGGTATAATCTGCAGCTAATTTAGGCCCCAGATCCGGATGAAGATTAACAGATGTAATTCTCCATTCAAAATGAATGTGCTTCCTGTTTATTGTCTGTCCCTAAATAAAGAATGTGAAATCTGAAATACTAATGATAATACTTGAAAAAAAATCTGTAACTTTAAGTGGGCGGATGTTTGTTTGTATTGTTGGATTGTCCTGTTGATTGAATGAGCAGAAGCGGACGGCAGTTGTTGTTGTTGTTGTTGTTGTTGTTATCGCTGTTGCTGTTGCACTGAGGTGAACAACATACCTGACCATCCAGTAGTATTCCCCAGACCTTCATCGAATTCACTCCACGTAGCCTACACTACAATGGAGAACCTCTGGGGGCACAGTAAGATGGAGTCTCGTTCACGAGCCATACACTTTCAGTGTGAGCCTGGTACGTGCAAGGGTCATAGTAAAATTAGGTTCTCTTGAGGACAGTAATATGAAGAACCGTGACATCCTCATTAAGACTCTTTTGAGTCTGTGTTTTATGATGTGGCTCTGAGGAGCTGAGCAGAGCTCTCTGTGTGCCATCCTAGCCGACATTGTTTGAAATGAATGCGATCCTCCCGTCAGGCGGCCTGTGCTTCTTATCGCAAATGTCAAGAATCAGAGAGCCGGCGGATTAACTTATCTGCCTTTAATCGCGACATTATCGGTAGCGCTGCAATTCAACTGAGAAATGTGGGCTGCTCCCCGAAGCACTGGGAGATAGGGCAGCAATTTTCTCTGCCAGTCTTTGATTCTCGCTCTGTCACCTCGGCTCTGAACAATCACATCCACCATTTTTCCATAAGGTCACCCTCAGCATACAGAGCACCGCTGCTGTGGCTGCTACAGTATGAAGGGTTTCTTAGAAGCCATAAAGAATACGAAAACAGGCAGGAGGTGTCTTGAAATGGCGTAATAGGCTGTTATCTCCTGGAATCATTTACACTTCAACGTGGCTCTTTCATCCAGATACATCGCAGAGAGTAGGGATTCTCGGTTTAGTCTAACGTGTTTGGAGTGGGGGGAGAAAAATATATGACTGATTCTTTTTCTCTCGTTCTGTTTCTCCCTCTATCTGGCAAACTGTCTGGGTTTTATCTTCTAAGTCTGTGGGGGTTGTGAAGAAAGTCACACACAGACACAGCCTCTCTGGGTAAGAGTAATCACAAACACTTCAGCTACATGGCTATTCAGTCTAGCCAGACGCCCAGCCCTGTTCCATTCCACTGCTACACAATCATCGCATCAATACAAATCAACTCTCCATCCTCCTCTTCTTCCTCTTATTTTTCCTCCTCCTCTTCCTCCCATTGTGGCTATTCATACAACATCCTCATTGATCTTGTTTCATTCCTGAAAGACTGTACGGGTTCAAATGTTATAGGCTAATGGTCCACTATTCCGACATCCAAATAATGAATGAACACCCTTGCTCTTCTCCTTTCCAATGGGAACACTTGTCATTCATCCTCTCATGCATAAGGTAAAACATAGGCTTGTTACACGTTTCCCTCCCGCTGGACAATTCCCACCATACACTCTAAGCCACCCAGTCCAGTTATCCCCTATGACCATTTGCTGTAGTGTTGCGTGACTCCACAGCAGCTGTCTCTGCAATCCAGGCTATCTGGCCCATCAGTCCCAGAGCAGTAACTGACTCTCAGATATGGGAGATGACAGTTTAGGGTCACCGTCTACACGGGGAAAAGGGAAATTATCAGCGGGAGCTCCGCAGCCACCAGCCTCTCCGGCATTTATAAATCATAATATTCCTGTCAGGTATGACTTCCGCCTCGGCTGGTTTGCGGTTACAGAGTGTAGAGTTCTTCTCTGTGATGTTGCACCTGCAGGATTGGTCTGTGTTCCCTGCACACTAACATCACAGAGCCCTTGGATAAGCCGGTTTTACATTGGCCAATGAGCGATGTGTGTATTGTACATGTGTTGCTCTGTTCTGCAGCAGGGGCATGATCAGACCGAGGGGGAATGTATAAAACCTACTCCGCACCCTCATAAGCCTGTCACATTGAGATTCTCTATAGATATCGTAAAACAACAAACAAAGACTGGCTTTTGAATTCTTTCCCTCTCCTGGCCTGTAATCAGAGGTAGGATCTTCTGAGGGGTTTCTCCAGGTGGCAGGTGATACCCGCCCTGCTTCTGACGTCACCCACAGTACTGGATGTTTCATTGGCAGTGTTGAATGTTCAATGTGAAGGAAAAGTTCCAGAGAAAACACCTGAAGCCTCCTTTTCCTTTTCACTGGCTTTTCTGTGTGTGTGTGTGTGTGTGTGTGTGTGTGTGTGTGTGTGTGTGTGTGTGTGTGTGTGTGTGTGTGTGTGTGTGTGTGTGTGTGTGTGTGTGCGTGTATGTGTGCGTGCGGATGTGTGCACTTGTGTGTGTATGGGTGTGTACTGTATGAGAGTAGAGAGTGGAAGCCTGCCAGCTTTTCACATGCAGCCATGCACTTCAAAATGCCAATCCTCCCGTCGCTGAGTGCTCCCTATTCTTACAGACTATTTTCTCTCTCTTTAGGATCTCAGAGAGAAGATACAGTATGATATGTTGATCATCTGCAGTTCCTTTATTGTAGCAGGAGATCAAAGGGAGTCAAAACAAATTAAATGGTTGAAGTAAAGCAGCCAAAGCGCATAGCTGCTCTCTTCCTCTCCAATATTGTTGTCCTTATCGGAATTTCCATCAGTCCACAGTCCACACAGTGGCACGCAGTTTGGAAATGGCCTGGTTGTTTCTTATGGATGCTGGGTTTTTAAGTGCTGTGGGTTTGGGGGGAAGGGGGACTGTGCTGTGCGTGCTCTGGCTTGGTCTCTCTGACACATTGTGAGACGGAGAGATGCGACCTGACAGATGGGAGATAAGAGGGTTGTTTTCTGAGGGAGAGAGGACAGACTCTACAGACAGGCGTAAGATGTCGCTGAATGGGTCTTTGAAAGCGCACAAAAGCATCGGCCTCGCATCTCCTAATAAGAGCTAAAGATCTCTGTCTCTCAGCTCTGTATCAGTGAACCTTTCACTGAATTTCCTTCTGTTTATACATTTTTCTTCCTCTCTGATACATGTTCTGGGAAGTTCAAGGACAAAGACTGAGTGTTAAACTGAGGGAACATGTCCCAAATTGTGCCGCAGGGAGAGATGTTAATCTCATGCTGGCAAAATTACCTGTTGAACAGCAGGCTTAAAACCACAAAAGGTAATGGTAATTATGAACAACAGTATGTTATTTTGTGCTGATTTGGCCCTTTTTTGAAAATGAGCCTTTTCCTGTCCTCGTTAGAGGCTAGGTCCTGTTGTAAATTTCATCATTAGCCAACGCCCCCATGTCTGCTGACTGCTTTCTGCTCCGTCCATGCTTTGCAATGGGCCCCTGCCAACTCCAGAGACATTCACAGGAAAATTGCAGTCATTTTCTCAGAGAGGTCATTTCAGTGCTGATGCAATCAGGCCAAGGTGAACAAAAGCGGAAAGGAGGAAAAGTGTCAATAAAGAGAAGGGTGTAGCAATTGCTGCGCCGGGCTCCGCCAAACCAAAAATAGGTATTTTTATACCTCCCTTTGCTGCAGCCGCCCTTCTCTTGGCCGTCTCTCGTTGATGGATTGGTGTCGTGCTACTTTGAGTGTCCTCCATTGTCGTGGTCAGGGAGACTCCTCAGAGTTTGGTGTGAGGTATTATAGATGGAACAGAGGGATGAAATCAAGCTTTAGAAGATCCTATTGGACGGCGGCGTTTAGAAACCCAGGGCTCTTTTGTCTCTTATCTCTCTGTGAAATTCTTCTTTGATGTACTGTCACCTTTTCTGCTATGAAATAATAGTCATTCCCTTTGCTCTTTTCCCGGGAAAGAACTCACACTTCATCTTTTACTATTTTCCCTGGCACGCTGTGTAATAAAAGTAATTTATATATGTGTCACATATAAAGTCAAAGCCAATAGGTCTTGTGACACTTTTTCCCCCAGCTGCGTATTGTTATCAAGCGAAAGAGAAACGCAGAGAAAAGGCGACTCCATTAATGACCCGTAACGTTTCACGGCCAACTTAGAACTCCAAATATCCCAATCGTAAATCATCTCTTTTTGTTATGTACCACTCTGGTCCCCTCCTGCCTCGATGCAGTGAAGTTTCAGGGCATTTCTCAACATGGTCTCGGGGACCAATTAAGTTGGGTTCTATTCCTACCTGAATGGAATGTCGATGGGAAACACCTGAAAATGTCCTTTATGGCTGTTCAATTCAATGGAATATATCTTACAGCTAAGTGTATGTAAGTACTGGCGTAGTTAAAAGATTATTCGGTTTGTTTTGAAAAGGACGGATTAATCAGTAGGTAGATTTTTCTCTCTCAAATAGAGAGAAAGAAAGAAAAACCTTTTCCACAGTGATATTATTAGCACTCTGATATATCTTTCATGTATGAAAGAAATATGGCTGTTTCTTTGTGTTGTGAGCAGATGTTAAGGGGTTAAATAGGACTCTGAAAAAGACTTCAAAAGAAGAAAGGAGGAGAGAAAAAGACAGAAAAAGGGAAATGGAGCCAGCGAAGGATGTATTGTCCTTTGTGTGTTTGGCACGTTGGCGGCACTTGACAAATGGACTTCTCTAGAGAAACCCATTCCGCCTTACAGAGTGAGTCTGACCCGTCTCAGTTACGTAACAACTAGACTTTGGATGGCAGGAATTATATTTCACATCATTTGTATCTATGAGCTCACAAAGTCATAAATCCAAGGGAGCATGTGTTCCATTAAGAAATAGGCTAACACTTTCTGTAGCCTATGCTTGGGGTCTATTGAACAGCTCCTGTGTTTTGGGTTTCAGGGCCGATGGATGTTGTTGTTACACTGACATTATGTCTGACACAGCCAGAGTAATGTCGTCGTCGTCCCCCGCCCCCCCCCCACACACACACACACACAGTCTCAATACCATGTCAACACTAGTAGGTACTAAGATCAACTGTCTGCTAGTGTTGCATTTCCCACCAAACTCTCAAAAAACCTTGTCCGCTCTGATCTCACCACACAACCAGTGGACGATTAGCACATTTTGACCATTGAACCCTGGTAAAATTATCCAAATATTTGTTGATGTTTAGTGGAAAGAAAAGGAAAATATCAGATTTGAAGTGCATAAATGTTACCAGATGAATCAGGCAATTTTTCATAAAATTGACTTTGATTCAATGGCTCCAGGCCACCTTCCAAAGCAATTATGAGAGAACATTTATCGTTATTGTACTGGGCATTTCAGCCTCCCAATAGATTCTACAATCGCTGACTGCCAGCTTGAGATACTGTGTGCAGTCTTTTCGCTGTAAGGTATTCTAAAATGTTATAGGCTCTCCAGTCAAAACAATAGCAACTCTCAGGTTTTTGAGACGAAAACCCAAACGTCCTTCGAGGGTGAAAAGCACCAGGAGAGCACAATTTCTCACAGCCTCCAAAAAATCTGATGAGCACCAACTGGAGGCTAGCTGAAAGCAATTTCATCTGAGAAAGAGAAACCAACTGGGGATTGAAAAAAATATATAATTTGGTTGGTAATTCATGCCCTAGCCATGGACGAAATCATTCAGAGATGTATTGTATCCCTTTGGCTTATGTCATAAAATCATCCCTCCACACCTATGACAAGGCAGTCGATGCCCCCCCCCCCCCCCGCCCCCCGCCCGCCTCAGGTTTCATCCATAAGGTTCATACTGCATTCCATCTGTGCCTATGCTTGGGGTCTATTGAACAGCTCCTGTGTTTTGGGTTTCAGGGCCGATGGATGTTGTTGTTACACTGACATTATGTCTGACACGCCCCCTCCCCCTGCTCAGCAGACCTCCCAATAGAGGAACATAAACCCCACCCTGCCCACGTGGCATACTGTAAGTATAACATGTTGACAAGACCACAGGGGCGAGGGACGTGGCGAGTTCTCACGTACGATCACTCCACTCCAAAACTTGATCTGACCTACTACACAAGATTATGTAGTAGAATCTGTAGCGTGTGTAGGGTGTGGAGCTCTCCATATTCATTACACATGCCTGTTTATAATTTCAATAAGTTGTATGGTGCCCATTGGTGCAAAGCCATGAATTCTAGTTCATGTGTGGGGAAGAAATGGACAGTCAAGAGCACTGTAACCATTTAAAGGGCGTCTTTGCATGTTTGGTGGCTTTGGTCCCTCGTGGTCATGTGGCTCTCTTAGTTGAGTGTCACTGGGAGCGGTTCCCTTGTCCTCAGGCCTCTCACAGAGAGAGAGAGAGAGAGAGTGTGTGTGTGAGTCAGTGTTATCTGGATCCCTGCCCCACCACCCTGGCCCTCTGACAGCTGAGCCTGACCAAGTAGAGCCTTCCAGGAGGGGGGTGGTAGGATGACGTGATCCCCTCCCCTGTGAACCCTGGACCCAAAGCTAGCTGTCCAGCTGTAGGTGCTGGTATGGGAAAACAGCGCAGCGTGCCCAGAAGTCCAGCATGGTAGTAGCACATTCTCCTCTCTGATCATCATGTTAACCACTGCCAGAATAGATGAGTGGGGAGGGCAGTGCGGTGTCGGCCCCTGCCAGAGTGGATGTGTCTGTGATCAAATGAACAGGCTCCTAACGGCTTGTTCATTATCAGGGTACTAAACCTACTTTATACAGTACTGTGGGAGGCTCTTTTGTTCAGATAAGACTGGAATGTTCTCTATGGTGTTGCTTTAAATGATGTTGTGTGAGGAACATGCGTGTCATTCTGAGTTAGATGTTGTTATTATGGAGAAGCACCTTAACCAATCAAAAGGGAGTTTCTCCTCCGGCATAATTTGACAGTTTTTCTCAAAAACACTCCTTTCAGAAACTTTCTCTTGAGTGTGTGAAGTAAACTGTTTTATCTTTTTTTTTCCCACTGATGTTGTTTTCTATCTCATCTCCAGCCATTTTCACATTTGGTCTCCAGTTACAATGTGCCTTGGTGGTTTGCTGGAATGGTTTGTTTGTTGTACATGAAAGAAAATGGGCTTTAGCACTTTCAGCAGATGTTGATTCACCATAGCACAGCCTGGCAAATCGCTAAGTGAAACCTCTCCCTGTGGTTTGCAGTTGGTAAATGAATTGATTTATTTGGGTAAGGAAGATTGCACACATTACATACTTGGATGAACTGTGTCTGCAATTATGTGGTTTCAAATGTCATGTTTATACCAAGCTATGACATGCTCAGCTGTCTTAAAGAAGAGTTTGGCTGCCTTCACCACAATGGCAAATAGCTACATGTTTGACAACCTGAAAACAGACAAGACAATACGACAAGATTTTTATACCGTCATGAAGATTTTTATTTGTTTATTTTTTACATTGTAAAAAAAAAGTTAATTTGCTACATTGCGCTATGAGTGCTATGAGTCTCTGCCGGTGTCGTATGTTGACATATTTTGCCAACTGAGAAGAAAATGTGTTTTACTCTGGAGGCCCCTAACGGGCTGAAAGAATGTACACATGGGAAGAATATGGACGTGTCACTGAATAGTACATGTCAACAAAATAGCAGGAGACACAATTTGTCATGTATTACATTACATACACACATGTATGTTTATGTTACAACTTGTCCAATCTCCCCACATTTACCCTTAGGAGCATAGCCTATACAGTACATACAAATCAGTTCAGATCAACTGATGAGCCAACTCTATCACTACGGGGGTTACAGTAGCTACCCCAGAGGAGGACAGGATTGTCAGAAATCTTGAACATTATGTGTGCGTGTCATAATCTGCAGGTAATCGGAACAATCCTCATTTATCCAGATTAGCGTCTTTGAAGCCTGGTAATTTGTACACGACAAATTAGCAATGCTACAGTATCTTTGCCACTGATAATGCTACTGTAGGCTAGCCTCTGTCGCTTGTGGCTCAGACATTCTAATGACAGAGAATGTCTTTCTTGGTGATGAGTCACATGAAAGAGGATCTACTGTACAGTATATTTCCATAGAATAGGGATTATATGGCTCAAATTTAATTCAGTGTGATATTTTATTATAGAGTCAGCCTTTGTGTTTTTACTAATCTACGGCATCAAAGTATTTCAACTACTGGACACACATTTAGTCCCCTACATTTTATTCATGAAGGCCAATATACAGTCGCCTATTTACAAGTAATAGAATAAGGAATAATGTGTGTGTGTAGACATGTAGATGCCATATCAGATGGTAATGTTGCTAGCGGACACTAGTAATGAAATACTGGTATCTAAAGATCCGGTTTGTCTTTTGTGGGATCTCCAAGCAATATCTCTTTCTGCAGTAATCCTGAAAATATCAGTGTTACTAGAGGAACAAGGCCACTCCCCTGTACAAAATGACTGCTATTACTGGTTGCCATGGTTTCTTACAAAGTTAGTCTCAGTCAATTCGAGACGAGTGTAAAACAGGATGATTTCCCTTCTCTGGCATGCTGAAAGTGATATTTATGTTAGGCGCTTGAATCAAAAGGAACACCTTTCATTTCACCTGCTTTCCTCCTCAGTTTTAGATTTTTACTCTTTGTTTTAAAGGTTAAATTCAGTTTGAAACATATATTTTGGTGGGGAAGGTAGGGAACTGATAAGAGAATGCCATTATTTATGAGTGATAAAGATTACACATGTATTTCTTCCAATGAATGACTGCTTTTCCATATATATTCTCTGTTCATCTCCATGATTTGTATACAAAGGGGCCAAATTACAGGCAGGATGTTAAACCTTAACCTTTGGGCAAATCTAATGCAGCAAACCCTAATTTCAGGATGTGGGGTAACAGGTAATAGTTTCAGCAATGCTGCAAAGGTTAGGCTGAAAAATACTTTTCAGGAAATGTCGTGGATGTCTTTGAAATCGATTGAGCCCCAGAAATGATTAATGATTTTTAAATTCTTATTGTCTTAAACTAATGAATATTTCAGCATATGTCTGCTCCGATTGCTGTGCTCATGTTTTAAGTGTTACCCATTATATCAATCAAAGGCTTTAGCCAGTTAGCATTTGAAATGATGAATGATGAACTGAAGAACTCGTACCTCCATCACTGTTAACTAAGGCAAGGTAAAATCACTGTTGTCTTGTTGAATGCCTTTTGTTGCTCAAATAGATACAGCGTGCAACCGCTCCCAGGCAAGGGGGGGAAAAAACACAGAACCTTGGTGTGGACCATCTGTGTGCTATTTAGACTGCTCCCAACAGCTACGCCTGCTTAATTCAAAAACTGTCAGGGAGCGTCATTAGGTGCTGCCATTTAAAAGCTTCAGATTTCATTAGCCACAGGAAGGGCCACATTACCCTCAGGATTAATGTCAGGTTTGGTGGTTATGTGCTGCAGCAGTAGACTACCTCCACTGACCCTCTTGTTTAAATACACCCTGACTCATTAAAGATTATGTAGGCCAAGGGGAACCCTTAAATAGCCTGTGAATTATGGGCATTTGGGCTCTTAGGGCACGTTCCCTATGCACCTCAAAAAATCCTGTCACCCACTTCCCCCTGCACGGTCAGATTCAATTCTTAGACACTAAATCTAAAGCCGAGGGGAGCTTATTTTTTTATACGTCAACCACAGAGCAAGCTCTTTGTTTGGGATATTTACTGCAGCTTTGTTTTGAAGGTTGCATCATGGTTGTTTCTTAACAAGCTGTACTCTACAATTGCTCCTATGGGTTGGGGCGGGGTGGCGTGCACTCGTAGGGGTGACAGCATGAAGCCGAGGCCTGGTCTTGTCATGAAGCCTCGTGCAGAGTCGTGACCGGGCTATCTGAAGGAAGATGTACAGTGGGCTGAGTCACTGTGGGGAAGAGAGGCTGTGGGGAAGAGAGGCTGGGAGGAGAGCGATAACTCACCAAGGATGAGCCGAGTCATCACTCTTCCTGTTTTAATTAGGAAGTTCGGCCCTTCAGCAGGCAATCATGTCACCAGCTTCCTTCCCTGCAATGATTACAGACGAGGAGTTGTGTGAGCTCAGCCCCCGTTGGCTACATCGGCGTGTAGAAGATGGTTTGCATTTGGGGAGTAGATCTTTTTTTGTGTGACTTGCTGTGGATACGGTATCATATTTAGGCTCCCTTGATAACGAGAGCAAATCTGTCCGCTGTGGTGAACTAAATGAGGTTTAAATGAGCTATCTACGTGTCCCTCTCCAATTTTGCTTCATCATATTGACAAGTTTCCAAGGCCATAGGCTCTGAACGTAATATATTATTTTCTCCTGGGGGTCAGGCAGTTGTGTAGGAGGGGGTCAAAGAGCCTCTGTGTTTCATCACCCAACCATTCATCACAGTGTCACCGTGCGCCTGCCTGTCAGGGCTCCCAGCATGCATTTCCAGGTGTGAGAGGGGCCAGCATTTCTGAGTCCCAATCAGGAAATGAGCGCAACTCTCTGATTCACGGTGTGGTCTGGATGTCATAATGTATGTATATGTTCAGCTCCAGAAGCTGGGCTTAAGGTCAGAATGTATACTCACACTCCAGAGAGCCGTACCTGCACTGCTGGGATCTGGTTA
>NC_139669.1:5169268-5189268 GCF_951799395.1 Argentina silus
TTGTGTCCACTTATTTGCCCCCACCCCACGCTTTTCTTATCAGGGTGAAATACATTAGGTCTAGTCTATTCGCTCTGCCAAAGAACGGGGGTTCAGTTTGACTGACTCAGCCTCTACATCCTGGCTGTTATTCTGTCTGTCTCCCATGGCTGTGGCACTGCCTCAACTCAACAGAGGGGAAAAAAGCTTGGCATGGGGACGGTATAGCTTCACATTGTTGAACTATAAAATTACAGAATGGAGACAGAGAATGGAGAGAGGGGAGATTAACTAATCAGACAGAGTGCAACTGTTTGTTTTCATCTATGTCCCAGCTCGAGGTTTCTGTTTTGTGTGAGTTTCCCATGAAAAGCCATTTTGGGCCCTCTCTGTCTCTCTCTCTCTCTCTCTCTCTCTCACTCACTAATGGAGATGCCCATTGTAAGTGGAGTCAGTGTTTGGGGACATGGCACATGCCGTAAATGCCGTATCATTTTCTGTTTGAGTGTGTTACCCAAACAGCACAGGAATGTTATGAGAGCAATGGGGTCTCATCACTCAACCTTTTATGAGAGGACCTCACAAAAGACCAACTCACACACTCTCTTCTCTCTATTTCTCTTTCTTTCTCTCTCTCTCTCTCTCTGTCTACCCTGTCACCCTCAGGAAAAGTGAAGGCACCGTAAATCACCTTGGCAGGTCAGTGTTTTGAAGCTGCAGACTGCCCATAGCCGGTGTCATTTCATAGCGTGTTATTTCACCGAGAGTGGGGCACTGAAATCACAGGGCTTTTGATGCCGCTGAGCTGTTTGCCTCAAGAGGTGAATCATAGCGGGGATGAATGGAAAGACGTCTTGAAAAAGCTGTCAAAGAGTCAAGTTAACTGGAGGAGAACCTTGATTCAACCTTTGTCCAGTGTATGAACCCCATGGAATCCAGTTAATTCCTCTAGTATGAAAAGTGGAGGCTTTATTGCTTGTTATGATGATGTGAGTTTGAATATATAAGCATTAACTCGCATTAACATGTGCTGTACTTGTGTATACTGTACAATGAATTACTTTGTCTGGGGGCTCAGGGGAAGGGGTTAGAGAGAAGGTGATGAAGGGTTTTGGTTTGAACCAGTCTGAAAAGATTTGGGCTAACTAATTCTAAGTGCCAGAATGTAATAATTCAGAATTGAAAGTAATTACCTAATTCTGAGTAACATGTTTTTTCACTCAGGAGACTTGTGTTAGGTGTTTTTATATGCCATGCTTGACTATAAACCATTTTATTTGATTTTGTGTGTTAATATCTTAACGCCTCCACCATGGCCGAGTGTGTGTGCGTGTGTGTGTGTGTGTGTGTGTGTGTGTGTGTGTGTGTGTGTGTGTGTGTGTGTGTGTGTGTACGTGCATGCGAGTGTGTGTGCACAAATAAATCCCAATACCTCCCAGTTTAAAGCCCTACAGAGGGCAAGATGGATTATTTCTCCTGATGCTCTTTGTTTGAGGCAATTCGTGTTGATTGACAGCTCAGCTCCCTGTGCCTGTTTCGACAGGGTTCAACACAGATGTCTGGTTAATGAGGTCAACTTCAGGGATTATAATCAGAGGGGGACTATTAGTGATCTCGTGTGTCAGAAACCTCCCAAGGCTGCGTGAGCTTTTCTGCTTCTGATCGGTTCATATTTACCATACAACAACACAGATCCATGCCACAGCCTCCCCAGGGTGGCTTAAAGCAGCCTCAGACCCGTGACAGGTAAAGGGGGAAGGAGTTATGGTGGGAAAACTCACCATGGGTCATTTTTCAAGGCTCTGACGACATCGAGGGCACCCCGAAAGTACAAATTATCTCATGTCAGCTTTTTGGCTGTAAAATGTGGTGCTTCTTTCTTTTACCTCACAGTCTCTTACTCAGCCAATCAGTGGAGAGTAAAAGGACGAGATTCTCCATCTCGTGCTTAGAATGTATAAATGGGCATCACTGTTGACCTCCTCCATCCCTCCCTCCCTCCCTGGTCAGCGCGTTTAAAGAGAATAACAGAGGGAAAGATGAGAGATGGAAAGAAAAACACCAGAAAAAAGGCGACTCACGAGAGCGATGTGACATATGGAAGCCATCACAGGGCTGAGCTCCCATCTGTGTCGGCAGCCGCGGCCCGCTGGCACCCAACAGTCACTGCGCAGGAAGGGAATAATACAGGGAAGAGGATTCACGGAATTGTGATAAAAGTCGGAATCCCTTGGGGACAGGGATTTGGCTGGGGAGGGGGGGTTGGGGGCGTTGGAGGGAAGCGCAGATGCACCGTGGTGTTTACTGAAAACAGGTGCTTGAGTGGAGGGGATGATGGGGGTCAGAGGGGTTCAGCAGAGCTCAGTTTCTCACATCTCACATGCCCACGACGAATGTCCTTGAATAACGCCCCAAGGCTTCCGCTTCCTCCTTTCTCATTGTTTTATAGCTAATTGTTAATGTAAGGAAATACAGTACTGCAATACATTATATTCGCTTTAGCATTCAAATGGTGCAGACAGGGGGTGGGGGTCCACAGCTCTACTGTGCAGTCACCTTGAGCTGAGGTGCCAGGAAGGCAGCATTTGTTTAATTTCTGTTTTATTTGTGCTTGAACAATGCCCACTGGCAGTGGATCAAACAGAAATAAAAATGAATGCAAGTCATCATCAGAAAGGAAATTGAACTCCATCTTAATTCACATGTTTATGTAGCTGGATTAGCCTGGAGGGATAAACTAAAAGGACATTATCAAAGAGCCACGGCGTCGAGCAGATAGGTAATTTAGGAGTCTCCTGACCATGTACATATGGACTCGATAACGTGGTTTACTGCAGATTTAATCAGGATACTAAATGATATTTGCACCCTCCTGTCATATTCTGTTATACAATTTCAATGGAAATTGGCTGCACACAGGCAACACTATACACCTCACACGCACGACATCAATCACGTTTAGATTAAACCTAATCAACATTTCACATGTTTGACATCATTTGGACAGGATATGATATCCAATTAAGAATGAATGAAACTGAGGACTTGTTTTTTTTGCGGTATGGTATTGCATGCTATGTTTTTGAGGTTTCATAAATCTCGTCCACCAGACGTCTAATCCTCTGCTAGACCTCACTAACTGGATCAGTGCAAGTTTTTTGTCTGTGAAAAATTTATTGCAGGGTGGTAAATTTTTTAGCAGCCCATTTCACTGGACCCCTGATGGTATTCTGTAGGCTGAATCTATCCCAGAGTGAATACCCCTTAACATCCTCACAACCAGTCCCCCTAGACACTCTCTCCAACACACACACACACACACACACACACACACACACACACACACACACACACACACACACACACACACACACACACACACACTCGGCCATGGTGGAGGCGTTAAGATATTAACACACAAAATCAAGTGACCCTACCCTGTCTGCTGTGTCTATGTCTGCCTGTCCTCGTAGGATTAAACACATTTGCAGAGTTGGGTTTCTTATGTGCCAATGGTCCTGCCAGACAAGGCTGGAGGTGCCCCTCCGCACCCAGACCGGGGGCTTCACCTCCTAGTAGAACAAATTAGCTGTATTCTTTGATCCTCATGTAGCAGAATGAGCGTAACATCTGATCCCGTGTGACAGTGTGGTCTTGTCCCCTGGGGCCTGACCCCAGGCCAGGTCAGAGCTGCACTCAAGGCAAGGAGAGAGGCAGGGCCCCTCAGGTTTAACACCTCTCAGACGGACGCGTGAACACCTGGCATTTATTACTACATACACACACACACACACACACACACACACACACACACACACACATAGTCTTACAGAGGCCCTATAGTTCCTGTCTATTATATTCTTACCTGGATCCATCCTGGTGCTAGGTTTTTTGCCATCCCTCTTTCTGTGTTTTTCACTTGAGTGGTGTTATGGGGGGGAGAGAAGGCCTGTCAGGCCTGACTAATGTGGTTCAGATAGCGTGCAGGGTGATGATGGAGGAACACCTTGATCTAGGTCTCGCCATGTTTGTTGTGGCGACTTTACCTCCGCTTCCCCCCGCCTCCCGTACACCCCCCCCAAGCCCCCCCCTCCAGTGATCTGCTTCAGCAATTCAGCCAAATGAAGGAACAGCTGTGTGGCTGTTTGTACTCTCTCCTCGCCATTCGAAAAAAGGTGTAGCCCTCATTGGTCCTGTGACTGGAATCTTGAGGTCTGCGTCAGAGTGGCCATATCCAGCAGGAAACAGGCCTCTCTATGACCACAGCCAACGACACTCTCCTCCTCCTCTTCACCCCCCACTCTCTCTCTCTATCCAATCAAGTATTTCTGCTTATCATCAGGAAGTTTTGGTGTGGAAGATATTTCTGTTTTGTTTGTTTGTGCAAATGTATATGTTTCCTCTAATGCAAACAATTAGGCAATATCCTTGGCGGAGTAGCGGGGCTGTTTGGGCCTCAGTGCAGCTGGGGGTGACACAGCAGCAGCCTGCTCCAGTACAGTAATGGAGTCATCCATCAACAGGAGCCATTAAAACACCTTGACAAGCCAGCTGAGGCTACCTCAGTGGCCATGGTGACCACGCTCAAGGTTGACGCTTCGCTCACACGACAGTGGCTCGCCACGATAATGGAAATACACTATACACTGTATACTCACCTGAGCCCAGTGGCTGCCATGCACCTCATTTTCCTTGCTGGTTTACTGAGTTTCTTACAGTTGGCTGATTTGTTGATTATCCTCCCCCAGTATACAAAGTCCAGAGGTCAAACTTGTGAGAACAGTCTGGCAGTTCCGTCTGGTTCACTGCCAGATCACCGTTCTGGGCATTTTTGTTGGAGAACTAGGGCAGATATCAATGAGCCGAAACAGGGAGTACTGCAGATATAACCCTGATGCCATACACATTCTCTCTTGCTATCTCTCTTTCTCTCTCTCTCTCTCTCTCTCTCTCTCTCTCCCTGTTGTTTACTCCCAAACAAATTCTCAGTGAAACTAAAGACAGCAATGTGCCAAAAGATAAAACAGAATTCTTGTATGCTGTTCAAAAAACCTTCTTTTAAATCAGGTGATTATTGATAAATGTAGCAAAAACCTGTGGCGTAGATTGCTAGAGAACATGATTATTGAGCTAGCAGAAATCCAGCCAATGCATTTTCAGAAAACAGAATGTGTTGTTAGCAAAAATTGCTTTTTTGCTGTCGTCATTGTCATTCGCTGTTTTAGGGCTGTATTGTTTGTTCAGCCCTGTACTTTAAGCCCTGCGAGAACTCACTCAAGCTGAGACAGAGCAATTATGTGCAATTTCAGCTCTCAAGCCCATCTCCAACAATCACCATGGTGATATTTAAAATGTGATTAAAGTCAAAGAGCAGCCACAGGAAGTGGAAATGTTCTCCTCTCTCCGCTGACCACTCTCAGTATGCTGCTAAGCTTTATGACGCTGGATTTGTCGTTCACAAACAAACTACTTTCATCCACATTCCCTTGTTTCACTGATTAAATGACTAACAATTCTACCACACAAACATGTTGAATGAACCACAGTTATATTTTCACCAAGGTTGCTCTAGTGAGTCTCTAGCCCTTTAACGGACATTATCCCTCTGAATCCCTCAAGACAACTTATATATATATATATATATATATATATATACATATATATATATATAAAGATACCGTTTTCCATTTACCTAAAGTAACTGAAAAAGCCCCCCAGTGTATACAAAATATCTTGGCTTCAGGATCCTATTCAGAGGGGCCTATCTCCTCCATCTGCGGCATGTCGACAGGCATCCTCCTGAATTCCAGGCCCTTTGTTTGCGGAGCTGAAGGAAGGACATTAATGAGTCTTCCGTCGACCTGACATCCTTGGAAAGTCCGCCTCGGCCTCACACCTGCTGCCATGGCCGTTTGGAATCCCTGCGTGACAGCCGCAAAGGATGTGTCGCCTGGAAGATATGCGGGCCGCGCAGGAGCCTCAAGGTAACGCAGCGTGCGTCGAGGAAACGCTAAAGAATGTCGACCTGGTCCGTTGCCTCCACGTCCACCGGGTCGGCCCAAGAATGCAGCCATTGTTTTATGTAAATTGTTTTGGTGCTTCATCACTGATATTGAGCACCTGTAGACTTAATATACACTCCTAGTCCCATTGTTTTTGTGTTTTTCCCCTTGTTTTGACTGGCGTTTAGGGTTAGAGGTCAAAGGCTGGCTGACTGGAGTGTGAGACTTTAAACTTGTTGGTTAACATATGAATGTAGGTAGTAATGATTTCCAATGGAGAAGAAGAGGGCGAAGTTCCCTTGCTAAAGCCTTTGATCTACGGTCTGTAGCTGGCAGCGATCATACAGTACAGTACAATGTCACTGAGTGCATAGGCATTTAGACTGGCACTTGTGTATGTGGGGGACAGGGTTTAATGCCCTGGCAGATGGAGAGATAAGCATGCCTGGGATAAGGGGGAAAGGTCCCTCAAGCTGGCAGCTGTAATTGGCTACTGAGGAAGAGTCAAACACCATAACCAATCAAGTTCATTAGAGTCTCGCTGTCACAAACAAAGCAGTAACCCACCCTGTCTTGGCAGTGTCAGATGTGGGTAGACATCTGTGGTGAGGAGTGCCAAAGCATTGCCCACCTGTACATACCTTTGATGTTCTATGGCACACATACTAACACCCACACCGCAGCTAGCCTGCCTGCAGTATTTAATCTTATCTATTAAATCTGCTGTATCTGATCTTCATTGTTTCTGATCTTTTCTATCCCACTGGACCTGAGCTACACAGAAAAAACATCTAACATTGACTGGCACTCACATTAAAGCAGGTGAAGTATCAGACAAAAGTTTGTTGTGATAGAGTGTTAACAGAGGGAGTGCATTACCATAAATCTGCCAGTGGGGTTATGCTTTGTGACAGACACGCCAGACACATTGCCTGTTTAAGTGCAATCATCCATGCCCGTGGATTGATAAACACTACCAAGGCTTTAAGTGGACTATCATAGCTCTTGTTGAACCCCGGATATTCAGGACCTGTTAGACTTAGAGGGCTTATGAGCCTTTCTTATGATCACTTTGACAGCACTGTTAATGCTCTGTGCCATGTGTAAATGTCTTGACAGTGGTGCCCTTGAAATGGCTCCTCCGAATCCACAGACAGCAACTTGTCTCTTTACTAAGCATAGACATCCAACTTGAAGTCCATGGGTCATTCAGAGTACCAAGCAGTTTATCATTGCCTTTCTCTCCTGAATCACCGTGACCTAATTCCTGTTTCTGCCAATCTTTTACCTTCCTCCACAAACATCCTCTTCTCTCCACTAGCTTGAATTACTGTACTGTGGGTTCCAGTCATAGCACCGTGTTGCAGCCTCCAGCAGTGAACCATGTCCTACCAAGGGCCGACTCGCCCTCTCTGGGCAGCACAGTGTTAAACGACGCGGGCCATCGGCGGAGGTGCTGAAAGGTTAGATGTACAATCAGGAAATTCTCCATGATGGCTGGGCCGCCCCGGCGGGGGTTTAGATTCCCCGCTGTTCCGCCATGTCCTGCCTTTCCCTTTCCTCTGCGGCTCTGAACCAACAAGGCACCCAACGGTGCCTGGCCTGAAAGCACTGGCCTGAGGGGTCTCTGGGGGGCTTCTGGTAGATTTATGAGTGCCATGCTTTTGTTTAGCCAAGGCTTTTGCTTGTTTAGCTTTACTTTTAGAGACTCCAGGTTGAGATAATGAATCAACAGACAAGGGGAGAGGTCATGTGTCTTCGGAGAGCTTCTCTTGACCGGTCATCTGGTTTGATCATTTTTGTTTCAATGCCCTGAGATGGAGGAGATGTTTACGGTCGAGTGGCTTGGGCTCAAAAGAGATGATTGAAGAAGGCCAAATACACCCGAGGCTTCGTTCTGCGGTAAACATTCCCAAACCCCAGGGTGATTAGCTTAGCGTTGGCGTGAGGGCTGGAGTGTGCTGTCTGTCTATCCAAGACGCCATGCGATGTGAAGGGTTCAATCGACTTTAATCAGCATTCCTCTGGCTCTCCAAGAAACACACTGGAAGCCTATACAGTAATCTCTCCATGCTCCATTTGCATGATAGTTTAGTCTAACTCTGCGTGTTCTGTTGAACCCCTATGGTCACGATATGGACGTCGCATTTCAAAAGTAAACACACACAATGTACTGGAATGGGGTTTCAATATTAAAAGACATAACGCAATGGGCCAATCGTTTAATTCCTCAGGGTACTTTTCATGCTTTGATTTCAGAAAAGTACTTCTATTTTATTTTATTTTATTCTATTTTAAAACTTATTGTTGCACTACTCTGTGGCACTGTCACCTTTGCATTTCACTGTATACCTGTATGCACGTGACAAATAAAGAATCTTGAATCTTGAATCAGAAGGTCGAGAATCGGCAGAGAACATGATCAGATACAAGAACGGCCGAGCTGACTGGATAAAACCATGGAGATGGTGGCAGATCTTAATGTCTCTTTAAGTGTTACGTGTGGGGCCAGTGAAACGGGATAGCCCGTGAATAAGGGCAGCCAGGGCTGTAATAAGCTATAAATAGCGCCTGTCACCAGAGAAGTGAAAGGAAGGGTCAGGGCTGACATATCCCTAGACCGTGGGATATGTGGAGGTCAGTGTGTGCGTGCCGACTACTCTGCCTCCATTTTTCCACTGGTCACTATGGACACCTACAAAAGCCCTGGCTGCATATGACAGGGTTGCATCAACAGGGGTCTCATCGCCAAGGCTTTTGTCTCTCCCCTCCCAAAGGGAATGTGAAATCACCATCGCTGCCCTGCCATGATATTGCCTTTCAGGGCTCCAACTCTGAGCAAATCGAGTGAGGTGCAAATGAATTATATCCATCATACTACTGTAGTGGTTTTGTAAAGAGCCTGCCAAATTTAAAGCAACTTGCGAAGGCATGCTTCTTAAAGCACAATGAGTCTTCATTACACAAAAATCTAGCATATTGTCTTTATTTCAAGACATGAATGTGTGAATCCTGGCTTGCTGTTTTCTACCCCTACAGAGTGATATTGCATATCCGGCTCACATATTTGATGATTGCCTCCATACTCTCAGTACTGTAATTACAGCTCTTGAAGTGTTGAGGCTCTCTCTCCCTACTCCTCTCATAACAAGTTCCATGACAGTATGTATTTGGACAGTTACCATAGAGAGGAATGGTAATAATCTTCAGAGTAAAGACAGATCTTCTACTAGTTGCTATGCTCCTCCTAAAGTCTGCCTCTGCCTGCCATACCAAACATGCACTATCTGCCTGTAAAAGCAACTAACTCATTGGCACATAGCTCACTGTGATACAAGCCTTTCCTTTCTGTGCTCCGTTGTCTGCAGAAGCCAAGCTTAACCTCCGACCAGAGCTCACAATGGGGCAACTTGACTGGCTGCCGTGACTCCCAGTCCTCCCATTGTGTCAGGGTCAGAGACGGCCAATGCCGCAGCACTTGACAAGTGTCAAATGGACTCAAGAGAAGAAGAAGAAAGAATCCCTCTGCAGTTGAGCAGTGGGCGCCTTTTCTTCAGCTGCCGTCTGTTCGCTGGGGCTCAGGGGCCTTATTCTCCGGGGTCACAGGGTCAGGCTAGGCAGCATGTAAATCCCTCCTCTAGCCTATTATGAGCTCCAGAATGAGTAGACATGAGCAGAGTAACGTAGCAGGACTAAATTCGAACCTAAGCTCTTCGATAGGTACTTATCATTTCCATAGCATGGCATGGCTAACAAGATGAAACCCCACGGGATGTTTCACATGTGCTCTGCATGTTGTTCCTCATTGAACCCAAGTTCCATAAAGAAATGTCAATTTTGCTCTCGCTCGTTAAGTTGACCCTCATCTCTTTCCAACATGTTCTGCCTATTGGAAAATCAACCACTTATCCAAGATTAGGGATTTGCTGAAAAGAAGGGGGAATTTAAACATATCCAGCCTTAATCAAGTCAAGAGTCCAGTTGGCCATCTGAGCACCGCTACATAATGTCCGGCTCAGGGAACACGTGTGTTTGTGTTTGAACAGTTGGCTGTTGACAGAGGTCAGGGAGTGCAATGGAATTCCTAAACGCGGAGTAACATCCTATACAATTAAATTGGCAAAAACTCCAACCGCAATTAAGAGGACCTATAATAGGCGACGAACACACACACACATACATGCACACACACACACACACACACACACACACACACACACACACACACACACACACACACACACACACACGTACACACACACACACACAGATATTGACATAATACATACACACATGCACACACACACACACACACACACACACACACACACACACAGATATTGACATAAGACATACACACATGCACACACACACACACACACACACACACACACACACACACACAGGATGCCCCAAAGTGAGGAAGCGAGTCTGTCCATAGGAAACAACACAGCAGGAGACGGAGTGTGTCCCCTGTCCCTGAAAGCAGCATGCTCTTGAACCTGTGCCTTCCTCCCTGTATTTTCCTGTTTACTGACCCGCTCGCCTGCTTGTTTGGATGTTTTCCTTCGCTCCCCAAAGTCAATATCCTCCTGTGGTGCACTGGGCTCTCGTCTGACTTCACCGCTCTTTTCTGGCTGCCGGACGTCATTAAAAAGGCTCAGAATATCGACTCCGGGAAGTCTGATGGAGTCCAGTGTGTGTGGTGCATTGTTTTTAAAAACCACCCTGGTTTTGGCTTTTGGCTATTTATGGAGCGATCGCCTCCCCAACGTCAACTAGAAGAGCCGGTTGTTTTCCACCCACGCCTGCATTGCGAAATAAAACAATGCCACTTCCAAGGGCGTCCTTTAAGGATAAATTCATTTCCGCCTCATCTGATGGCTGAACTGACTGACTCCTCTTTTGCCTTGAAATGCTGGAATGTTATTTAAACTACTTTAGTGAAACATTGACATTTCATGCTTAATTTAGATGTCAGAAACAGACATCATGTTATGAATGGGAGCTCATTAGAATTACAGATAAGTTAATGAATGGATGATAATAAACAGTGAAGTGGCCAGTGCCAAAATGGCTGACTTTCAGCTGGAAAGGCCAGGCTCAGATTTTCACTTGGAAATGTACCTCAGAAAGGAAATCTTGTATTTCGGCCAATGAAAACTAGTCAAAACAGTGTAGTAGTTGAAGCCTGCCACTGTAAATCATCCCTCCTGTACGACCCCTTAACACTGACATGTTCTGCCCCCCCTGGTGAAACAAGTGGTTATTCCCTCAGCGGTTTGGAATGTGCCATTCTGGGAAAGCGGGGGGATGAATGGCAAGTCTGCCAAGAGAGTGTCTGCAGCACTGGGGTAGCGGAGTGAGACCCTGTCACCCCACACCGAGAGTACAGTGTTATCTTCCAAACATGCCAGCACCCCACTAGCTCCACATGTAAATCCAGCCACTCGGCCTCGTGAGTGGCAACCATCGTCCTTGGCCGGTCTGGAGAGGGAGTGAGCCTGTTGGAGGACATAGAGGGAGTGAGCCTGTTGGAGGCCATAGAGGGAGTTAGTTTCTTGGACAGCAAAGCATCAGCTGACAGGTGTGTGGCTCAGTGTCGGGTAAAGGAAAACTACTGGAAAGGAGCAGCTACAGTACAGGAGAGGTAGTCATGGCCACCTAGCCTACTGTCACCACATCATGTCAGCTACACTAGAAGACATTTCGTGGCATTGTGGGCTATTTCACGATGATTCAGAATACATCCCACTGTTATTCTGTCGACTCCTTGTGGTTCCTTGAGGTTATCTTAGGTTGCCCTGGATGACTGGGTGTGTACTCTGCTCGCTGGGATCACCAAATGCAACACTTTTAGCCATGAATTCTTAATAACTTTTATTTTTTTTGAACGGTTTAGTTACACACACACACACACACACACACACACCCCTCGCCGCCACCACCCCCCCCCCCCCCACACACACACACACACACACACACACACACCCCTCCCCACCGCACCAACCTGCACCAAATACCCACTGATGGATTTTGTTTCCAACACCATGTACAGTACAGTATGTTTAATGGCAAAAATATTCATGAGGGTGTATGGTCTTTACACAGTATAACTGATTACATGTGATGGGCTTGGCAGGGAGAATAATTCAGCCGTGACACAAAGTTCTGCAAATTGCCTTAACTATGCTATCTCATAACCCAACGACCATTACATTTATTGAAGACAGACTTGAGGTATCACAGTCTCCACCCTTTTGTTCCCCAGAGCCGGCAGCTCCTCTACAGTAAAACATGATACCTCTTCATTAATTCTGCTGATTGGAGCGTAGCCCAGTAGGATCTCCAGCTCTAAGACTGGCTAGATGGGGGGGGAGGGTATGCACACACACTGTGTGTGTGTGTGTGTGTGTGTGTGTGTGTGTGTGTGTGTGTGTGTGTGTGTGTGTGTGTGTGTGTGTGTGTTTGCGTATGCGCGGCAAGGCGTCGGCGCCCCAGGGACCACCCGCTGATTATGTAAAACCCCTCCGCCTCAAACTGCGTGTGGACTGAGCGCCAAGGGGGAAGTCTAGCATCCATCTCGCCTGACCCCTCCCGACCTCCTCCTAATCCCGCTATTTCTCAGTATCTCACTCCCCATTACCTCACAGACACACACAGACACACACAGACACACACACGCTCACACTCACACACACGCACACACACACTCACACACACACACACACTCACACACAGACACACACACACACACACACTCACTCACACTCACACTCACACACACTCACACACATATCAGCAGAGGCACTGCCCACCACAGCATCAAAGCCTGGTCGCTCATCCATCAGCTCTGAGAGTGACAGCCGACAGCAACCAGGACTCCCTAGTATCGACCACTGACCAGTGACTTGTGTCATCCTCCCTGCATTCCTGCCATGGGAGTCACGCTGTCCTCTCCTCTGTCCACCCCCTCATGCAGTTGACCTATGTCTGTGCCTAGGAGAAGCACGGTCTATCTGTCTTTCTCTATCTCAAGACTGACTGAAGCAGATATTAAGATGTCTTTCTTTCTACTCTCCAAACCAAATACTGTGCCATCCACCTTTAGACTGTGACGTTGTTAGTTACTTTCACTGTCATTGTCAAGACAAAGCCAAGACCCATTCAGAAGGCTTTGCAGTATGTTCATCTATTGTGTTTTTGAAGGTGGAAGTGGTGCTGTGTATTGTTGCACAGCGGTAGGGTCAGTATGGAGTAGAACAGTAGCTCATGCCCTCCCAGTGGTAGCTACTAAAAGTAGTTGTGACTGTAGCTCTATCGGTGGATCTCAAAGCTTTTTTCTTACCTGATTTACTACTCATGCTGTCCTCAGCCTTCACTATCTCCCAGCGCAATCTGGTTTCACTTGGGCTCCCGGCTCTATTTAAGAACACTTTGTCAACACAATGAAAGGAGGAGATATTCCTTCCCTGCTGAAGCACCCAAAATTATGTATTGTGTAGCAGAGAAAGGGAAGACCTATTTCATGGAGTCGGTGCTGAAATCTGTAATGCCTTCAAGATGTTGGAAACTGCTGAGTGCTTTATGGTATGCACATGAAAAAGGTTGTATTTTTCCAATGCAGTACAATGCAATCACAATTGTATTCCGTCGAAATCCAGACTAAGAGGACCAAACTTAAGTGTGTTGGTTTCAAATGCGGGGTAATTGTGCTGGAATTTATCTTGAGCACTTAAGACTTTTGGGCTACAGTATCAAGGTTTTGAAGGGGAGAAAAACTGTGTCAAGCCATGCCAAGATACAGAGCAGTCGTATACTAGATGTAATCAAAGGGAAATAGTGTGATTTGTAATCTGCTTCCCTGGGATTTTGGAGTGGCACTGCAAACAAAGGCGTCCGGGCTGGGGAAGTGAGTGACCCCAGAGTGGCCGGTAGCTGTTTGCTTTGCACAGAGACTGGTGGCCCAAGACCTTACTTCTCACTGTTTACGTGACTGAAGTCACAACTCTACCGGACCTGTGAGACAGCTCACAACAAGAGTTATTATAAAGTACCTCTCTCCCTCTCTCTCTCTCTCTCTCTCGCTCTCTCTCTCTGTCTCTCTCTCTCTCTCTCTCTCTCTCACACACACACACACACACACACACACACACACACACACACACACACACACACACACACACACACACACACATAGTTCCCTGTCTCACTCCCTCTCTCCCAGGCTATATGCTATATTTCAGATGTATCCATGGTTGTTGAGTCTTGTAGGAGAGAGAGAGAGGAGCCTCATGGCAGCAACAGTCTGTGGTCATGTCTCTGATTTACACTCTACTGACAGACCCAAACATCCTCAGAGGCAATGTTACTGCACAGAGAATATGGTCTCATTAAAAATATCCATTCCACAGAGCTAGAGAGGAATGTGCATCACAACAACACACGCATATCAACAACATCTCAAGCTCAGGACGCCCAGAGTGGAGGACAGGGGACGGAGGCCCAGGACAAGACAAAAACTACAACTACGTAGAACTGTTGCCTGCCCTCATCCTTCCGGGCATCCTATCCTCATCCTTGTCCTTCCTCATCCCTCTCATCATTGTCCTTGCTCACCCCTCCTGCAACCCACTACAACTCTCATCCCTCCTGCGCTTAGGGTATGTGCTTGTGAGACCTTCGCTCAATATACTCATACTGACACATACTGATGAAAGATACAGGCAAGGCAAGGCAGGGATATGCTACCACGGTTGTCGATGATTAAAAATGTGTTCCTCCTCTATAGCCAATGTCCTCTGGGTTGGGCTGGTTTCAGTGGCGTTGATATGAAACTGAGACTCTGGTGGTGCTTGTGAGCGGCAAATGCTGTGTCCTAGACACCTGCCTGCCTGCCTGACTGTGGCCACAGTCCCTTGCCCTCCCCTGAGCCTGTGCTAGCTACTCACCCACTGAACACAGGGAGCCGTTGCCAGGGCTACCATTTATTAATATCAGTCCATAACTTTGAGCCTCATTTGAGCCGATCAAGCAGACAGCCACTGAATCCTCAGGCTGAGAGCATTAACACAGCCCTACACGTACCGTGTTAGTACAATTGATGTGGACTGTGGATGAATGCACCCATCGGACCAGGGTTTTTATATAATTCTAATGAGGGGCTGGGTGCTTGCCTTGCTGTGGGTGATGGGAGTGTTGTCTCTGGTTTACGTTGGTCATTAGCGCCCCCTACTGTTTTGAAAGGTAAAGGCAGATCATTTTCCCAGTTTCCCAATTTATGTAAGTATTGCAATTGAGGCACAGCTGACTATTTGACCTTTTTTGAGAGTATGTTTTGAAATAGCCCTCACATATTTGTTTTAATTTTCTTTAGAAAATAGTGCATAGTAACGTGGAAACCACGGTAATGGTGATAACTTGCAGCAACGATTTTCAACCCAGCTTGTTATTGTTTCATTAGGTATTTTCTGACAATCGCAACAACTTATCCAATACGACATTACACATCCTCCTTAAGTAACATGTTTATTAAGAAAAATGTGTAATGTCTGATTGGAAATGTCGAATAAGATTGACTGTGGTCACTTATCGAACTTCCATGGTTCACAGGATCTCTTACGATGCAATTATAAGGCACTTGTGCCCCCTTCTGGTCACTTAATGTCACTGAAGATGATTATGTGTCTGCGTTCCCATTCAGTGTCAAAGATCTCTCTCTAACAGGGGAGGCTGGTGGAGGTGGAAATCGCAGGACGAGCTCATTGTAACGCATGGAATGGAATGACGAATGGTATCAAACTACCAGTCTCCCCTGCTCTCTAATTGTGTCATTAGGTGATGACTTCACACACCATATTCAGTGCTTAAACTAAACAAATTGTGTCATTCTCCTGCAAACAGGTAATTTTTGTGGTTCAGTCAGGACACTCACGTCAGTTTATTTATAACCACTTATTTCATGACAATGGTAATACATTTAAGCTTGGCGTAATTGTATGGCTCTGCTCTGTATAGCTCCCTGCCTGGAGTAAAACAACCACAACATACAAGTATACAACATGGCAGGGAGCCCATTGCTTATCAAAACCTCCTTTGTAGGAAGTCTACAGGCAGAACAACGCGGGTGGAGGCAGGGGGTGGAGGATGGAATGACCACACATATCTCACTCTCATAGGTAGTGCAATATTCACACTGTTGAATGCTATGGAAGAGTGTTAACTGTTCTGCTTTGAAGCCTTTGTCCCTTTGAACATGTGATGGTATGTTTTTGCGTGCGTATGAACCAGCTGTGCTGTCACCTGATGGACAGCTGTGACATTAACTTAGAGTGCCCTGCCTGAACCAACGTTATGCTCTAATTCTTCATGTCCCCTGGGTTTTCTGTGTCTTAACTATTTAGAAACATTTACTCCAAACTCAGTGTGGTTTTATTGACCCGTGTCTGCACAACAGATGGTGGCCAAACATTAACAGCTGCATACTGTGTGACTCCCTCTCCCAGTTCCTGTATTGGTAGAGGCTATTCAAATCAAAGGTTAAAGTACAACACAGCCAAGCTTCATGGGTTCATCTTTATCTCACCACACCGCTCCATTGACAACCTCACCCAGGGTGTTGTCAGTCAAAAGTGGATCATGAATATCTTGGTTCACCTGATTTCCATAAACCAACTGTGGATCCTCCAGGCATTCTGTGGAGGTGTCACTGTTGCTATGCAGTAATTGGCCAGGGAGCTGTGGGATCTCCAGACCTACACTGCTGCTCGATCGGTGGAACGCGGTCGCGTAGCATCTCTCTGCTCTGCTAAGCCTCCTGTTCTCGCCCTGGCCCTTCTGCTCACACACTGTAGCTGCCCCCGTGGATGCATGGAGGTTATAGGATGGAAGCAAACACGTTGGTGTGTGTTTGCTGTGGAGAGCGCTGAGGGATTACCAGAATGGTCTAGAATATGTGAATTTGCACACGTACACACGTGTGCTCATGCATGCATGCGCGTCTGTGCGCACGCGCACACACACACACACACACACAGAAACACGTTATGTATGCAGCACAGCCCATGTTTTTAACGCATTGGCCGTGTGCCTGGAGCCTCCAGTAGTCGCCTCTCAGCTTATTGGCAGGAGTGAAAAAAACAACATAAAGCTTGTATGAGAGCTGGAGGCAGGATGCAGGACACAGGACGCAGGAGCCCTGGGCAGGATGACCATTGGACTGCCCTGTGCAGCAAGAGACCCCTGCATGGATCCTGTCTCTGCCTCACTGATGCTTCTTTGGACTGCAGAGAGGGGCAACATGCAGAGTAGCGTAGCAGGGCTGCCATAGCCACAGCCACAGCCACAGCCACAGCCACAGCCACAGCCACAGCCACAGCCACAGCCACAGCCACAGCCACAGCAACATGACAGACTGCGTTTTATTGCAGGGAGCAAAGAGATCACGCAGAGACAAAGTTCCACCCCTAAAGCTATTGCACATGATTCCTATCACAGAGCACTTCTGAGTGCGTGGTGTCTCCAAAAGAGAGAGAAGAGAGAGGGAGGCAGTGCACACACACACACACTCGCACACACAAACACCGACACACACTCTCACACTGACATAGATTCTCACATAATACAGTTCATCCACATAGACATAGGAGCACCTGCTGCTTTGCTGTCACTCTGTGTGTGGATTCGCTGGTGGCAGACAGACAGACAGATAGTGCCATGACGCCCTGCTCTAGTTGGCTCCTGGTTGTGTCTTTGGTGGCTTTCGGAGGTAAAAGTTAATTTCGTTCTAACTTCATGTGATGATTAATCGATCCATGTTAGCAAGTGCACAGTGAATGCTTTCTATGTTAGGGCTCATTGGTTGTAAAAGGTGATGTAAGAATTTGCCATCTGCTACTTGTGTCAAACCTGTTGGTTTATTCATTGGAATATCTTTGCATGTAAATTGTTCGCAGTGGAATCTTATGGAAATGACACTTTGATTCAATTGCAATGTCTGTATATGTGTGGATCAACCTTTTGCCTTAATTTAGAGTAGGACAGTATTGTGTTGCTGTTTGGTCATTGTATGAGAGATATTGGACATACTGTAGCTATCAATATTTGCCATGATTGTTTCTCTACTGGCAGAGCTTGTAAATAAATATCCATTGGCATTTATCCTCAGTTACCCCTGGCTAGAGTTACATTGATTTTCAAGGGGGAGAATGACAGAGCTACTGGATGAAGACAACCAATCAACAACAGGGTTCAACTTTGATAAGGGAATGTGCTTACACTGCTTAGTACAGCAACACTGAGTTACTCTCCAATGTCTCACCCTCATGCATTCCCCGTTTCAGGAAGCAGGAATGCCGTTGTTGCAGAAGGTGGATCCGAGAGGAACTGCTCTATGATCCCGCCGGTGAGAAAATCTGGCCACGTCACGCTCTGTCCTCCTTGTTATCCTGTTTTGGGGACGTTGAGTGGAACAGTGTGTCTGTCCATGTTTATGGAACTGACATTCTCCCAAATGTATCCCTTCTTTTTCCAAACTCCCTCACACTCACTCATTATGATGACATAGAAACTACTTCTACGAGCTGCTTCCCCTGAGAAGGGAACTATTTCTCTTTGAAATGTTACTGGAACTCTGACTTTCCTGTGAATCATGTCATGGTAGGGGGAGGCTAGTGGAGGTAGAAATCGGAGGACGGGCTCATTGTAATGCCTGGAATGGAATGACTGATTCCGTTCCATGCATTACAATGAGCCCGTCCTCCGATTTCTACCTACACCAGCTTCCACTGGTATGTTACGGTAATGGGAGATTTGCACAATGACAAGCCCTGAGACTCATTCTGACGTGTGTTGCAGTACCTCCCGGCCACGGCGGTCAACAGCACCCTTAGGCTGCAGGCCCTGAGGGACGCCATGCGGCCCCTAAACATCTCCGCCTACATCATCCCAGGGACCGACTCTCACCTGGTACAGTAGGAACGACACAGCTGCTGCCCCTGTCGGATTTATTTTTCGGGATCGATCATTGATTACGTGTTTTGGCCAAAAGCATGGATCTTCAGAACGTTGTGTGTGTGTGCAGTGCTGACGCAGTGTGTGTGTGTGTGTGTGTAGTGCTGACTCAGTGTGTGTGTGTGTGTGTGGTGCTGACTCAGTGTGTGTGTGTGTGTGTATCTGACAGAGTGAGTACATCGCTCCACGAGATGCCAGGGTGGCCTTCATGACCGGCTTCACAGGCTCTGCAGGTGGGTCTCTCTTCCTCCCTTCCACACTTCCACCTTTTCTCCCCACTCTTTTTCCCTCCTCTAAGGCCCAACGCCCCCCCCCCCTTCTTCTACCTCTTCATCATCATTCCACTCCCATCCTCTTCTCCTATGCGCCACTTTAACAATCATTCCACTCCCCCTCTCCTCCTCTCCTCCTCTCCAATCCCGTAGTCATTTGGCTGTACTCCTGTCCTCTCCTCCTCTCCTCCTCTCCTCCTCTCCTCCTCTCCCCCTCTCCTCCTCTCCTCCTCTCCAATCCCGTAGTCATTTGGCTGTACTCCTGTCCTCTCCTCCTCTCCCCCTCTCCTCCTCTCCTCCTCTCCAATCCCGTAGTCATTTGGCTGTACTCCTGTCCCCTCCGCGCTGCGTCTCACTCTCACATTCATCAGCCCGCGCATCGATGAGTGGCTGACGATTGGAGAATCAAGGGAGAGTCTCCACACAGAGATTGATGATGATGACATCTATTTCTGGACTAATGCACTGACATGAATGGATGATCAAAGCCATTTCTGCACTCGCAGCTCAGGCAGATGATGAAAAGACAATGGAGATGGATCATTTGAACTGCAACATATTTTTTCCTCTCAGAGTCAGACACATAATTGTATATGTATTCTATTCAGGCAGACATGATGCTGTTGTATTGGTCTGTGTAATGTTTCCTCTGACATGAATACACATATGAAGACCAATCTAATGCATGTTCAAAACGTAACATTAATGCGCCATGCTTTATCATTCCCTCAATGCT
>NC_139669.1:5194268-5356768 GCF_951799395.1 Argentina silus
TGCAGAGATGGGACCACTGACATCACAAGAACAGTTCACTGGGGGACACCCACAAACATGCAGAAGGTACACATCTGTCTTATAATGTATCCTATCTCATACCTTATAGTCGTTCATAAATCCAATCCTCTGCTCAAAACTGTCTGTGTCCTTCACTTACAGGAGGCCTTCACTCGCGTGCTCATGGGAAACATTGAGATATCTCGTACCATCTTCCCTTCAGGGACAAGAGGTGGGTACTGTGGTTCTAATGCACCCAACAGATGCATGGTCATGTCAAATACCTGCTAGTGTATGTTATACAGTGGAATGAAACTCAGTTCCACCACAAGAGGTCCCTCTTTTTACACTTGTCCTTCATTGGTGAAGTGATGAGACCCTATTTGGGTAGTTTGCAAGTCAGAGAGACTTTCTTTCCCTTCCTCCTATTCCTGGTAGAACCTTTGCTTTTGCCTATCCAATACTGCCAGATCAGTGATTATTTTATGGAAGGGAGGAAGGAAGGACACTATTTTGATGGATATTAACACTTAATTTCTCTATAGTCTAAGTTAATCGAGGTATTTGGGTTATAGTCCCAAATAAAATTTGGGCTAGAATCCCCCCCAAAAAATTGGGTTCGAGTCCCAAATAAGATTTGGGATAGAGTCCCAAACACCCAGGACAGGTATTCTAAGGTAAAGAAAACTACATTGCTGCTAATAAATAATAATAAATGCACTGTGACTTTTATTCTTTTTTATTATTATATTTTTTTCATGGGTTAGGGTTAGGGTTAGGGTTTAGGGTTAGGGTTAGGGTTAGGGTTTAGGGTTTAGGGTTAGGGTTAGGGTTTAGGTTAGGGTTAGGGTTTAGGGTTAGGGTTAGGGTTTAGGGTTAGGGTTAGGGTTTAGGGTTAAGGTTTAGGGTTAGGGTTAGGGTTTAGGGTTAGGGTTAGGGTTAGGGTTTAGGGTAAGCGTTAGGGTTAGGGTTTGGGTTTAGGGTTTAGGGTTAGGGTTAGGGTTAGGGTTTAGGGTTAGGGTTAGGGTTTAGGGTCAGGGTTTAGGGTTAGGGTTAGGGTTAGGGGTTAGGGTTTAGGGTTAGGGTTAGGGTTAGGGTTAAGGTTAGGGTTAGGGTTAGGGTTATTATTTTATTTTTTTCATGCTTTTTTATCTATTTTATGTAAAGCACTTTGAATTGTGAAATGTGATCTATAAATAAACCTGTCTTGCCTATAGGTTCCAACATGGAGATGCTGGGTCGCCGTGCCCTCTGGGAGGCGGGCCTTAACTATGGCCATGGGACGGGTCATGGAATAGGGAACTACTTTGGCGTCCATGAGTGTATGATAGCTTTATGAGCTGAAGTTTCATCAACTCTGTCATCCTGAGTATTCTATATGATAACCACTTCATAATGACGATATCGACAACATTCAGATTCTTCTGATTGTCAGTCAAACAATCATTTTGCAGTTGTCTTAAATGGTCACGCGTTCCACTTGACTTCACAATTCAGAGTAATCATTCAAGATGTACGCAACAGTATTTAACCATCTGATTCTTCCTTCACAGGGCCTGTTGGCTTTCAGTCCAATAACATTCCATTCCGTGAGGGCATGTTCACCTCAATAGGTAAGACCTTGCCAAACCAAACTCATGCCTGCTTCTATCAGACGAAAGGAAGCAAACCATCCTATTTCACATTCACAAATTGCCTCAAATTCTTTAGCTTGATTATCCTATTGTTTTTTTCTGACTTCCGTGCTGCCAGAACCAGGATATTACAAGGAGAATGACTTTGGGATCCGTATTGAAGATGTTGTTGTCATCGTACCAGTCCCCACAATGGTAGATACACTATTTGAACAATGGCACTTGTATCAAATTAATGGTAATATCTGCTAAATGTTACTAATTATTCACAACTTTCCATGTGCTCATGATCTGTCAAAGCTGTTACTGTATCTGCTAATAGTGTCAGATAATGTCACTCTGTATTTGTCCCCCAGTATGGTAACAACTACCTGACCTTTGACACCGTGTCACTCGTCCCATATGACAGAAAGCTGATTGACACTACTCTCCTGAGCTCACAGCAGGTAAAGAAAAGAACATTAATTCAAGCTTGACGTGTGAGATTCAAAACACTTTGCTCTTAGAGAGAGAGGGAGGTTGAGGGGTACTTTCATTATCTATGCTGATAAGTGTTGGTTTCCTCTGAAAATCCCCTGCGAACACCCTTCAGGTACGCATTTACAGGCAACTTACAGTAGGTTCCTAGAGCTTCAAAGCGTTTTCTGGATAAACCAAGTGTGAAGTTCAGCAGCTGTCACGTCAGTTTCATATTCATTTCAGAGAAAACAAAGCCAGCACCTTCATTCTGTATGTTTAATTACCTGCCCTCTGCTTATTTTAATCTTCATTCTCATTGTATTTACTACGGTTATATACTGTTTATCATTAAAAAAAATCGTTGGAAGTGGATGATGTACCGCAGGGGAGGCTGGTGGAGGCAGAAATCGGGGTACGGGCTCATTGTAATGCATGTTTGATACCATTTCTAATTACAATGACCCTGTCCACCGATTTCTACCTCCACCAGCCTCCCCTGATGTACGGTAAACTACATTGTAATCGTTTGTGAGCCTCCATGAGCTTCCATGGCCACTCGCCCAGTCTATTTACAGTACTGTCCCCTCTCTCCCTCCAGCTGCAGTGGCTGGACACCTACTACCTGACCATCCGCAGGCTGATGGGGCCTGAGCTGGAGAAGCAGGGTCTGAAGGAGGAGAGGGAGTGGATGATGAAACACACTGAACCATTCCAGAAGGCTACATCCTCCGCTGCTGCGTCATCCCTCTCCCTGACACTGGCGGCCATGGCCACTGTCCTCCTCCACAACCTCCCCTGAGGACAACAACTCTCACTCCATTTCTCCCTTTGTCTTACTCAAATCAAGTTTATTTATCATATGCACAGGATACAGTTATAACCGGTACAATGAAATGCTTATTAATGGTAGTTCCCTGACTGGGAATGGAACCCGGGAAAGCAGGGAAAGGGACCAACATCTCTCCTTTGGTCTCATTCCATCTCACCCCATCTCTCACTCCATCTCACCCCGTCTCTCACTCCATCTCTCCACTTGTCTCACTCCATCTCTCTCACAGCACTTCTTATGTCCACTGCCACTCCATTCAGACTCTTTTGATGTTCGATTTGTTGCATTTTTCTAACTTTATTTAGGCTTTGTACACGTACAGTATGGGTTTTTATGTGGTAAATATTTGTATCGAATTTGTTTTGTGATAACTTTCTTATATTTCCAACCCCTTCTTGAATTAGCTTTTGTATGCAATCCATAAATGGGGTTCTAGCCTGTAGACAATGCACCGTGATTGATCATTTATTAAAAGAGGACTCTTTTAAATCATATGACTACTTTTTTGTGGACAGTTGAGAGTGTTGAAGGTTTTCTTTGTCTGGGACAGATAATTGGGGTCATCACATCACTAAAAACAGGCATCCTCTCACGCGTGCTTGCTGTGAGAGTTTTACACTCTGCAACCAATCTGAACAGCTCTCGAGCTTCGTCTGTGCCACATGTGAAGAGCTCATGCCAGTGTAGGGGCCCGTTGCCTGGCAACTGCTCTGTCAGAGCCGCTGGAAGGTTGTTGTTTTTTTGTGAAGACATCCGCCCTGTGCACGCTTTTGTTTAATTAGCATCCCGTGCAACAGTTATTGTTTACAAGAAGAGAAAGATGTGTTTGTCTTGTTTGTGGTCCATTCATTGTGTTGGTTCAGAGGGAGACTGCTGTGGATGACACCGCACCTTTAACCCTCTTTGGGTTTGACATGGTTTGAGCTGTCGTCAAGTGGACACAATAGAAAGAGGAACAATGCAATCACAAATTTTAAATATGAGCTCATAGCTTCTGTGTACTCAAAACTCTTTCCTGGGACCTGAACACAGTTTTCTATCAATACAACACATTTTTAAATTAAGAATATCCCCTTTATAAAGTAGTATATTTACCGTATATATACTACTATATATACTTATACAAGTACAGTGGTAATATTGGTAGCTGCTGTGCATTAGAGTACTGTTTATTTTTTTAACACACAAAAACTTCAAACTGTGTTTGTTGCCATCCTTCAATTGAAATGGAGAGGAAACTAAACTAGGGCATCTTCTTATCATGTGGTCTGCCAACACAAAAATAACTACATAGCTGTGTTTAACACAACTACTTCCCTCTTTGTTCATATCTAGTTGTCACTAATGCCTGTTGTGTCTAGTATGTCATGTTCATATGCAAATGTATACACATACCCTGTGGATTCTATTTGTGGTCCTTTTTCATGGTTGCCTTTCTTGGTCGTTACAGCTTATTGCTGTGCCAAAATGGAAAATGACCAAAACCCTATATCTCATACAGTATGAAGGGTCTTGATATCACAGGCACCTCTACCTGAAGAGCCATCAGCTCTGTACACATCCAGAATGTATTCATTTTTACTATCATTATGATTATTAATTAATTAGTAATCAGGAGCCCCCTGTTGCTTGCCTGTCTCTCTAGATGTGTTTCTGGTCTGTGGTCTAACATGTAATTCCAGTGGCAGGCCTCTGCACCTGTCTAGAGATACTTGTTCACTTTCTAAATGTGTCATCGAGATTCACTTCCAGGGTTCAGGTCTACTCTGAGAAACGATGTGAGTGTTTCTGTGAAGAGGTTTATGGTGGAACCCTCGACTAGCACCTCCAACATAAACAACAAGAACTATCACCTGTTTGATATAGGTGGTCGTTAATGTGATTAATGTCAGATGTGAAGTTATTGCCAAATAATTCATTCTCACCCATCTTACTCTGGCCTGTTTATTGCATTTTGAATGACTCGTCAATATGCTGCAGTGAGATACAGTAAGTATCGTCATTGTACTGTTGCAACAGTGTTGTTGCAACAGTGGGATAGCCTAAGTTGAGTCTAGCCCTTTACTGCTGAGAAATGGTTGTGTAGGAGTGGAAGGCAGGAGGGATGGCGGAGCATTTTAACAAGCCAGGGTGTAATTCAGTGCTATGTGACAGAGTTAAGAGGAAGACATGGTTTAGAGAGCCTCCTTTTTACAGACAAGATGATTCACTTCTCACACTCTGGCAGAGCTGTCTGGTTTTACACGTCTTGCCAGAGGTAAATATAGACAGCAGAAGAAGGGGACAGGCAGCAGTTGTTCTGCATTTTAAGTCACGCCATACATGCATGCATCTTGACAAGATAATGTTTTGTATTTTAATGTGGTGGTCAAATATCTTCTATTGCTTATACACTATCGGTCATATTGATGTTGCTAGGACCCATACATTCACATTACCAATTTGTGAATACAGTAGTACAAGGAGAGAATCAATTATTTTTGTTGGCTCTTGAACTGTCTCTTTCACCAGCCGTGAAACCGCAAACCCAGGCCCCACGGCGACGCAAAGCTTCAGAGACTAGTGTGACAGTCAAAGTTGAGTTTTTCTGTAAAGCCAAACCAAAGCACCAAGAGAAGTTTGTCTCTTTACTTCCTGCGCGGTCATGTGACTTCCTCTCAGTCTCTGTGCTCCACTAAGTTGAACAGGAAGCCAGCTTCTCTCTCCTCTCCTCTCCTCCCGTTTTGTCTGAGGGCTCTGGCTGTGACAGCAGTGACAGCAGTGACAGAGGCTGAAGTTCTGCATTGGTGCCCGTCTGTTCATTGTGTGACCACAGAGATCTCAGGGCCACTGAAGAAAATGTTACGGCGAAAACCCTCCAGCGCCTCGGAGAAGGAGCAGGCGCAGGTGCCGGTGCAGAAGAAGAAGGTGAGGGGGTTAAGGTTGTCTATTAGTTGGGGTGGGAAAGGGGAGGATTGGGGTACATTTTGTTGAGAAACGTTGTTGTACGTTTTGTTGATAGAGGAACACATGATGGAGAGCAATAGAGAAGAGAGAGTGCTGCTCTATCTTCAGCCGGTTGTATTGTCATTAAAGGCTGATGCTCAAGGTGAGAGGTGCATTACATTGTAGCCTCTATGTGCAGCTCACATAGTGACAGGATGTGCTAGCAAATCTTTGTGGTGACATGGAACCCATTATGAAACTTGGAACTGAAATAGGTGTTTTGACAGTTTTGAAAGACAAAGCATTGCTTCTTATCGGGTGTCAACCAGCAAAAAAAGGTTCCACAGTGAGATTTTACGTTATAATACACAACCCTGAAGCAAACTTTAGTTCCTCTAATATGAATGACTCATAGTTGTGGATGTAGAAGCACAGTTCAGTTTGAGTCAGACAAGGCTTTGAGGCTTCTGGTGTCTGGCTTCTGGCTTCTGGCTCCTGGGCTGCTGGCCTGGTTGGGTAACAGCTCACCTCCTACGCTTGACATCACTGCTCTTGTTTTCCATCTGCGCTTGATCCTTTGTGCCCTTCTCCACATCCCCTCATTGCACATCTCATTTCATCAGCCTCCCCAATGTCCCTCTCTTCTCCACCTAAATATCAGCAAGTCTAATCAGGACTGGGTGAGAGAGTTCATAGCTTGGGGTTCACTGGATGTTTGTATTGTTCACGGTAACGAGCTACAGAAAAAATAATTGTCTCTGAAATATCAGTGTGTTGTAAGGGTTATGATCTTGAACAGGCGAAAGAGCTGCTGCCCAGTGAGATCACCTCACAACCAAGAATTGTTGTTCCCTCCCCTGGTTTGGTGGTATGATTAACATGAAGCAAAATTCTCAGGCAGAGGTAGAGACCTGTGGAACGCAGACCACCAACCACCACGGCTGTCTACACACTTGCAGTGATTGGCTGGAGACAGTTACCTAAGATGTGCAAACTTCCTGTGGTTTTTAACAAGAGGCAAGAAGGATGGGTGGAGATAAGGACGCAGGCCATGGTGTCTCACGGAAAATAATGTCTGTAATTTGCATATCTCTGTAAGGAACTTTATCCAGTGGAAACTGTTATACAGCACCAACTGAATGATCTCGGGTACAAAAGAATTGTGAGACTCAACCATTATGCTGCTGCTAGAGCTTATCACAGTTGTGTTTTCTCTCATACATAACATTGTTATGTTGTAGACTCTTCTTTTGTTTTTCACCTTAAACTATAATAATTTGTGATTAATATTTTTCTAAGATTCTTACCCTCCTGGTATGTCTTTCTAATCTTTATAAGCAGTACGTCATCCTGTGTTCAGACTTGCTGTAACCCACCACAACTCACTCAATTGATTTCTGATCCAGGAAGGGGACAAAGAGGACTTTTAGACACACTCACCATCTGTGCCAGAGCTTTAGAAGCTGTGTCTTTTTGATCAGTAAATATTGATCAGGATATTTGACTCTGCATCCCATAATAGCCATGTGATGACCAGCGGAGGCTACGTTAGGACTAAACCAGTCAGATAAAGATTTATTCGGAGAGTCTCGATAGATAATGTCATGGCAGCATGATAAGCTTTATCAGAGGCAGAGTTTCGATCACCGCCAACAACAGACTTTGACGTGTATCTGTGCAGGGGTGATTTTAATGCCACTCAGTTATCCACTGCAGAGGAAAGGTTTTTGTTAAGTTCCCATTTGAACATGATGATTCAGAGGGTGTTGTTGCTGATGACATTATTCCCCCAACCGTGACAAAAATGTAACAACCTTAGCTTCTCCCCTGCTGTGTCTTATTCCTCAAAGCTAAATAAGTTACCAAACCTAATGCAACCTGTTTGATCATACTGATGATTTAGCTGATTCTAATTGTCTCTTTTGAGTGTCTATATGTAAATGAGTCCTCTCTTTGTCCACAGCTCACTCTCCAGAGGTCCAGCAGCTTCAAGGACTTCATGAAGCACAAGCCCTCCTCCCCAATAGTAGCAGACAAGGAGTTCACCTTGGATGAGACAGTAAGTGTGTGTGTGTGTGTGTGTGTGTGTGTGTGTGTGTGTGTGTGTGTGTGTGTGTGTGTGTGTGTGTGTGTGGGTGTGGGTGTGTGTGTGTGTGTGTGTGTGGGTGTGTGTGTGTGTGTGTGTGTGTGTGTGTGTGTGTGTGTGTGTGTGTGTGGGTGTGTGTGGGTGTACAGTGCACCATAAACATGCAACTTTTCTCTCCTCTATCAGCAGCAATATGGAATCATATATGGCCACCGATACAGTATACCTGTATGTTAAAACAAAGAAATTACAAATACTTTGTTCAGTCCGTTTCTTAATTAAAAAACCACCTATTCCTCGATGGAGGACAAGGACAGGTTGATACTGTAGCTTGTTGTGTGACAAGTTTCACAAGTCTGACCTATATCCACATTTACTTGTACACCACATTTTCACACCACCAATTTCATGTCCATCATTTACTGGACACAAAGGGCTGACTGAAATGATTTTGTTCAATCTTTGATCATAAAAGCAAGTTTGCAATGTATCCTTCCCAAAAAATTGCCAACAAAAGAACAGTGGGCAACCGAACGCCACAATAGCTGTTTTTCACTTCCTCAGTTTGTCAAGTTCATGACAATGGCATCATATTTGAGTTGACAGCATGTTTACTTCAATATTTTACATACAGAGGGAGTGGAAGTTAGTAGACAAAGAGGTAGAGGTTTTTTACAACAAGAGAGGAAGTTGTCTGAGGACGATGTTTAGAGCTGCATGTAAACCACAACGAAGCCAAACGACATAAATACCCAGCCAGGCAGGATGTCCTCTAGCGTGAACCAGTCAAGCAGAGAACCTCTACAGTAATATGTGCCATTTCCCTGACGCTTTTATCCAAAGCGACATCGCAGTGAGTGCACACATTTCAGTATACATGGTCCCAGCAGGAATCAAACCTACAACCTTAGCGTTGTTAGCACCATGCTCTACCAACTGAGCCACAGAGGACCACAGTCTCACAGCCAAATCCATTGTCTTGTGCTAGCTAATTACCTCTCCGAAATGCAATGGACCCATTAACTCTCAGGGAATCTGTGCCTGAAGTCATGATTATAATATGAGCTATCTGTCCACGCAGGGCTTCAAGGATTTTATCAGGGAGCATTAACTATGTGGCTCTGGCTTCATGTGAATGATGCGTATGTGTATGTGTATGTGTGTGTGTGTGTGTGTGTGTGTGTGTGTGTGTGTGTGTGTGTGTGTGTGTGTGTGTGTGTGTGTGTGTGTGTGTGTGTGTGTGTGTGTGTGTGTGTGTGTGGCGTGTGCGTGTGCGTGTGTGTATGTGTCTGTCTGATTGGCTTTTGAGGACTGTAAGAAATCTCTGCATATTGGATGCGTGTGTCTGTGCAGTAGGTATAGTGCTGCACATTTGCAACACTATGCAGATTATGGTACGGGGGAGGTTTCCATATTCACCAAACTCCCCTACTGACACTAGCACTGCAGTTGTGAGGGGAGGAGCCAGTATGACTCACTGTGGTGATGGTGATTGCGCCGTACTCCGCTCTTTCCGCTATCTCTGGGCTTGCCTGTGACACAGAAACGGTCACCACTGCCATGCTTTACTGGAAGCCCTCTCACCGCTGGCCCTGTGTCCCAATCACTGATTAACATCACGACACACAGCAATTTGCTGAGCAAGTCCACTTGAATCTATAATTGACAACAATAATGGAAAACAACATGATCTTGATGAGTCCAAATACTAGTAATGGTGATGATCAACTCTCCTTGTAGGTGCCAGAGGGAGTGCTAGTGGAGGAAGCTGTGAAGAGCAGCAGTAAGCAGGGGAAGAAGTCGTGGCGTAATGTCATCTCACGCACCATGACCCGCAAAACATCCAAGATGGTACAAAAGGCCCTTGCAGAGGAGGGGGTAAGTTACTGATACCCCACATTATGGAAAATATCATTCCATAATAACTGTCAGGGTACCTCTCAAAAGGAGCAATCGTTGATACAATTAATATTAATATGTTTAAATATTTTTGATAGGTTTGTTATGATATTGATTGATATGTTACTACAAAATATGAATTTCAAGCTAAGCTATGTGATTTTATCTCCCTAATCAACAATGAAATGATATTCTTCAATTCAGTGGTCATGATCAAATAATTTGTCTGAATACTGCAGACCTACCTCTTTGCTCGAAATGAAAAATCCCAATATCTCAAAAGATTGATAATGCCTCCCCCTAGTGGATGTTTTTCAACAGCATGAAAACAAAGGCTTGGCCTTTCTCAGTCTCTTTTCATACCACCACATACGGCCATTACAACTCTATATTGTTTTTAGTGATGGATCTGATGTATTCCTTGGGCAGCTCAACTTAGCCTACAGTATACAGTCCAGCTCATGGACAAGCTAGTGCATGTCTTGATGCTGAAGGCTGTGCTTAGCCCTGTTTGTTGTTTTACTAGAACTATTGCCCTATGTTATTATAGGGGGAGAGTGGGGATGAAGGCTCCTTGTCTCCCATCACTGACTGGATGCCAGACCTGGCAGCAGGCCAGCGGACCTCCGTGTGTTCCACAGGCTCAGAGGACACGGTGCACAGCCCCCTCTTTCGCCAGCTCTCTGGGTGTAAGTTAACCCTTTATCACTATACAAACCATAAGCAAATTCAGAAGCGACTGGTAATGCTGGGCAGCTTCAAAATATGAGCACGGACACCCCTATAAGCTACAAATATGGTTCAGCCCACTATCTTCAGAGCACAAGTCAATGTGTCAATGTGTAATTCAAACCCTTTATGAGATCTATGGGTGCTTGTGGATGCCCAAGTGCCTGGAAGTGCCTGTGAGTGTCTGACTATAGCTGCCATGTGGCTGTATTCTGCAGGTGGGGACAGAGGTAGCCTGGACAGTGGCTACAACCAGAGAGACAGCATGAGGCTGGAAGATTCCAGTCCTCCGTACACAGGACCCTTCTGTGGTCGCGCCCTGGTCCACACAGACTTCACCCCTAGCCCCTATGACATTGAGTCCCTCAAGCTTCAAGTACGTAGTCTAGCTGGGTGGTACTGGGAGGCTGGTGGAGGTAGAAATCGGGTGACGGCTCATTGTAATAGATGGAATGGAATGAGGAGTGGCACCAATGAGCCTGTCCTCCGATTTCTGCCTCAACCGGCCTCCACTGTTCGTCTGTGTCTGCTTAAGCCAACTCCTCGGTCTCGTCATGCCCTTCTTGGGGATTTTGTTAACAGATTGTAAAATGACAGAGTGGCTTTATAGCAGTCATCCATGACTGAATCTACAGTACAATACCGGGCTCAATTTCACTGACCGCTGGCTGTATGAGACAGAACTTAATTACCGCGCTGTAGCTATGAGCGTTGCTCACTGAAGGGTAGAATTACACAGAACCACTTTGCATACACATGTACTATAAAAAGCATATTGTCACATAACATAGTTAGAACTGGAAATCAGATAGCTAACGTTTGAGGTGAGGTATTTATGCCATGTTTCCCCTGCAGAAAGGTGACATCATCCAGATCATTGAAAAGCCTCCAGTAGGCACCTGGACAGGGAAACTCAACAGCAAGGTGGGCTCCTTCAAGTTCATCTACGTCAACATCCTACCTGACGTGGCCACCCCGCCCATAAGGAAACGCTGCCACAGCAAGAACCGCCGGTCCAAAGTCAAGCCCCAAACCCTGGAGGAGGTTCTGGAGAGGATCGGCCTGACAGTAAGACACACATCCACTATATCTGATCTCACACTGAAAATCATACAGAGCAATCAATGCTAATTAACTCATCACAGTGTGAGGGTGTGGTAGGACCTATGACAGGACAAATGGAGAGAAGAAATGGGAACAGCATTTTCTTTATGTATTCTTCATTTACCCAGCAAGTCCCTTGAGATGAACATCTCTTCCATGGAAATAATATACACACTTGAATTAGCATTTGTGCTGATGCAATGCTCTCCGTTTCCCAGGAGCTGGGCTCTCTTCTGTCTATGCATGGCTTCCAGAGTCTGGAGGACTTTGGGGGGCTGAAGGAGTCCCACCTGAATGAGCTCAACATCACCGACCATGACCAGCGCACCAAGATCCTGACTGCCGCTGAGATGCTACTTGACTGTAGGTCCACTCCCAACTCCCACACACAAATAAATAGTATAAAGACACAGTACTTTACTTTTACAGCTTTACCATGAATCATCCCTTCTATAGGCTTACAACAAAAGTAAATCATGAATTGGTTTTCCCTCCTCTGTCTAAAAATCCTTTATTGTATTGTTCAGTATTTGATACTTAAAGACGTATTACAAAGTCTAATTTCAAGCAAGTGTGCACTTTTCAGTTTGGCATCAGCTTTCCTTCCTTTCCGGAGAATGTCCTAATTAGCTACATTTTATATAACTTAATCGTACAACATTCTGCTTACACAGATATGCAGATATACTCTTCGCCTGTAGAAAATCCTATCCCACCCCCAAAACGCTTTGATATGAGCTCCCCCTCCAGCCAGATCATTAGCCCTAATTCAAATACTTGTCTTGTAGCTGTTTCCTCGGCTCTGAACACATTCATTCCCATTAGCCAGGGGGCTAGCTGCAAAGATGTGCTTCCCCATGCTTATTACTCTACCGTTGACTCTGTCTACCTCCACCATACAAGGCAGCTATGGTTAAGATTCAGTTATGTGACCTGATACAAACATGAGGTTTGTGGATTACTACAGTACGGTATGAGATGAGGGATATTATTCATGCCAGTGTGCTCCCAACAAAAACGCATAGAGCCTTTCACAAATACAGCTTGGCAGTGGCATTTGCACACACATTGAGTTAGAGGTAGTCGGCTGTAGCCTGTTGCTGATTGATACCTGTCTGCCCTCCTTGTAGCGGACGATGAGTGTGATGCAAATGGGGAGGAGAGCACTGAGGACAAGAGTGACGTACCCAGAGACTCCGGCTGCTTCGAGAGCTCTGAGAACCTGGAGAATGGACGCCCGGAGCCAGAGATGGAACCAGAACCAGCAATAGAACCAGAACCAGCAATAGAACCAGAACCTGAGAACCAGAACCCAGAGCAGCAGCAGCAGCAGCAGCAGAGTGAGGAAGATGAGCTCAGTTCTGTTCAGGAGCAGATGCAAGAGCTCACAGTGGACGAGAATGACTCCTGAGAATTGAGGAGAAGCTTCTAGAACGTTCTGGACAGTTTGTTCCTCGTGGACCTTGGCAGACTTCACTAATGGGTCTTAGCCGTTTCCCAAAAGCGAATGAGACAAGTCGTCGATTGGCATTTATCAGAGCAGAATGATAAAGTCAGGATCAAGCCATAAATACTGAGCAGGAATATTTTCTCATGTATGGCACACAGGTGCACACACAGTTAGCTAAACATCTTGCAGCCACAAGGCCTGTAACAGTAGAACTGTAACTATTGTAAGTACTGGAGATTTTTCCGAAGTGTGGAAGATTTAGGAGAAACAAATGAGAATTTGATGATCACCTTTGTTTCATAAACCATTTATTTTATATAAAAAATGATGTGGTTTTAGTGGATTGTGTGTGCTAACAATGCATGGGCCTTTTAGTTATTGAAATGGATTCCAATGATCAATGGGTTCTTTAATTTCTGACATTTTATGACCTTGTACTTTTACATTGAAGTAATGACAGTATTTTCTGTAGATTCAGAGTTGCTACTCTATATTACTCTCATTCTCATTTAAGAGTTTTGAATGTAAAACGTTTCATTTTCATTGTTTTTGGTGTCATATTTTTTCATCCATTACTTGGTTTTAGATTATAATTTTTTGGGATCTGACACATAAATATGTGTGTGCTTGATCTAGCAAAATTAATTACAGACTGTTCATGGTACCAAATGGACCTGTATTGTTCTGCTGAATCTTGAATGTTTAATTGTGTTTGTATTTCTGTCATGGTGGCCAAACATAGGCTTTTCTGTACATACTTTTCCAATAAACTATTCATACAAAGTCTGTTTTGATTACGCACTCGATGAACAGAACAGTCAATAGACTTCCTGAAATGCACACAGTCGTCAGCGAAGGAGGAGGAGACGACAACTTAAAAACATATTTGAGACAGGATTCTAGATAATAAGACAATATCATTTAATTAACAGACATCAATTGATCATGTAAAAAGAAGTGAGGGAGATAGAATGAAATATACATCATCACAGTGTTCTAAACAAACAAAGTGAACATAGATAGAGTTCCGTCAGTGGTATGGTATTGTATCTGTATACATTATGTACTGTAATATATTTGGATCAGAGCATTCAGATCTGACCCCTTCATGTACTTAACATTAGAAAATCATACATACTGTACATCCGAACATTGACATCTCTACTTCTCAGCTTGGTCTCCAGTTTTTCCAATTTGGTACAATGTTATGTATTACCACTGTTCACACAGTGTTAAAATGTAAAGTTCAAGGTTTCAATCACTTCAATTACCTTTCAACCGAGTTAAACTTCAGGTTATACATACCCTTTTTCATTTGTTAAATCACAATACATTCACACTTTCCATTGACAGCAATGCAGTGCAATTAACTACTGGGAAATAGCCTTTACAGCTGAGCAAAACCAAATACTACTCAGGATGAAAACCAATCAGCTTCAGTAAAATGAAGATTGATTTCTCAGTAAGGACTGCTTCAAATAAAAGAAAGCCTCTGGGCAGTAGAGAGTACACATTTCCTAAAAAGGCCTTTTCAATTTACAACAAGCATTCAGGAAACCACTCTCATGAACTTCACTGGAGCTACTCCGTCTCGACCGCCTGGTTAAACAGCCCCTTAGCAGACTCTTTCACAGGAAAGCTTACATTCTGAGCAGTCAGTCTCAATATGCTGTACAGGGTTTAATCAACAGAATGTGCATATCGAATTGGAATTTATCTTTCACTCCCGCCAACAAGCCCAATATCCATCCACGACCTTTGATAGATCTTATAGTTCTTGATATTCCATTCCAAGTTTCACAATAAAATTCACATCCACATTCACAATTGAATTCATCATTTGAACTAGAGAGGAGTTGAAGGGCCATGTAAACTGCCTTTCTTTAACTTATTAAAAACAAAGATGTTAAAACACATTGTTTGGCCATACGCAGTCGCACAGCAATCCTGTTCTTTAAATAGACACTTCAATAAGCGTGTCGTTCTATTCTCGTCCTGTAGAAATGATCAATTGGACACACCAGAGGGTCTACTGACACTTGTTATATTAGAGTTTTTATACATGTACACAACACAAACAATTACTCTGCCTTGCATACAACACAATGAGCACTGTAATATAAACTCTGATGTCGACTCATATCAGTTCAACCGTCACCACCAACAGGGCAGGTCTCACTGACGCTGCCTATCCCTCTCTGAATCCTGTCCCTTCCATTTTTTTCTCTGCGACAGAAGCAGCTGAAATCCTCGCAGAGCCCCTCAGAGCCTCGCCAATCCTCTGCTCCATTTGGTGTGAAATGAACACGTGTGAAAAGGAGGAGAGAGAGAGAGAGAGAGAGAGAGAGAGAGAAAAAAAAAAAAAAAAAGCGGCTCCATCTCTCGTTTATTCTCTCTGATAATGAGACGGCCACGGATGGTTTCAGCAGTGGCTGCGTAGCCTTGAGGCAGACCATCTCTCCAGGGAAAGACGGGGAGAGAAGAAGACAAGAGAGGCATATAGAAGCGTGAAAGCTGTCCTCAACAATGGCCGTCTGAACAGGGGCAAGGACACCGAGATGACAATGGAGACAGGGAAGAAGGGGTTCAGACCGGAGGCAGGTAACTTGTCACAGGCAGATATTTTCTAAATATACACTTTCTAAAACAGCAACAACCTGACTGCAATCGTCCCTTTACCCCAGAGCTCCGAGAGATCCTCAACAGGTCGACGCCTACATACAGTATGTACATTTAAACAATGGCTTTACTTCTTTTTTGCTTCTCAAAGTCTCATTGGTACTGTATAAAAAGTGACATTTCTCTCATTGAACACTCCGCAAATGTACAATTTTGAGTGCTGTCATGAAATGGAGTCTAAGAGCCTCTATGGAGAGATGGCCTTAGTTTAGTTGCATGTGATAGTGCAGCTTTTTGATAAGGCACTGTTACTAGTGTCTACTGTCAACAGCAACCAGGCCCTCTTCTCCTCCCCCCCCACCCCCTCTCTGTCTCTCTATTTCTCTCTCTCTCACACACACACACACACACACACGCACGCACGCACGCACGCACGCACGCACACACGTGTCTGCTTCAACTGTTGGATACAGGAAATCCGGGAGGGTACCCCTTGCAAACACGCCCCGAGAAATGTGGGTGTGCAACCATTTCAAAACGCCCCTTTTTCCCTTTTATCCTCTGATAATACAAAAATGGAAGGACGGTAGTTGGAGGTCAAAGGTCGCACCTTTATCCCAACAAATCAACTCAAAGATGCGGACAACAACAACGACGGAACGCAGCAATATCAGTACATCAGGTAGAGTTTCATCCACTGGAGGAGAGGGAGGGAAAATGGCGCCTCTGAGATATGGCCCATTTATCTCAGCTGTGGAGGACGGTCGTGTGTGTGTCCTCCCTCTGCCTCGACATCATTGTGTACTATACGGACACCCTTTCATCCTTACCTCATCTAAATAGCTGTTGTGCCAACCCTACTATGAATTGCATAGGGCCTGTTCTGTAGTGGAGAAGCTGAGAAGACCTGACTAAATGTGGACTGTATATGTGTTAAAGGATTTACAGGTTAGGAAAGGAGTATTGTTTGTCACCTGACACTTGCAACGCTAAGTAAATATGTTGGAACTGGCATTTCACATTAAAAGTCATCGTAGCTATAAAACAAAAGACAGAGAGAGAAGCACAGTAGCATCAGAACAAAGCCCACAGGTAGTCATGAGCCAGAGGCCCCTGGGCTCACCATATCATCTGAATCTAAGCGGTTTTGCAGTCCTTCCTCTGGATTTTCCATGCAATGTTCAGGGGAAAGAAATCTGCATTTTCCACCAGATATATACCCCCCTCTACCTCCCAGAAGTGTCAATCAAGCAGTCCTGCAGTCTCTGAGATGGAGGAGGGGGGCAGCACTCTCTCATGCCTGGAGGACAGCAGTCAGAGCCTCAGAGTCTCTTCAGTCATTAACTTTAGATGCTCATCTGGCTAAGATGCTGATCAAGGTTCTGCTCATGTCCCGCAGAGCATCTAGAGAATGGCAGTGGGAGGGGATAGGATGGAGTCTCCACCCCCCTCACACAGCTAGTGGACCTTCTCCTTGACAATGGAGGCCTCCGCGTCAGTTTCAGGTGAGGCGAGGGGCGGGACTACGGGAGTGGGAGGAGCGGGTGGTTTCTCCTCTTTAGGGGAGGGGCTCTTTTCAGGGCAGAGGCTTTTCTCTGTGGAGGGGCTCTCCTGAGGGGAGGGGCGTTTCTCTGGAGAGGGGCTTTTCTCTGGGGTGGCTGTGATGCTAGGCTTGGCGTCATCAGGAGTGTGCTCGTTGGGAATGAGAGGAGCTGTGGTTTTCTGCAGAGACGAAATGGCACATTAAGGAGGAGGCAAATGCACATATACCAGAAACTATTGATTGCTACTACCCTGCGTTCTGGAACAAAGTGTAAGCACAAGAGGAAATTGCATCAGGAGAAATATAAAGACACAAAATGGCATCAGTTGATAGGCTATTCAAAGGCACAACAGGAAGATGAGGGAAATAGAGGAACAAAATGGCTACACTACAAGTGCATTAACAGAATCTATAAAAAAAACAAAAGCTCTTTCTTCTCAACAGTACATTGTTCTCTGTGCACAACACCTTTGCTCCCCCCCCCTCTCTGTAATTGATTAAGGCTCTCTTTATGCATGCTCACTGTACTATGCTCCGTGCCTGGCAGCCTGAAACCATTTAGTGCCAGACACACAAACAGTGATGGAGTGCAGATTGAGTGTATATATATATATATATATATGTGTGTGTGTGTGTGTGCGTGTGTGTGTGTGTGCGCTTACAGTGGTCTGTGGCACTGGGTTGCTACTCTTGGTCGAAGCCTCGTCGGCGGGGGGTGTGGGGACGGGTGAAACTTCCTGCATAAGCCCTCTTCTGTCCAAGACACTGCCAAGGCAAGACAGACAATCAGTCATCAACAACACCCTACTCACCACAGCACAGAGTGGAACATGGGACGGAGGAGGATGGGGACGACGCAATACAGTTATTGAGGAATAATAAGAGAGACTATGAGTGAGCAAGAGGGAGACCAAGAGAGAGAGAGAGGGAGAGAGAGAAGGAGGGAGGGAGGGAGGGAGGGAGGGGTAGGTTTTACAGAGATAAGCCAGCCCTCCGACAGTACCTGGGGTATGCAGGCCCACACAGCACTTCACAGCAGTTCTTGATGAAGTTCTTGTGGCTGTAGGGGTTCTGCACTCGGTTCTTCCCAGACCATGAGCCTTTGATCTAGGACACACAAAACCCACATCCCTGTTAGAGACCACCTCGCATGTGTCATGTCCTCGACCAGATTCAAACCGTGTCAAGCACTCTCAGATCTCCAACACTGCCTGACTGGTTCCAATCTCAACAAATAGGGCGAACTGCCTCCCCAGCTAAAATAATTTCCTTGTGCTTATACCTTATTCAAAAGCACCGTTCCATTTTTAGATCTTATTCCCACAGGCTTACACTTGACCTACAAAATATCTTGGGAAGGGATTGAATGATTCCTGATTTAAGAGGTACAGTATAGGCTAGGTGCCCTAAGCAGTGCTCACTATTAAAAAATATATTTAATTTGATTTAACACAATTCTAGTCTGTGAGAGATATCGTATACTGGTGATCACTACTTCACACAAAGCATTGTCAATGGATGGAATAGCTCGCCGGGATCTATAGACAGAGGACAGAAAAAACCCTGAGAGCTTTTTAAAAATAGATCAGACAAGGTAATGGTTTCAGTTTAGACCCCTTTAAATGGGTCAATGGCCAGCCCAGACGGGCCAGGTGACCTGTGCTCATCACTCAACCATTCAGAAGGCCTTAAGTGTGAGTTTCAATGCTCTGATGTTAACTCAGTAAAGGACAAGGGACACACGGCAGATAGACAGAGCATGTGTGGTCCCCGGGGAGAGGGGACCACACACCACCTCTCCCTCCCTCTCTCTCTCTCTCCCCCTCCCCCTCTCTCTCCCCCTCCCTCTCCCTCTCCCTCTCTCCCTCTCTCCCTGCCTCCCTGGCAGCTAGCCAAGCCCCTGCAGGTATTGATGTGTCTATTATTAGCTCAATCATACATTAGATAGGGCAGGCTGGCAGCCACCCTGTGCTCCTCCAGCGACATTAGCGGCTCGCTTTGCTAGTGCAGCTCATTACTGGTAAAAAGGATCTGGCTGCCCGAAGGGGATGGAAAGGAATAATCAATTAATCATCACAATAAAACATAAGAGTGCTCTGCAGCTTACAACTGCTAGTTACTGCCGCCATCTCTGTCTTTTGCCAGCACTGCTGCAGTAAAATCTGGGTTTGCAAATCTTGTATGTTAGTAAATGTGAATTGTATTATAAAATGTACACACACACACACACACACACGCACACGCACGCACACGCACGCACACACACACCACACACATGGGGGGACATTAATACAAGCAATACAAGGTCAGCTGAGACTTCCACTGCTGAGCCCTGGAGAAGCGGAGGTGGGTAATGGCTCATAACAAACTTGTCAAATACCTCGCGATTCAATAGGCTTCAGACCTGGGGCTGTGCCGTTGCCAAGGTGACAGCTGACTGGAAGTAGAACTTTGGAGTGTTTACCCAGCCACTCTCCAACCATGCTCGGACATGCTCTCTACCTTGTGGATAGGATAATCTGCTCCTAGATCTGTTGTGAAGGGCAACTTTGACTTTGTACTTTGAGCCCCTGAGGTAGAGGTAGTGAAGTGGTAAGATACTCACGTCCTCATTGGTGGTCTGGTTGAGAGAGATCAGGTAGGTGTGGAAGCCTGTCAGTCCCACTACTGACCACAGGGTGAAGAAACACACCAGCACCTCCAACACAGTGGGGACAAGTTAAGGAAACAGCAACGACTTATGATTCTACCAGCATTCAGCAAGTCCATGGATCAAGACTGCCTAGACAGATTATATCATTTTCAACACTACAGTTGTGTTCATATGCTGTGAATTACCTTGGTGTTAAATGCCCATGTGACAATTCAGGTTCTCTCATTCATCACAAGAAACATAAAATGTGACATTATGACTTTTTTTTTTATGATCCAAAAAGGAATTTTAAAGATTTAAGATTTAAAAGGAATTATGTTTCAAACATGCTGTGTGGGCTGTAGATGTGAAAGGATATGTCCCAGGTGTGTCCTTCAGAGTGTTCACAAACCCAGAGTCGACTGAGCCTTTGGAGAGAATAATACATTTAGATAAGACACACCCACACAAGGATCTAATAAGCTCATAAGATCAATCTGGATTCTGCTATGACTGAACATATACATTCACCTCACTCACTCAGCATCATTAAAAATAAATGATTCGTTCAAATGAGGGATGACATTCAAAGTACGCTGGGGCCTGAATTAAGATCACAAGCCCCAGAGCTAATTATCCTGACTGTAAATGCATTGACGGGCTCCTTCGCCCAGTCGCCTCCTGTGTTCCCTGGCCTCCCATTGTCTGTGGAGGCCCAGAACGCTGAACTGGGACCAGATGAAAGGTATGTCGGAGGGACGGTTACTGTTGCATGTCGCGTCACGCTCCAGGGAAGCCTGGGCTGAACTAGCTCTTGGTTTCATCAGACGGGGGATGAGGTTATTTTGCCCGCATCGCTCTCCGTCCGTCCAGTTTAGTCACATTCCCTCAGTGCTGTCAATTTACTGTACCAATCTACAGTGTAAAACACACACGCTGTAGGTGTGTCACACTGCCTGAGATAACCTGAACCGAGCTTTCTTTTCTGTATCGTGCTGTGCGGCACTGTGTACCTGCACACACCCACACCCACACAGCCACCCCTCCTTGCTTCTCCAGGATACTCACGTAGCACTACATGGACAATGTCGAAAGTGAAGATGTAGATGGTGAGCAGGGACAGGGACAAGGTGAACAGGTAGAAGTAGCGGTAGTTCCTCTTGCCCACACAGTTGCCCACCCAGGGACAGTGGTGGTCGAAGCGATCTATGGAGGAGAGGAGGAGGGAGTTGTTAACTGATTGTCGTCTTTAGCCGTGGCATGGAAACATTTCATGTTAAATCACAAACACAAATAAGCTTTGTTCTCTTCAAGCCAGTCCTTACACAGTACAAAACACTTTTGACCAGAGATTAAACTGCATCAGAACGCATCAGATTGCAGCTGAAGTTAAATAAAGCCATTGTCCTCTGATGGGTCGTTCTCTCAAAGGCAAGAGCAGTTTTTTGCAGGTAATGGGAGCTGTTTCCCTATTCCCAAGTCTAAATATACTGTCTCCTCATGACACTCGGAGCAGAGCCAGACTGGACCGGAGGGTCCAGGGTCAGATGGCTTACAGAGGGAAACATCTTGCTTTACACTTCTCCTTGTGGCAGACAACACCATACACCCAGGATGGAGTTTCACAACATCACCCGGGTGGAGCAGCTCTAGGTTTGTGCATAATGTGTTGATGTATCTAATACAGCCCAAACAAGACTTGAGGAACAAGTTTATGCCATTAACGGACCGTTTCCTTGATTTCTACATTTCCTTGTACTCTGAGACCAATATACCTAGAGCTGGATGCAATCAAACCTGCTATAGCAATATTTATCCAGTATCTTTGTTGGCAAAGTTACTATATCTGTCCATACAAGTCTCATTCTGAGAACTAGAGGCATGTACTTTTCATAGCAAACCGTACATTGTGACTTGATCCAAGGTGCTAAAAGGTGATATTTACATACTACGGAATAGTCTACAATGACAGTTTGATGGGGTCTATAGTACTAAGTGAATATTAGTGGAGTAGCCCTAGCTATTCTCCCTTTCCGGAGACAGGCTGAGGCAGGCTGAGGCAGGCTGAGGCAGGCTTGAGGCAGGCTGAGGCAGGCTGAGGCAGGCTGAGGCAGGCAGGCACAGGCTGCTGTGTCATGCTGGGTGTGGGTGACGCAGACAGACTGCAGCAGGTGCACTGGCCCCACACAGACGGCCCAGTGTTCACCATGACTGGGCATACAGACACACTGAGCCTCCACTGTCTCCTCTAATCTTACTCCATACCTCCAAGACTGTGTGTGTGTGTGTGTGTCTTACATGGTCATACACCATAACGAAGAACTAGGCTCACTTCAAAAGCATGCCTCAATCATCGGCAGCCAAATTACTGTTATTCTGCTGAGTAAAATGACACGGTCATGCACACACGCGCGTACACGCACACGCGCATTCCAAATAGTCTTTTGCGTGTGAAAGAGTACACTGGAAAAAATATTACTGCATTCCAAGAAACCCATTAGAAATTCGTCCAGCTACTTGAAAACCACTCCCTCTCTCTCCGTCTACTCAGCTGTTGACCGTTTGATTTCCATTTCAATAGAACTTCAGACACTGCGAGACAACTTGATGGTCGATCAAAAGGTGGAGGGGATTGAGCAAAGAAATAAAAAACTAGCGTCAACAGAATGTGTCCTTCACACTCCCGCTCCGATATAAAGCTTTTGTCAATAATATTCAGTCAGTCTCTTCACATTTGTGAGTGTGAAGTGAAATGTGGCCATTGCAATACGTTACTCTCACATTTTATACACTTTTCCATGGCTGTCATGCGAACCGTAACCTATTGACTTATGACTGATTAACCTATTGACTTATGCTGAGGGGGTGGGGGGGGGGGGGGGGGAGGGGTCATTCTTACCCACGCAGTTGTCACAGATGCTGCAGTGTGATGCCCGAGGCGGCCGGAAGATCTTGCAGGTGTAGCAGTACTTGAGCTTCACAATCTGGCTGTTGATTTGGACGTTCCGGATCCGAGGAGGTGGCCGCTGCCCGGCTGGGACGTTCCCATTGGCCGCCTCTGTGGAAAACCAAGTAGATTAGAAACTATGGCGATTCAACAATGGCGGCCACCTTGGACTGAAGCATTATTATTATCTACTCATTCACATTCAGTTCAGGGACCGTTTCATCAACACAGATCATCTGCTCCTGGACTAAATTGCCTCTTAATTGAGGTTAAATGGCACCGTGGATTTATAGAGACATGTCTTAATGATTCCTGGACTAAGGTTAATCTTCATCTGCGTTTGATTCACAGACCAGAGACATGTAATCCACAGTTAATTGATGTTCATGTCAATCACAGTTTTAGTTATTTCTTGCCTAACTAAACCACTACTGGATTCATTCAATCTGGGCCTGTGAAACCGATATGACCAAATAGCTAGCATAGCAGAGGCTCAACTGAGCCACCTGTACAGGTTGTGAGTTGTGAGACTGAGGCCACAATGGAGAGAAATGAAGAAGGGCTTTGGAAGCACACATAAATCAGACCTGCCGAACCTTGAGAATGTCAGTAAATGACACCGTCTCCTCAGCCCAAGGTCCCTGTACACGCCGTCAAGTTATTTACGATGATCTGTTATCATAGCAGGGCGGTTATTATTATTTATTAGCTAGCGTGTGTGTCAGGGCATGTTTAGTCACCGTCATGCTCTGAGTTTAATGTTTTACACGAGGAGGTCTAATGACATCGGAATAGCATCAACAATTATACAGATTATACTTAGAAAACACTTTTCACCCTTAGCTCATCATACCAGCTAACACTTAAATCGTCCTTGTTTGAAGACTGTATATGACACAAACAGAAAGGCAAAGAAAGCAGAATTGATTCCTAAAACACCTTACGACTATTAACGGAAAAAAAATGGACAAATCAATACAGAGTCTAAGAAACAATGTGGTGGTCAAAATGGCTTCATCATGTGGCACGAATACAAGAAACATTAAAAAGGCGTTGAAATTGAGAAACAAACAACTTTGGGAGTAAAAACTCAGCATTGTGAATTAATTAGCCATCACTCTGGTGGGGAATGAGGCCACTCCCTGGGGGAGATGGTCTCTGTCAGCCAGAGTGCCATTATGTATTCCTAGAGGATGTCTCTCAGGCCATTAGCATTCCTTCAGGAGCTAGCTACTAATGGCTTGAAGTGACAGAGCGCCACAGCTGCTGTGGCGTCCTCATAGCCTCATCAATACACCAGCCCCAGCCTGGTGGGGCTCTTGGTCTCAGCCTGGGTCTGTATGTTCCAATGTCTACACCAGCATACGGTACCACCTAGGATGCACTACCAACACGACTGTTTCCTTCTACGTGGTATGCTAGTGAGGATTTTGGAACATAACTCAGGTCTCAGCCAAGGCTCTGGGGCTCCACATCCACACCTGCCTGCCTGCCTGGCTGCCTCCCATGAGCACACCCACACTTCATCACAGCCCGCCACTGCTAAAGATAGCACATTAAAGCCAGCCTTATAAACAGCTCTGATTAAAAACCCACACATATTAGGTGTGAAGTTAAGACAAGTGTGGTCCCTGAGAATTACCTACTTAATTATGCACTAGAGTGATACACCTATAGCTATTTCAGGGATGTATATCGTGGGCTGCATGATGACATGTGGTGAAGAATCCACGTGAAGGATACAAAGTAGGTTATTAGGACAGAAACCCTGCAGACCCCAACACCGTCTGTGGCAGAGCAGCCTCCTCATGCTAAACAAGGTCATCCTGTTTCGTCCCATTTCATCATTCACACAAACTGAACAGCCTCGCCATTCTAGTAACGGTCATCATACTGTATGTGTTTGTATACACTGCTATACATGTATTTTTATGCTGAGTCTGAGTGTAGGGTTTGAATCTGAGTCCGAGCAGTGCCAAAGGGACCTTCTGCCAGGCACTCTGTGCTCTCAGAGGACAGCCTGCAGCAGCATTCATTAACGGCTCTCCTCCGTCATCTGCAGAGGACCTCTGACCAGTCCCCACCCACTCCCCTAGTCTATAATGGGAGAAGACCGGGGGGGACGAGTGAAGGGCACGGTGAATCCTCACCACAGACAGGCCATGGGACTGCACACTAAACAGGGGCGGGAGGGAGGAAGGAGCTGTACACTGAGCAGCCACAGAGAGAGAGAGAGTGAGGGAGGGGGTGGGAGGGAGGGAGGGACGGAGGGAGGGAGGGAGGGAGGGAGGTTGGGCTGTGGCAGAGCTACTGCAGACAGGCTTTTCCCCCCAGCAATGGGAGGAGCAGCTGGACAGCTCACTAGGGAGTGGTCATCAAAATGAACCCCATTACCCATTACGAGTGCAGCAAAGCATGTTCATTTAGACCAGCGTCTTTTCTGGACACATTTTAAGAGAGAGGACCCTAAGGGAGGAAGAAAATGGGCGAATTTTTGACATGCAACCTTAGAAGCTGGTTGGTTGTGCCTTCATCATTAATGCATATGGTCTGTTGTCTAGGTAACGAGAAAGTCAGGATGCTTTTCTGGAGGGGCAATGTAATGAAATCTGACTACGCAGAGAAAGTAGTGCTCGTAGTTGGGAACAATATGGGGGGGTGGGTGGGTGGGTGGGTTTGAGGATGAGCTCAGAGCTCACGGTTGAGCAACCCCAAATTTTACCAACATAAAACATAACAAACATGAATAAACCAGCAGGCCTGGGCTGTCTCCACACTGCTTCACACACCCATCTGCTGCAGTATTCATGCCTCTAAAACACTTTTCACCTCACGTGGTCTTAATCTGGAGCGGGCAGCCTCAGCCCTAGTCTTGGCCTACCAAAGACATTTCCTAAGGGGGAATGAGTCACACCGTATGACGTGAGGCAGTTATAGTAGGGTTAACAGTCTTTGGCTGCAGGTGAGCCTGAAGATGACGGAGGTGTGGAGTGGAGTACGTTGTGTGAAGGTGAGACAGGTAAGATTAAATCTACTCACCTATCTCCATCTCGATGAAGGTGGCCTCCTCTGGGAGGGCGCGTGGCAGGACCCCCGGGTCACTGAAGCTGGTCCTCAGGAGCATGGCCATGACGAAGAGGAAGAGCACGATAGCGAAGACTGGGATGGCAGGGGAGAGGTGGAGAGCCAGGTAAGGGCACCTGGAAGGGGAAGGGGGGGGGGGGCGAAGACAACACACCATAGGGTTAACAGTGGTGTACTGTACACATGCAGACATTGCATCCAGGCAGAGCTTATAGACTCTGGACAGACTTATTTTCATCGTGCTAGACATCAGAGACATTGTGAACTTTCTATTCAGTCATGCTGTGAGTGGAAAATTACAATTTATTGCCCTGAATTTCACCCCCCAAAACTAATGCTCCATATCTAATGTAAAATATTTTGCCCTTTCATGACTACACAAAATCAGAGGCTGAGGAGATAATGACCACAACAGAAATCGGAAGAAGCCTTCGACTAATTCACGAGATGTTATTAGCATCGTCTAATTGTCAACAAAAGGGCTGCATGAACAGTCTTGCGGTGGAGGGAGGGGGGGGGGGGGGGGGGGGGATACTGAGGACAAGCCTTTTACACATCCTAGAGAGGGAAGCATATTCAGAGGAAGGTCGCAGTGCAAGGCTCTGTAAGGCTGTCTGGTCTAGTCTGGTCTGCCCTTCCCTTCCCCCTGGGGGCCATGCTGCAGCCATGCCCGAGAATCAACAACAGCCGGAGACAATGTTTACTCTGCGGAGGTGGCAGAGAGCTCTCACCCTCCGGAGGGAGAAGGGGAGGGGCGCATTAACAGAAGTCCAACTGGCACGCCAAAACTGCAAAGTGTGCTGCCAGCCCAGTCTGCCTTCTGAAAACCCCTTTTCCCGTCAAAGCAGGCGAACGCAGGCAGTAAAGTGCTGCGGCAGATTGGTGAGCACTGAGCAGAGCACCACAGGCCTCTGCATCCAGCTATTAATAGAAGAGCAGGAGCTTCACTGCTCCCCTGACATCCCATGTGGAGGGATCACACATTCATAATGCAGGGGTAATGTATTACTACTAGGATTGGATAGTACAGTACAATACACTGTACTGTATATGCACTGGCCGACTGAATATTGCATGTCATACAGGGCCTATACTGGTGACCCATGAGTGGAATTCAGTGTTAGGGAGCAAACCTGACAATATGTGTTTGTCTTTCTGAAAAAAAAAAAAAAAAAAGGGCCGGCAGGTAGCCTAGAGGTTAGAGAGGCCGGCAAGGAATCGGTACCTACCACTGCCGTTGTGCCCTTGAGCAAGGCACTTAACCCCTAAGTGCTCCAGGGGCGCCGAACATGGCTGACCCTGTGTCTAGAGCCCAGAGCTCTGTTCTCCCTTGGGGGTATGATTTCTAAATAACATGAAATCAAAATGGCAACATGCTTTACTGCACTAGTTACATGCAGGTTCCCTCTTTCTTGGGTGCCATTTATTTCATGCCCACCAGTAACACTTTGAGACCAGGAACGGTTTGGACAGGATAGATTAGGTAGGTGAACGAGTGGGAGTGAGAGCCAACAATGCAGAGGGCGAACAAAGTACACCTGTTCTGTGACACTATGCAGATCAGACAGGTAAATCAGCATACCTATGCACTGGCAACACACTACCACACTTCTCGCAGGACAGGTCTGATTGGTTTACTCCTAAGTACACACACAGTAGTTCTCACACTAATGGGGGAAAAAGGAGTAGAGATCCAATCAATAGAAACATCGACCGGTTCAAACCCGAGACGAATGGCCAGAGCTTGATCCATTAGTTACTGCAGAGACAGCAGAGGACAGTCAGTCAATCCAGAGAGAGGCCAGGAGGAGGCCTGGCCCAGTCTGTCGATGATGTGTAATTCCAACACTGATGACTGGTAAGCATTCTTGGCAGACTCTGTCATCGCTTCCCATCACAGAACCATACTTCCTGGACACTATAACCATGAGCTATCTCGTCAGTCTCCCAAAGCACGGTGGTAGGTACTCTTGCCCTGTGTTCATCAATCAGAGAAAAATGCAATAAACACATCTACAATTCAAGCATGGTCTCTATTTTTCATTTCGCTACCTCAGTTTTCATCAACAACATAATCAATCACATTGACTTGACATTCGTTGTCAGGACCTGAGTCGAGTTCAGTATCATTTGGCTCAGAGAACGCAGTGCGTCTCGATCATAGAAGTACAGTCCTAATAGAGTCTGTGTTTATTCCTCCCTCTGCCCTTGACTTGTAAGACAAAGGATCCCCAAATTAGTGCGTTTTGTAGGCCTACAGCTAACAGTGCTTCATGCATGCTTCAAATGATGATATAAAGCTCATCAACTGGAGTGGACTTGGACTTAATATGCTAGTGGAGTGGACTTTATGGAGTAGACTTTATTTGCTACAACAAGCTTATTGGCCTACAACAAAGCCATAAGGTGTGCCCAACATACTAAACAGTTTACAGTTACTAAATTCCGAATCTTGCTACTCAGTTTTGAACACACACTGCATGTCTCTTCTCCTTACAACAAGGCTGAACTCAGCCAGCTATTTGAATACATCGAGAGCAGAGATAAACGGACCCCTATCTTTGCTATGCAAAGGTGCCAGTTCGACATTACCTGGCATTAGAATAATAGGTAACTGACAGCAGCGTGGTAAGTTTACTGTAAACTTTTAACCCAAGGAGAGGGGGCAGGGGAATTTGCATTCGCAATCTCCAATCTCCAATTTGATCCGTGGTGACTTCACACACACACAATGCCTACTCTGAGAAGAGAGGCCTCTAAGATAAGACTTAAACTTACCAAATGCTGTGTGTATTAACCAATAATACCACTGTGCCCCAGAGATGTCATGCCTTCTTTGACTTCTGCCTTAGCTGATCATTTCATACCCAGCCTTAATTAATACTTAACACTGACTTTAGCCGTTAGAAAGCTGAGTGGGGGGCGCTTAGTGGCGTAGCACACTAATGCGCATACCACATCATCGCAAGGTTCCTGGTTTAATTCTGACCCTTGACACTTCTTGCATGTCATCCCTCCTCTCTCACCCATCCTTCCTGTCAATCTCTACTGTCTCTATCCCAATAAAAGCAAAAATGCCTAAAAACCCCCCTCCCAAAAAAAAAAGAAAGCCGAGTGAATCACAATCACACTGAATTATGCACTTGCTGTGCTGGCAGATCTGCCTACATCTGCCTACACTCCGTCTCTCTCTGTCTCTCGGGCACTGCCGAAAAACAGAAAGCCCACAACCTACATTTGCTTTCTCCCTCTCTCTCTCTCTCTCCCAGACGCCCACAGGAAATTGTTCTATAATCGACGATGCTGTAGGTTCTGATAAGAGGTTTGTCTGCTGGTCCCATCGCCACGGGAACCAGACTGTTGTAAAACATGTCAGACGACAACAGCGGACATGTTGCACCATCTCATGCTGAGATCTCCAGCATGGACAACAACATAAGACTACAAAGTGGTCAGACACACCCATTTGAATTACAGTATTAAAGACCCTACTCTACTGGTACAGCAAGCCAGGGTGCAGTTCAGAGAGGTTAGCTGCATTAAAGCTTAATACATAGCTAAAACTGCTACAATCTGTTCAGATATGAGTGTTACGCAACATGTTTAATGCAACTGAAGGACATTCTGAGGGGGAAAAGAGGTCATTTAGAAGCCAGATGAAAATTGAAACATGTGGGACCTTAGGAATCAGAAACATGCAATATCTATCTATTTCAAAATGTTGCAAAACAGTCGAACACAGAAACAAGGAAAAAAATGCTGAATCATGATTTGATTTCAGGCTTGTGAAATACCACACTCATGACCTCATGACAGTAACAGGAAATTGATCTACAGTAACAACGACCCACTGCAATAACATAATGATCAGCAAATTGAGTAGAGAGTGAAACATTAGGCCCAAAAAAAATCTCCAAAGTGTCTCGGCACACCTGTGGTCCAGGCGAAGAGAAGATGACATCATATCTCCAGGGGAGAATGGTCACATACATGTGGCATCTATTACAGAGGGATTGGAGGAGGCGGCAAAATTACCAATTGTCCCCTCTCTCCCCCCTCCTTGTATTGAGGTACAAGACATGCACATGATCATTTTATTTGCCCCGCAAAAACAAAACAATCTTTACCAGGAAATCTTTTTCGGGACAAAGACTCCAGCTCATTGTTATTGGATAAATGTTTTTTCAGCTGAATATAAATCAGGGCATTGACTAGTGTGGTGTGGAGAGCTGAGGGCAAGGCAGGGGGAAGGGATTGGCCCTGTGTGAGACAGGAGGAGGTAGATGGATGCCTGGGGGAGCAGGGGGGGGGTCTCAGGGGCCTGTTACTGGATCTCTTCTGGCCACAGTCACACTGCAAGGTCAGCGCTGCCACTGCGCCTCTCCTCCCTCTCCTCATCCTCCTCCTCCTCCCTCTCCTCATCCTCCTCCTCCTCCCTCTCCTCCTCCTCCTCCTCATTACACACAGACAATATTTGAGGGAGCTGACAGTGAGGAGGTGGAGTGTGCTTTACATCAACACCCTGCACACCCTCCACCCCACTGCCCTTAATCAGATAAAGTCATGCCTCCAACCACACACGCTGGACACACACGGACACACACACACACACACACACATATATAGGCTATATACTCACACATAATAGTATACACACACAAGCACACTCAGGCATACACACACATCTTTCTCAGTTTCATGCACACACACACACATCTCGCTCGCTTCACAGCTCCTGGGGTAAACACACACAAATGACACACTGCCCTTATGTGCCAGGCACATGCCTCATCTCTCTCTCACACACACACACACACACACACACACACACACACACACACACACACACACACACACACACACACACACACACACACACACACACACACACACACACACACACACACACACACACACACACACACACACACACAGGAACAGAGCCAGAGAACACCACAGGCTCTGTGAGCAGGTTCCATGAGGACGTGCAGTAGCAGCCAGACCTTTACAGAGCCAGAGTACCATCAAAGCCTGCCCTCTACAACAGGGGTAAGCTCCCATTCAAAGGACACTGTAATGTACCTCTAAAATCCCATTAACACAAATGGGAAAAGTGGTACTGGACACTGTGGAGGCAGTAAGCCCACATGTAAAGGACCACACAACCCTTGAATCCTCTGAATCTCGGCAGGAAAGGAACAAAGGCTTGGACTGCATCATTGCACAAATTGTTTGGTTGTACTAATTGGACCCTCTGATTTGTGTATTACTGTACTTGCTCATTTCGGCAATCTTGTTCCATTTGTTTACAGGGGACCCTCCCTCTCTCTGCTGCTGATAAGATGTCTACCAGGTTGTTCTTGGACCGGGTCCAACGTGCTGAGGGGGGACACTACCTCTCTGTTCTCTCAAATGTAGTATGCCATGGCACCAACTCCACATAAAAAGGAATGAGACCCTTAATTCAGTGAGTTTATTCCCAAGGGACCTGTGTGGTGGAACTTCACAGGTGATACCAATCAACTCAGTGAGTTAGAGAACAGAGATGGATCCTAACAGCCATGTAACCACACACTGCAAGCGCTCCCTTGGATCACTGGCCTCAAGTGTGGAGAACAGGGTGTATCAGACTTCTCAAACACTCGTACAAAGTGTGGCGCAGATTCCTCACAGGATAATCATCTGTTTACTGTTCACTATAGGATAGCACAGCGCTCATCGTCATCGCTCCGCTGCTCCCATGAAGTTTGTCGTTTTAGTCTGCAACATTTTTGCTAAAAGAGGAACGTCCAGCTCACACATGGTTCATCAAAGAACCTCTCTCAGTATGCTGCATTACACCTATTCAAGATGATAAATCTAAATAGACTTTACTAATTTTTTTTTTTTTTTTTGATGAGCAGTCCATATTACCGCCGCAGTGAAAAGATTCACTTTTCAGATTCTAACTCGATTCATGTTTTTTGTAGCTGTTAGTCACAGCAGTAGACAGCTGCTCTCCGAACATGACTCTTAAAAAGCATCAAAACCACTGTGCTTCTTTCCCCTGCAAATTGCCATTACTCTGTCAGGGGGCTAAATCAGATATGGCTCAAATTGCTCAGTAATGGAGAGTTTAGAGTCCACCCCCCCTCCCCTCAGTAATGGAGAGTTTAGAATCCCCCCCCCGTCAGTAATGGAGAGTTTAGAGTCGTCGTCCCCCGTCAGTAATGGAGAGTTTAGAGTTGACCATCTCCATCTCCATGTTACCACCCCTCCCCCATGAGGCATAATTATGGGCAACTGTAATATGAACGTAGCTTGCTAATAACCCCCTGGCCATTAGTCACTGTTGGGCCTCATCCAACCTCAGGCGCTTTGCGTGAGCAGGATTAGCCTCGTGTGTCTCTCTCTCTCTCTCTCTCTTTCTCTCTTTCTTTCTTTCTCCCTCTCTGCCCTGAGCTGGACAACAGGGCCCTCTGTGAAGGCTCAGGGGGAGCAGAGTCCATGGGCATGACAGTTGGCACTTATGGCCAGAGGCCTTGGGGAGCAGCAGCCACTATACTGCAGCTTCTCAGCAGATCCACTAGTTGATTTTCACTGGGCATAGAGGTGGGGGACCATTGTGCAGTGGAGACTTGACACTTCATTTTAGCTGCTAGATCATGCCAATTCCCAATGTGACAGACGGAATTGGAACCTGGGTCTCCAACATGGAAGACACAACCATTAGTCCAAGGTCCGAAGCAGACACTTGGGTTCTCAGACAGGGCTACCTCATCACGAGCTACACTAACAATGAGTAATTACAGTATTTCTTACAGTAATAATTACATTGTAATAAAAGCACTGCAATGTCAAGTGTGACTGACATGCCCAATTACACAGGTGGTGCAACTGGACATTGGAGGCAATAAAATATTCAGGACTCATTTGGTCAATAACATTTCCCTTCCCACTCAAACACTCAGTCATTGATTTGTCAGGAGAAACGAGAAGAAATCTCTAATTTTGTTGCGTTTCTTAGCACTTCAATACACAGGCTTGGTTAATAGAGCAAATGTACAGTAGGCAATACTGTAGCCAAGTGAACATATTTTAAAAGCACCTCAGTGATCCTAGAAAACACTGCACACAAAGGAAAAGACATGGGCCTTGATTTGTTTTGGAATTAATGTCTTAGTTAAACACGGCCCTAATGATATTGACAGCTTAATTCATTATCACCAATTAACAATAGAGACGTGGCTTTACTTACTCGAATGCAAAGAACAGAGAGCAGGTGCCGACGATGAGAAATAAGGTTAGATAGAACACGCCTTTTTGCCGGGCCATCATAACCCGTCCATCGCAGCAGAAAGTATTTTTGCCCGGGAGCTTTTCCCATTTTCGGACCTTCCGAGTTATCATAACAGCCGACATACTGACACGTTTCGATCAGCCCAGTATGGTAGAAGATGTCTATAGGCCAGTGTTGGTCAATTATATTTCCTTGCGTTTTAAAACGAACATGGGATGGTGAAGTCCATTTTTAAGTGACATCAGGCAGAATCACAATAACAATTGACGCTCTTATTTTTACTGGCTGATGCGGGCGTATCAAAATAATTCAGAATTTTACCCACAAGCTTTCATTATCGGGAACAATATCAAGAAGCGTATTGTTGAAATAAATATTGTATTTTGTGCCAGGTGGGCGTCATCAATAATCCATTTAGGGTCCGCAACGAAATTACTTGTTCTGTAATTAACATTCAGGGTGCTCTGAATTGTTGTCAAGCATCTTTTCTCGCTTTACGTGTCGGATTCATATTTTCAAAATCCATGAATCCATAATTTCGGCAATCAAAGTTCTCTTCTCAGTGTATCACCTCCTTCCAGTGCCAGAGGGCTTCCATACTAGTATTGAAAAATCTGGATTCAAAATTCCTCAATTGAATGTTGTAGTTTCAAAGAATTGTATCCAAATGCTTGTGGGAGATTTATTCGGCCCTTAGGAATAAAATACAATCTTGGTACTGACATCTGTAGAGTGGACCTTGACCGGGTGACATTCATTCCATCTCGATTAACCAGAAGTGATCATTCACATGCGCTGCTCCCCGTCATCGTTTGGGTTTGCCTATATTGTTATTATGTTATTAAAAAATGTAAGAATTTATAATAACGCCAAGACCCGAATAAAATTGAAATAGTCGTAGTCTCAATGATGAGGTGTATTCGCTTTGCTTTCCCGCAGGATGCGTGCTAGGCTCGTTTCTAATCAATGGGAGCAGGAAACACGCCTAGATTGAAATGTCTTTTATCTTAAAGGGGCAGAACAGGTAAAATAAAAAGGAACAAAGAAACCTTGAGAAATACAGTATAGGCCCTATTTGAAACATATTTTTCTGAGAAAAATATTATAATAATATTCTGAGTATCAATCAAGCATATATTCTTAGTAAGTGAACGTTTGCTTTTTTCATCTACAAAATTATGTAATCGGATACAGAGGGCTTGATATTCAATTATCTGTTAATATGACACAGAATCTGTTATTATGATACAGAAATGATTTGTGGACACAAATAAATGATTATACCAGCATTTGCCATGGAGAGCAAAGCATAGCCAACAGAAGAAAATCGTTGTGATTAGAGAATCATCCTTTAAATGTATTCATTTGTCCGTGCTTCTAGCATCAGTAGGACCACCAAAGGATGAGAGGATCATACGGTGAGGACGAGGGATGAGTATAGGGTGGGGGTGGGGTGGGGGAGCGAAGCCAGGCGCACTCCCTTTTCCTCCGGAAGGGCTGGACCGGAGGCAGTAAACGGGTAGAGGCAGAGCATCTCTCCATCATCACCGGGGATTCTTTCTATTTAAATCCACACAAGAAGGTCATGGGTAATTTATGACTCGTCGGAGGCTGCCACGGAAGAGCTGTAAAACTCCGTTTTAATGTTTATTTCACCCACCGCTGCTCACAGACTCACTATTTCACTTTTGGTATCAGCACATATTTTTATTACTTGTAGGCTATTGCTATTTTCACCTCCTCTAATAGTGATTGGATAGGTTAACCTACTAAAATTGTGTTGAAGATAACTGAATAGGAATTGACACACAACATAATTGAAAGATGTTGAATATTTATAAAGTTGTGAATTACTCATATTATAAATCCCAGCCTGCCATTTGAACATATCATCACTAGTTATCTTCACTATAGAACTAGTTATCACAATGTCACACTCTTATGTTAATGACGTCAGCCTCTAAGACCAGGTTTTTAAAGACACACAAAGGTTCAATTGTATGAGGTTCTCTTGTTTGTTCACTGTTCCGCATCAACGACACTTGCATAAGTTATTGCCCTTTGTTCTTTTAAACACAGGAGAGATGAAGAGCAGTACCCTTGAGAAAGTTATCTCATGAATTTATGAAGACTGTCAATGTCAACAATTAACTGACTTCTTCCCTGACATTGCGAAGGGATTCATACAAGAGAGGATGATTTGCTCTGAATAGGTTTTACATCTGAAAATTTGTTTGTACTATTGCTTGAGCATCTGTTATCTAAGAAAAATAAGTCTCAGGGGTTGATGTGAACCTTGGAGGATAGGGATAGTTTGTTGGCATCAATTTTTCAAAGAAGACTAATAGAGCTGGTCATTTTAATATTGGCAAGAGGTTGGCACTGTGATTAGTGGCGCAAAATATATCAATCTTTTTACTAACTTAAAAATAATTCCAATGGTTTGTCTTTTGAAAAGATGTGATTTGTCCGTCTCTGCTCTCTGCTGCCTACTGTAGGCTACCGGTAGTAAGAATGCCGCCTGTTGTGGCTGTTTGGCTCCGCATAGCGAGAATGAAACGATATAGCACTGCTGGTGTCAAATGCGCAAATTACGCAAGCGCACTGGTGGTTTTGAAAAAAAAAAACTAAAACGGGTGGTTCAGTAGCGTACAAAACATGGATGCAAACGTCAACACCATCACGTGTGAAATGGGTAAACATCAGATTGAATATGAAGATTATGTAACCAGCCCAGTACGCCACCACTACCCATTTCTTCGCCGCTAACCTCTGTTGTGATGAATAAAGTTTTGGAATTCAAATGGTTGTGTGTCACCATGTTTATTAGTCCGACTAGAAAACAGCTTTCAGCTAATATGATAGGCTACAGCTGCTATTATTTAATGTGATTCCGCCTTATTCGAATTAAACATTTCTCTCTGGAGAAAATGGATGGTGTCCCGTCTGTTAAGGTGCTGCAAAGTCATGCACAACAGTACAGGTAAGATGCTAGCTGGCTAACATATATAGAGTAGTAGGAACTATCAATCGCATGAAGTTTAGAATTATTCTAGGTATCTACTGACCGCCATCATCATTGTGCAATGTTTTATTTTTGCAAAGGAAACATCTGCAGAAACAAGATGTTCTGGACCTGAGATTCTGCTTGAGAAGAGACTTTGATGGGACAGTGGCCCTGCCAGTGCTACCATCCTGCCTACCACATCAGGGTCTACAAAGTTTCCAAAACAAGAGTGGCCCATGGGAGCACTTGTGAAATTGTTAGGATACAGGTAATGGCAGCTATGGAGAAGATGACCAAATTGAAGTCAATTTCTATCATCATCATCATCATCATCATCAATTCATCAATAAATATCACTATTATAATCACAATGATCTACACATAGGCTAAACTGTTGTCTGGTTTGTTTTATTCTTGTAACAGGTTTCTCAATTGTCAAAGAGGGAGAGGGGAAGGTCATGCTGTGATACTGGTGAAAATCTTGCAGGAGCTACTAGAATCCTGTGGCGAGAGTTGGAATGAGGGTCTTAGAGAGGATCTTCCCCATAGTTGCCAGAGATTTGGTTCTGTTAAGAGGAAACTTTCTCTCAGCCGATATGGAAGACAGTCGGTAGGTTATAGGGTTTAGCTCATTGCATGCATATTAAACCTGGACAGCATGATCTGCAGTCCCTCCTCAGTACAGAGGGGTTCTGGTTTTCTATGAACTGCTGTCATGCCAATGGAGTATAGTAATGCAGATAATCATTTCATCATTTTATTATGGCATCTGTTCTCACTGTGTACAATTGTTTTTAGCTTCATAAACCTCAAACACATTGTTCGACTGTCACATTTGAGGGGGGGGGGGGTTATGTGCCAAACTGTGATGATCGTTGGACAATATGTTATTGCATCTGTTTAAGGCCCAGAGTTGTGGCCAGCTGGATGCAGAGCGCCTGCCTCAGATGGGTCGAATCTCCAGTGATGGTTTCAGAACTCCGCTGGTGACCATGCTATTAGGAGAGGACAGCTGGGTGACATATGTAGACAGGATCAGGTAAACTCATTCTTACCCTTCAAACAACATAATAGTGGTCTTTTTTATTGTTGTTTTTTATCCATTTTGGTGTGAAGTTTATAAATTGGGCTGTTTTATCGAATATTTCATTTTTGTGTTTTGTCTGTCTTATGTGTTTCCCAACGAGGACCACAGTGGAAATAACTGTTTCACACTGTCTGTGTATTCCTCTGGGACATAGGACTGTAGCTCTGTATGAATCTGTGATCCCCAAAATAAAATCAATCAATCAACAAATGCCTTTTGTTCTAATGATGATGATATAGTGCTAATATACTGCACAGTGCCCTGCGTAAGTAATGGGACAGTGAACACTGAGAACTTTTTTTTCTTTTGGCTCTACACTCCAAAGGTTCGCATTGAAATCAAACAATTACTATGAGGTTAAAGTATAGATCCTGACAAAACTTTGTATACATAGTCCCCCTATTTCAGGGCACCAAAAGTAATGGGACAGGGTGTTTCTCGTTAGTCATGTGTGTTCCGTCACATCATTTGTGCAGGCATAATTGTGCCGTCAATGTCTAGTATTGATTGTAGGCTTTGTGTTTGCCTTTGGAGTCTGCTGTTGGTGTTTGTCAATGTGAGGACCAAAGAGGTGTCAATGAATGTCAAGGAAGCCATTATTAGGCTGGAAAAAAAACCTAGCAGAAACATCATCAAAACCTTAGGCTTGCCAAAATCAACAGTTTGGAATATTATAAAAAAAGAATAAAAAAAGAAGCAGAACAGCAAGTGAGCACTGGCCTGTTGCCTGTCGACTGCTGAAAAGAGGAACATATTGCACATTTACCAGAATGCTACCTCACCACCACAGATTGCAACGTTTCCTCTTCTGACATTGCGAGAGCAGCTATGATTTCTCCAGGGGACCAAGAGATGGCTACTCCTAAGAAGAGTGATAGAGAGGTTTGCCATACATGGGCGGATGACACAGCCATCTACATTGCCTCTGCAGGACATCACTGGACAACCATGAGGACTGGTGTCCAGCAAACTGAACACATCAAATAACATGCACCTCACATCCATCATATCATACTGGACTTAGAGTGCAGGGCACTCTGAAGAGTCATCTCTCTGAAGCGTAGCAGGATTAGAGAGATATTTGCCTAGTTATATGTAGAGATATCATCAGGCAGGCCTATGACTAAGCTCGACCAGTCAGAAAAATCACTAGGAATTGTGATTTCCCTTTCCATGTATAATATGCAAAGCAAGATCCTGGAGTGTCATTGAGATTTTCACTTTGTGAAAATTGGTTCTTCTGCTCTTTGTAAATATTGTGGATAAACTGCATTTTGCCATTCCATCATCAAGTGTGATATGGTTTATGAACTGATCTTTTCAACTGTATTCTTCTATGCTTTCATCTCTGTTCCATGAAAGTGATGACAATGAACAGTTGAGGTACAGTGCCTATAGAAAGTACAGAGAAGTCACCTTTTGTTGCCCCAAAGCCAGGAATTGAAATACATGTACATTACATTAAGTTGTTTTCCCACTGATCAACACATCTTACTGGACACTTACTTACTGGAAACAATAATTTATTACAAATGAAAACGGCAAAGACCTGCTTGCAAAAGTCTACACACCCCTTGCTTTCAGTGCTATTTTGCGGACCATAATTGTGTTTTTTATTTATTTTTTTCACATCTCGCCTGTTTTGATTAATTGCATATTGAACATGAATGAGCATTCCCTCGGAGATTTTCCGAGAGAGGTAAATAGGCTCCAGGAAATGCACCTGTCACGGAAAAACTTCAGTAGCTCTACTGCCTTGCACTCTCAAAGTTTCCATATCTTCCGGGATTAGAACAACGCCGAAAGTCAACAGTTTGAGCTCAGGAAGCGGAGATAGGGAGGCAGACTGTGGAAACAGTCACGACGATCGGAAGCAACGTAAATTGAGCAGGTAAATTGAGTTTGTTTTGATCCATTCTGATCCAAAAGTTGTATTGAAATGTTGTTCCAATCAAAATTGTTTTACATATAAACTTTGAGTATTTTTTCCTTAAGTGAGATACTTTCCATTGGATTTGTCTGCATTAAATAATTTCCTCGTTTCATTACTGCATTGTTTTTACATCGTTACAAAGTCGTATTTCCAGGCGAGTCAGTCCTGGTAGTTAGAATTTGGGAACAATGCCGTAATCGAGGTGCATCGTGATAAAGTGGCTGTTCAATTTGCTTCGCACGCTCTGGGCAGGTAAATCGATAAAATGAATCCTGTTGTGGCTCCAAAGTGTCTCTCCCACATCCTTGATTCATTTTGATGTCTTGTCATTTTATTGAGTGGTGATAATTATGTTACCCTTCTCTTTAATGAAACATGGCGTTTTGTATGGGTTTACTTTTGGCTGCTAAATGCAATATATAGAATCCTAGATAATTTATTATCCTCTTGTTTTAGTTTTTTTTTACAAAAGAGGTCATGCATTTTGTTGAGGTACGCTGTTGAATAATGCATTTTAAGTCATGTTTCAACATTATTTTTGCCACACAATCCGATGCCCTTGAACAGCTCTGTTGATATTGTCCTCTCTCTCTTTAATCTTGTGGTATACTAAGGATTATTCAAGTGCAGTGTGTGTTGCCTTGTCGGTCCCCTGATAGACGCATGCGCTATTTCCTTGAAGTGGTAGAGTGCTTTCTACATAACCAAGCTGTGATACAGGTCTTTCGCCCCTCTCAAGCGTGAGTCAACTGGCCTCAAGTGTTCAAACAGTGAGGAAAAGCTGTAATCAAATTGTTCTGCATGAGTGACACTGACACAGTAGGTCACCTCAGTCCCTGTGCAAGTGGCCTTGTAGGGCCACTCGATTGAAACAGGATCTTAAAAAAATAAAAATAAAAAAAAGGAATTGATCATATTTCAATTCCTTTTTGGCGTTCCATCCACTTCATCAACAACACAAGATTGGAACATGATCCATTTGTGATGACAAGCTTGATGGTAGGATTAAATAAATTGTTAAACAACTGCACTCCACCCGAGTCTCTGTGTCCTTAGAGGGTGGGAACCACGCAATACGCTGCTGAGCTCATGTTGTTTTTGCCTTTCCTGTTCCCATTCCTCTCAGCCACCTTTCACCCTGCCAGAGGCTCCCTATATGGGATACAAAACCACAAGGATCCTGGATCCTATTAGTCATAATTAGTATTTGGAAAATTAGAGTATATGTATGCCAGTGTAAACAAGATTTGCCTAGGCAGAGACTATATTCCCATGCCCTCATGTTATAGTTTTACCATTGACTGACAGTCAGAAAGAAATACGAATGCCAACCTATTGATTTACGTTTGTGCGCCATCAAACTAAAGGACATTCGAAATCTGTTTTGATAAATATACAGTAACTTTACGTAAGTGGGTAGTTTAGGGAAACTATGCTGAGATAATCCATCTGAAGAACTAGTACAGTCCATCCTAGGTGTGAAATGCTGGCAGGAGGATTTTTTTCCCAGGTGTCTTCTCTGGCCTGCGGGGGTCATCTCAGTTTGTTGGCTCTGCGCCGGGCACTGTGCTGTCCTCTGTGTGTCTCTGCTTGCCAGTTTCATGTCCCTAATTACCCAGCTCCAGCAGGGCAGAGTGAGGGGTGCTTGACAGGCTGGCAGCAGCAGCAGCCTCTCTGCATGGAGGCTCACAGAGGAATAGGGAGGGAAAGGTCACTCCTTCTTCTATCCATTACCACTCCCTTTGTTAATACTGCATCACTGTCTACTTACCTGTCTGCCTGTCTCTGGCCTTTCCCCTCACCGCAGGGTCTCCACTGTTCGAACACCATATGGGGGGCAGTGGAGTGGGCTCATTTACTGGCTGTGGTTTGTCAATGGTGCTTCGTTCTCCATTAAACTGCACAGAAGCTGGGGACAAAGCTGCATCTGTCAGCTAGCTTTCCTCCATCTTGAATCCATGTTATATCAGATGTGAAGTTGAAGAGAGTTGAATGAGAATAATTTCACATGATAAAAGGTAGGTCTTGTGGTAAGCCTGGTCTTCTCTTTTGTTGAGCAGGAGTGACCTGTCATAGGGTCACCTGGCTGTCGAGAGCCTGGCTGTAAATGAGGGAGGATGCCGCAGGCTGCAGAGATGATCAACGTGGCCTTCCTGACGGACTCGGAGCGGGAGCTGATCCTGCAGGTGCTCCACAGGGACGAGGAGCTGAGGCAGACCGAGGAGCAGCGCGTCCGGTGAGAACACAACACGCAGGCGGAGGCTGCATCCCAGTCGTCTGAAGTGGTCTCCCCTCCTTTCATTCATCTGCAATGACTTGAAATGCAAATGACAGCACAGGTGAAACCCGTACAATGGCTGCTGAGTGGGAATTTTCTATTTGTTCTCACCTATCCAGTTCTTTCACATTGTTGTAGAAGGCAGATGAAGGAAAGGACGCAAGGAGAGGAATCCACTTCAGGCTACTGAGGTGGATACCCCAGTAGTATGTCAAAACACCACATCTCCAACCTCCTCCTGCCTCCCTTGTTTCAGGAAGCTGAAGACAGAGCTGCTGGACATCAGGAGGAAGGGGGCTAAACGCAGCAGTGGGAAGTACAGCGAACGCAGCTGTGGCCGTTGCCAGGAGCCACTGGATCGACTGCCGGCCGGCTCCAGCCAGTGTAGGGCATGTAAACACCAAGTGTGCCGAAAATGCCGCACAGTACGCCTCAACGGATCCTGGTTGTGCAGTGTGTGTGACAAAGAGGCGTAAGAGTCCCCCTTTATCCCCTTTATCATTACCGCTCCCTTACGTTAGGATTTCAATGATGTGTGACTCTACCAATCATTCTCCTGTTCATCTACGAAGCTGTAGCTGTATTCATTTATAAATACCCGACTCTATGGCACCCATGAGATGGCAATGGAAGAACTTTATGCTGTTTTTTATTTTTTTTTTATTTTTTTTTTACAATAGATCTGCAACAGGTGAGATCGAGTTCATGGTGTTATAATGTGGTGGTGATGTAGCGATGTTATTTCTTCCAGGGATCTAAAGAAAAGCACGGGAGACTGGTTCTATGACCAGCGCGTCAACCGCTTCTCCACTACCCCTGGGCACGACTTAGTGAAAACTTCCCTCAAAAAGAGGCCTCCTCGTGAGTACAGGAAACGGATACGGGCACACTCTGACTTACTAAATGTATAAACAACTCACTTCTTGTTGAGACTGGTATGTTATTGTCTGGCATTAGCTGAAACAAGAGAATCGCAACTCAATTGTAACATTGATATGTTCCTGAGGCTAACATTCCGATAGCTTTTATGTCTGTGTTTTACAGATCACCTTTAGATTGAATCAGAAGTAAACATGATATACCCATATTCCTTATCTAATGAAAGCCTCTGCAGCATGTTAAACTGCCATGCCTAAGCTGTTGTCGTGAGTAACTGTCCCGTTGTAGTGAGGAAAAGAGGGACAGTGGGAGAGGTCCTGTTGAAGAGCGCAGAGATGAACACCGGCCAGCTGGCCCCTGTACCCCGCCCCAGACTGAAGGACCTGGCAGCCACCAACAATGCGTGAGTCCTCCTCACCACTGGGGGTTGACACTAATGTCAAAAACTAAATAATTTAGCTGCGACTAATATGGGGATGGACACTTGACTGAATACTGAACTTTAATCCAGTACGGAATAACTGTTGATGGCATATTCATTCCTGTGTCACGGTTTGCCCAGTGAGGTCTCCGAACCAGAGTGTAAGGATCAAGTGCAGCGCAGCGACACAGAGTCTTTAGAGAAGACCAGTCTGAGCAGTGTCAAGACCGAGACTGAGTCCTCTTGTGGGTCTCCTGTCTCACCCAGGTCAGTCTACATCCAAACAGGGCAATAACCTGGAATGGAGTGTTGCTTTCTTGGCACAGGTGTCTCTTTTTAAAATAGAATCTTAACCTCAATAGGATAATCTGTGTAAATAAAGGATGAATACATAAATTAAGTACACATGTAGTATATGGTAGCGCCACATGCAAATCAGACTGACATTGACATTGTCATGTTTGCACATCTTGGAACGGCGTTTGTCCTCCAGGAAAGAGAAGATGGCGGTTCGGTCCAGTCCAGCAGGGTCCAGTGTGTCCAGTCTGACGGCCCCAGGGAAAGCAGACAGCAGCATCCGCAGCTCCGTCTCCGATGCAGACATGGTGAGAGGCCACTCAGCTATCAAGTCCGGGCCGGAGTCAATTCCAGTTCAGTTCATGAGATTCGATTCATTCGTTGAAAAGTCTATGAAAACAATGGAATTATTTGTACCGACTTATAATAATGGGTAATTCAGAAATTCCACACAATGGGCTGAACTGAATTGGAATTGACCCAAAAAAGGAATATGAGTCTCCTCCCTACAGCCAATACATGCAGTACTCTACTGTTGCCTGACTGTAACCTGCTTTCCCTAGGCCCTTGTGGTGAATCGTGCCTGTCCCAGCCCAGGGCCTTCCCCAGCTTCCCTTGAGGTTGACAGCCTGTTCAAGAAGAGCGTCAGACGGATTCAGAAGCCCCCCGGTAAAGCCTTGTGTGTTCAGTCGTCTCAGTATTCCCAGGCCCTAGTAACATACTTTTGTCCAAGGATTTCATGCCTGCTGGAGTGAGTGAATGTGTCATCACTGGCTTCATCTTCAAACACCTGATGGTTGGTCTCTGTGTGGCTTCTCAGAGTTCACCTCAGTGCTGGACCTGCGTGGGGAAGGGGATGCGGCTTCACAGGGCTCTATGGGAGATAGAAGCAAGTCTGTGCCGGGCCTCAATGCGCCGGTGAGCTTTATACCCCCCGCAACTTGAAGCGACTTTATACAGTACACATTTTGAATAAATTAAGTTAATTCAAGAGATTCACTCTAGGAATGCCTCACTAGGGAAACTAACTTGCCAAGGAGAGTGTAGTTGAGAGATGCAGGGGCGTCTTTTTTCAGGATTTACAAATGTTTACTGTTTGCAGGACGAGGAGGAGGATGAGGATATTGATAACTTGGTGAGCATCCATAGAAATACGGTGGCCTCAAGTCACTCAAGTCTTCGTGGCTCTAAGGTAAGCACATTCTGATCCTCTCTGATCTCATTTTCATTGGTGTAGTTGATGCACAAAGTCCCTTGTGAGATATTTCATGAAGCAGAGTAGATAAGTCAGCTAGACAACTTTTACAAACAATTCAGGACATCCTGTGTCATGATTACAGATCTGTGATACCTGGTTAGTTAAGTTACCATGGTAACGAATGCTCAAGCACAAAATATTCCCAAGGCAGGCAAAGTTGACACAACTTGACTTTCACTGTGTCTGGCTCCTTTGTGTGTTTAGAGCTGTGTGTTGAGGTAAATGCAACATTTCCAACCTATGATTATCTCTCAGAGCACAATGGGCTCTCATCCCAGTGCATGGTTGGGTTATTTAGTTAGTTTCAGCTGCTATTTGGTTAGCATTTGAATGAATTGAGGCCCAGGGGGCACTTCCATAATTGTGTTTGCAGCAATGAATTCAAGTGATACAGCAAAGAAAATGGCTGGAATGTGTTTATTTGGTTTTACTACAAAGCATTAAGTTTGGTGCAAATCCAGCACATGCAGTGCAGTTTCTGCACCATCTCTCGTGTGAAGAATAGTGGTAGCTGCATCAAGTTATGGGTATGTTTGTCAGGATCAAGAGAAAATTATGAAATTTGCTGAGTTGGTAGTGACATCCTAATCTACACAGTGTGTAATTTGATTTCTATGCAAATCAGAGACCCTATAAAAACAAAGATATTAATTCCAAAATTACATGAACTATTATCCTTGCATTAAGATGGACTCAATTCAACTTATTGAGTGATTTGTTTGACATTTTAGCTTATTTTAAGAGCGTCATACAAAGGGTCTGAATACTTATGTACATGAGGTATTTCTGTATTTGAATTGTAATACATTTACTGACATTTCAAAAAACGTGTTTTCGCTTTGTCATTCTGGGGTATTGTGTGTGGATTGATGGAAAATTCTTTTAATTCAATCCATTTTAAATTGAGTCTATAAACACAACAAAATGTGGAAAAAGTGAAGGGGTCTGAATACTTTCCGAAGGCACTGGAGGTTGCAGAAACTAGATAAATGTCTAGATAAAAACTAGATAAATGTCCTCAAGGAAACTCTCAAAAGAGCCAGTATACGGTACCTATTATGATAATATAGCTGATTTGCATTTGTATGCACATCAGATGATGATATTTGTAATGAGGTCAGGTTTCAGCCTCAACCCACAAAGCCAATTTCAACCCACAAAGCTACTACTGTCATCTGTCCAAATGTGCAGTGGGTAAAAACTGGGTCAATTGACAACAGCCAAAGTTTCTATGTTGACTGAAGTGATAATTTATTGTGTGTGTGTTTCCACAGAGCACACTGGGCAGTCTTATGAGTATTTACAGTGAAGCAGGGGATTATGACAGCGTGGAGGTGAGCGGGGACATCGTGTTCTCCGTCACCTATGACGAGGAGAGCCAGACACTCAACGTCCTCATCAAGGAGTGCCATGGACTGGCCAACGGGGACGCCACAAAGCAACGCACCAACCCGTGAGTGTGTGTGTGTGTAAGCATGTGTGTGTGTAAGCATGTGTGTCCAGAGGCTCAGTTACCTCAGTATGAAAAACATGGATGCGTCCCGATAGTGTAAAGTAGCCTCCTCTTTGTCTCCTCTCCTTATTCTGCACTGATCTAATAACACGTGACAGGTAAAAGCAGTAGGATGTACTGGGTATCCAGTTTTATTCCATTATTCCTTTTTCTACACTATTGTGATGCATCCTGTTGTCATTACCAACCTGCAGAGTAGTCCTCACTCCGGCGGAGACACTTTCGTCTGCCGATAGGCTTTGGTAAATCTATTCATCTTTTCATGATGAGTGTCAATGAATAGTGCTTTAGAATATGAGACTCCCCCTAATCTGGTTGTTTATTTCACATCCTTCATTGGTGTAATGCTCTTAGTTCCCGGAGGTTATTACCAGTGTTTCACAGGAAATTGAAAGTCAACACAACGTATTTTTCCCATCATTAGACAGGAAATGTGGGCGCTCAGCTGTAGAGTATAGCAGTTCCAGATGGAACATTACTGGTTGTTAGGCATGTTGGGGGGAAAAAAAGATTCCTCTTGTTTCTGTCCTGCAGGTATGTCAAGTGTTACCTCCTTCCTGACAAGTCTCGCCAGAGCAAGAAGAAAACCAGTATTAAGAGAAACACAGTCAGCCCCACCTACAATGAAACCCTAAAGGTAATGGTCTATCTCTGTGTCTGAATTAGATGCAGAAGTCTGATGATCCAAAACTGATGACTCATCTCTGATTACTGGTCCTGCTCAAAGGCTGTCGTTAGGCAGATAAGCAGTACCCTCAGTACTAGGCAGTATGATTGATACGGACATTCAAGATAAGGAATGTTTATCGCCATTCGAGAAAGACAAACAAATATTGATGTTGCTGCCCTTTTATAGACCAGGTAACTCCCATAAAAGACTGAAGGAGAGGAATGTTTATCACAAAAGGAGGTTTTTAGGCAAGACTAGGGTTTGAATTGCCAGACTTGAGTGCCCCAAAAATTGTGGGCTGAAGCCACCGATGCCAATATTTTCACCACTTATCTAGACACCCACGTTTTGTTATCAGATTGTGTGCTACAGTATTCATGAAGGTGCCCTAATTTGTTATCAGAGTGCACAGAACCATCAGAACTCAAACCTTGGGTGAGTAATCAGCCATGCACCCTTTCCTCATCTGTTCCTCTTCGCCAGTACTCCATCAGTCGTTCCGAGCTGGTGACGCGCTCCCTCCTGATCTCCGTCTGTCACAATGGTCGCCTCAGCCGTAACACCTTCCTCGGAGAGGTGGAGGTGGCGCTGGACTGCAGGGACCTTGACTCCACCCACGAGGAGTGTGTGCTGCTCTTGGGGAAAGTATGTCTGAGTAGTCCCTGTCACGCCTACTGTACATAATGTGTTTCTGAAGTATATGGCATATTGTTTCCACCTGGGTTAGTGGGTTTACCTCAGCTAGCTTCTCTCCTCCTCTCTGTAGACGGCTCCATCACAGTCCTCTGCCTTCGCTCAATACAAAGGGGAGCTGGTGATCTCCCTGAAGTACGTCTCAGCCAAAAAGCCACCCACAGATACGACCAAAGGTAGGAGAGTCGACAGAACTGGGGAACAGACAGGCGGGCTCAGTCGACTGTGTCTGCACTTGAAACAAATCCCTGGGAGTCTTTATTTCTGACAGTACTGTCTCCTGTTAGGCAAGAAGTCAAAGACTGAGGAGGGAGGGCAGTTGCATGTCTTGATCAAAGAGGCCAAGAACCTGACGGCAATGAAAGCAGGGGACGTGTCGGATTCCTTTGTGAAAGGGTAAGTGGCTTGGTGTTACATTTTATTCCTCACATGCACTTTCTTTTTAATAGGCTATTCTAAGTGTTTTATAAACTCCTGATGTTTTTGAACCCAGGTATCTGATCACAGCCACGGTTAAGTCTACTAAGAGGAAGACTCCGGTAGTGAAGAAAACTCTGAACCCTCACTACGACCACACATTTGTCTACAAAGACCTGAGCCTGGAGCAGCTGAGGGAGATGCATCTGGAGCTTACTGTGTGGGACAGGGAGGCCTTGTCCAGCAACGACTTCATGGGAGGAGTTCGTCTCAGCACGGGCACAGGTAACAACCATAGACGTACATGATTACTTGGTAACAACCACAAAACTGGCTGATTTGACTGGTGGGACTGTAAGGTCAAATCAATAGGCAACATTAATATCAAACATTTTGCATGTGTTAAAAGCAATATTTACTATTCTAGCCCAGTTATAATTGGTTATACCGGAGCTAAAGTGGGTTCATGGTGAAGCTACTTTATGAGTCGAAGAGCTGAAAGATGGTGTTGTTAATTAAGCCTGAACCCATAGAGAATACAACAGACTGAATAGAACCTAAAAGGGCAGTCAAATCCCCAATATCACAGATTGTTTCTGCGCCAAATGCTCTTTTTAGGTTCACTCCACTGTGTGCTTTCCATGTCCTTTCTTTCAGGAACACTGAAGGTCGGAAAGGAGGAATTGGAGGCAGACTCCACGGGGGAGGAGGTGTCTCTTTGGCAGAAGATGATGCAGTACCCTGACTCATGGGCAGAGGGCACTCTTCCATTGCGCTGCTCTATGGGCAAGAACAAGAACAAGAGCAAGTGAGGACACCAACTCTTAAACGAGAGAGAAGCTGTAGACACAGTGCGAACCCTAAAGTTATGTCATAGTCTTCTGTAACCAAGAGTCACTTCTACAGCTGTGTACAGTACCAGCACCACACTGTTATGCTTTTTAAATGTTTTTTAGTGTGTTAAAAATGTTAGCCTGAAATATGCAGGTTTTAGAAAGGAAAGATGTCATTTCATATTTTAGAATTTCAGTATACTAGAGGTTGTTTATATCTGCAAATGTTATTATTCAAAATCACAAGCGGCACTAACCAAAACGTTTAGATGGTATTTATTTACAAACTTTGGTTTCATTGATTTTTCTTTTGGATTTTTTTTCTCACAAATGTCCTCTGTACAGTGAAATTCCAACAACACTCACACACCATTCATTATAAAGACTAGAACTATATAACTTTAAAAAAAATTAAAATTATGTCCAGTTTTGGACAACATCACCTCTTGTTTAATGATTCATGATCATTTGTGATAATGGGATGTCAGGCTTGTGGTAAATGAATATATTTATGTAAATACATTACACAAAAAGTTGCACAAAAAGCACAGGAGATATATTCTAATCTTCAACTCTAATGCGCATTATTTATAGACTTGAATGTAAATGTCATTGTCTGTCTTGTAACTTGGGTCCAAGTGAGTCAAGTTTTCTTTTACTATGGCTGTATCAAATATTTTATTCATCTAATAAATAAATGAAATGACTAAACCTGTAATCGTCCACATTCGTTCTACCTGTGCGGTAAGGGAGAAGAAGTAAGACGGTATGAATTGCTAAAAATACATCAACATCAATCATAGACCTGAAAAACAGGTCTACCTCTACAAACTCTCCAACTATCAGAGCATGACCGCTCTGTCACACCAAATCTGACTACCAGGGGATGTTATCTGCTTCTTTCCTTGTTTTTCTCTCTTCTCATACTCGTGTCCGTTGCTCTAGTGTAGATCTGAGAGTATTGGATAAAGTATTGGGCAAAATGGCAATATTTCCATCTATTAAACTACGCTACGAAGCGACTACCATCTTGGAAATACCTATCCAATCCTTTCAGATATATACAGTGTCTGGAGTAAAGGGGTAGAGATTGTTTCTGGACAGGGCCTACATTTCAGAGCTTTGCCCTCTGAGCTAAGCACCCAGCCACAAGGGGGCACTGTTGGCTTAGTCACAGAAGTCTTTGTGCAATTCCAGCCGCTCTCGTTCTTCTTCATCCAGCAGGTAATCTTCGATGTGTGAGAAGAGCTCTTCGGAGGAGGTGGGGGTGATGAATCTCTCGCGGTCCACACCGCGCTCGTCCAGCAGCACCATGCTGAAGTAGGATCTGGAGATCCGCAGGGCCTGCCTGTATCACACGTACCACACACATTACCAGATTACACATTTCATCAAAAGATAGATTATCCCATTGGTTGTTAACAGAAGAGAAGACGCAGGCGTCGTCATGCTCAGGATGTTACCTCAGGCCTTCAATGACGGCTGAGTCCAGCTGACGGCCCTTGATGCGGCCCACCTCTCGAGGGGGTGAACCCAGGAGCTCAATCACGGTCACCTGTCGTAGGTCCAGACCACAGTCTGCATTCTAGGCCAGAAAAGTACAACAAACATGGTCACAAAAGTACAGACAAGCTGCTCATACATTCAATCAGAGGGTCTCTCTCTCTTTCTCTCACTCATTCACTCACTCACTCACTCAGTATGACAGACATTGCCCTGACCAGCCTGGTGTCTCTTTCACCCACTTGTATCATGAGGTTCTGAAGCTTGTAGTCGTGATCAGCTATGTTAGGTGCAGACACAATCAGGACCCTCCTCCTTTCATAGAACTGGTCCAGGAGGGCAGAGAATGTCCTCACATCTGTTTTAAACTCCATTACTGCAGATACACACACACAAGCACACACACACACATACAAAAAGCTTAGCCCACCCACAGCTAAAGGTTCCGGGAAACTCATAGAGTCATAAAGTGGGTCTATGATTAAGCATGAAAGCACACCAAACCACACTAGGTCTCTGTCATTGGTTCTTAATACTAACTGAGACACTCCGCAGGAGCCTCGGTCCAGTTGTGGTTGAACTGGCAGACACGGGTGGAGGGCCCCTTCCTCTCGTAGCCCCTGTCACAGTGGTACTCACACACCGCCCCGTAGTTGTTCCCATCGGAGGAACAGGTGAGGTAACCATGGAGAGGGGGCTTGAGGACCAGACATCGCCTCACTGGAGGGAGAGACACAGAGCAGACATCTTTCAAAATCACTCCAGAGTTCTATGCAGTTATTTCCCTGAGAGTACCGGAATGGGATGTTCCAAAACTGTTCTAGTAGTTCTTTTTGTGAGGGAAATATGTCTATGGTTTATCATTGCATATCCGGTCCATTTCAAATAATGGGTGCTTTTCAGGACTAAATGCATCATTTGAATGTATTATCATAGTGTACACTGTGTATCCATTGTTTACCCAGTCTGGGCTTCACTCCATTCCAAATGTCATGGAGTTGCCTTTGACTTTGACCACAGTACCTTACCCTCAACACGAACAATGAATTTGCAGGCCGCCCTGTTCCTGGCCTGGTCGTATACTTTGTACCGGACGATGTTTACCCCCTCTGTAAAGTGAGTCTCTGGCCCCTGGCCTATCAGTGTTACACTGCAGAGAGACACAAATGTAATTAAAAAAACTAAACGTTTAACTTCCAGATGAACAACAGGGAAAGAGAACAGAGTCACTTACGTTAAAAAGAAATACTCCCGCACAATCGATAAGCAGAGATAAAATCGTGTGTTTGGGAGTATTTCTTTTGACCGTGAATTGATCTGCGGGGCCTGTATTCCCAGCACCACAAATAGAGACAGCATGGTTGTGTGCATGTTTTTAGCAATTTGAAAAAGGACAGAGGAAAAGGCAAACCAGAGTGACATACTCTAGTGATTTATGAGCAGTATCCGTGGCAACAGGGGGGTCCCAGGTCACCCTAGCAGTTAGCTTCCCAGGATCAGCGATCTTCACTCGCGACAGGGGACACTTTATTTTTGGAGGTTCATGATCTGAAAGAACATCAGTTTGGTACAATAAATATGTTTATTTGTCAACAGCTTATGAAAATAGAGAACAGAGAAATGTCTGAGTTAAATGTTAACATCCTGTGTTGATTTGGGTCAATTGCAACAGTTCCTCTTTTGAGGGAGTGGAGCTTTGAAGATTAGAGAATACCCATTGGTCTTGGTTCTGGGCCAATAAACAGAGGGAACAGAAACATGTGAAAGTCTTTGTTGCATCTGTGTGGGTGGGAATCAAGCCCATAGAGAGATGAGCTTATGAAAGAGTGCAAATACTTTGTTTTACAACTGATATGAACAAACTGAAATAATGTATACTGACAACTGATACGAACAGACGTTTTACTTGTTTAGTAAGTCAAACTGACAGCACAGCGTGGAAGGGCATGTTAACCCTAACCCTAACCCTAACCCTAACCCTAACCCTAACCCTCCTCAGTATTTAAGCCATATTGGAAATCCATTAACATATTTAGTTCAGTCTAGACATGAATTCACTGGGATCTGCTGACTAAACATTAGATCCGTACCTGCACAGAGGGGCTCTGCCCCGCTCCATGATGCTCCCTCCAGACAGGTGCGAGAGTGGTCCCCCTCAATCCGGTACCCTGGTTTACAGGTGAATTCACACCTGGAATCCACCACGAAACCGTTGCTGCAGCTGTACGTGCCGTGGTAGATCAGGGGCATCACATGACACCGGACCTCTGTAGAATTCAATACACAAAGACATTAAAAACAAATAATGTAACTCAGTAGTTACTACAGTCTAATAAGTATTACACACACTATTATCTTTTTCTTATTTGTTTATTTGCACATAAATGGACAGAAAAGTGACATGAAAGTGGCCCTCCGTGGCTCAGTTGGTAAAGCATGGCGCTAACAACGCTTAGGTTGTGGGTTTGATTCCTGCTGGGACCATACATACTGAAATGTAAGTCGCTTTGGATAGAAGCGTCAGCTAAATGACACATATATATATATATATATGAAAGTAATAGAAAGTTTAAGACATTGTGCTGGGAAGGAAAATAAACCCTGTAGTGGCTAACTTCCACTCACGGCGGCAGTGGGTGGAGCCTGACCAGCGGCGGTTGGGCATGCACTGCACAGAGCTCCTGCCCAGCAGCCTGTAGCCACGGTCACAGGTCATCTGGCATCGCGTCCCCAGGGTGCTGCGATAGTTCCCTCCACGGGGGGAGAAGCACGTCACCTCCCCATTGGCCAGACTCGGGGAGTGACACCATCTTGGATCTGCGTCAAAAGAAAAACTGTGGAAATGCTCCACAGCACCAAGACCAGTGATCTACAGCACGGACCGAACTGACAGACGATATAAAAGTATTTAATATGATATGAAGAGGTACAGATTTCAAAACAATGATTATGAAGGGTATGTATATTCCCACTATCAAAGGTTTAAGATTATTACAGATTTCAGATTTCAGCGTTGTAACTGTTTGTGGCCCCCGTCACTTACTCTTGTAGTCCAGGTGGGGGGAGTTATCCTCCTCTGGCACAACCTCATTGTAGCTGCCCTGCAGTGTGGTCTCTGTGTCTGCAGCCAATGACAGTCTATTATTAGCAACCAACCACATTAAACCGAGACTTTGAGCTAAAACATGAGGAGTGGAATATACAGTAGGTTATACAGAGAGAGTCTCAATACCACAACCTCATCTCAGGTCCCTTTCGGAGCCAGCTCACTAATATTCAAAAAAACACCTGGATTTGCAAGAAGGGAAGTCTAAAATGCATGGAAACTCTGCAGGGCTTTGAATCCAAATCTGAAAGGCATTCCACACAGTACTGTAAGTCTCTGACAATGGAGAGACCCTCTGGTTTCCATTTTAAACCTGATGACTAGTTAGGTCTTTGATTAGTTGGCTCTCTTTCTTGCCCACTCATCATGCACTACAGCTTTAAACCAATGAGCTGAATCTAACTTTCCATAGGTCTCTCTCTCTCACCACCATCATTCTTTCCTCACATTTGTGGTTTACACTATTTCATGCACATGGTCCATTTGAAGGATAGGAGGGAGAGGGAGTGTAGTCTTTAGAATTGGGTGCTGGCCAGATTTTCGTTTTTTTCCAATCGTTTATAAGCTAGGTCTTCTCCCTAAGTACTTGTAAGCAGAAAGTGCTTCACATTCTAGAACTGCCTCAGACAGGGGCTAGCTAATGTGGAACAAGTGTTAATTTGCTGCAATGATAATTCATGGAGACACAACTCAATAAAGTTTCCAATGAGGTAATTTGAGCACTTTGCTACATGCTGCTTAACGCCCACTGGAAAATGCTACAATGACGTTATTACACCTTTCATCAAATGCTGAGATGCTATAATTGAACATGTGCCAAATATGCAACAATAATTTTTTTAAGGAGACTCTCCTTCTAGATTTTGTCGTCATTCAGAGGGACATGAAGTAGATAGAGGGACACAGTAGCAAAGGTGGAGGCAAGGGTTGAACCCTGGTCCGCAGGAGGAGATTGCTCATATGCTGTGAGCTGTGAGCAGTACCACTCAACCACACTCAGGCACAATGTGCAACACTCCTGACTGAAATACTCAATGTACTGACTCCAGATTCTGACTCCAGAACCTAAATAAGTGGTCAGTGACAACTTGGCATCCTCACAGCCTGTTTCCCATTACACTCACAGGTGCTGCTGCTGTGGCTGTCCACCGACGGTGAGGTCGCAAAATACCCAGACTGTGACACAGAACATGAATCAGTTATGGGGCCAAGTACACATACCACTGCTTACTTAACCAGGAAAACATGCAGTGACCACTGCAGGGAGAACATCGAAGTAGGAGAGATTAGTCATAGTAGAGAGGGTGTACTGTACTGAAAACTGCTTGTTTCAATGAGTAGGTGATCATGTTTGAGGTTGATTAGGGTCATTACAGATGACAAGCCTCATTTGTATGTCTGTTAAAGAGGAAACTTAAGAGAAAATGTAGGACTCTAACAATAACAATGGAACAAAACGATGACCCACCCATAAGCCAACTTGATTTTCACTTCATGATTTTACTTTGTTGTCATCACACATGAGTGTGACTTTTGGGTGAATCTGAGGTGACTCAAATCGCTGTGCTGCAGAGGTCAAATTAGGGCCTTGGCAGCTGTTTCCATGGACACTGCCTGTGATCGGAGTAGTACTGTAATTACACAGGTCTGTGGGGGGTGGTTGACATGCTCGACATCAGAGGAGAACCACAAAGCAAACACAAGTCGTTTGCACAAATTAGAGAATACGTTTATTAAAAAAAAACACAAAAAAAAACAGGTAGGCCTACATGTAAAAGTTGGTTGTCTTGAGAGGAAAAGGCATAGGTGTACAGGGTACCTGGCCTATGTTTTTTCTTTTTACAGAGAAAATTTGAAGAGAGGGCAATGGAAGAGTATGGTATCTGTTCAGGGAATACTCCACGCTCCCTTTTGTATTGCTTCAGTTCCCTCTAAAGCTCCCGCCACAGCTGCTTATAATAGAAGCCGTCTGCATTACTGTGGTGATGGAGGTATTTCCCCATAGCTTGGACTGTATCATAGGCCATAGAAATGTGACTGATAGGGCAAATATAAGCTGGCTATAATGATGTTATAGGGTCTGTCAGACGTACAGGTAAAACGCATGTCGTGTCTGCCAATGTAAGCATACTCTTCTTATTAAACGCGTATTCAGCTTCAGTAATCAAATATATGCATAGCCGATGTCATTATATATCTTCTTCAAATGTTAGATGACACCTACTGTCACTGTATTCTTCTGAAGAAACACATAGAATAGAAGTCTAAAGTTTAAATGTAATTTTGTTTGTAATCTTACCTTCATCGATTTGTCCCAGTAGTTCACTTGTAAAGTGCACAATTAAAAGTGAAAGGATATGAAATTGTGCCATTCCAAGATGTGTCGTGAAACGCTGATAAAAAAATTAAGGTAGGCAAAACTGTGACAGTACTGACAGTATTGAGCGCAGAGATCAAAAAGCAAGCTCCAATTTAAAGAACACATCCGTCAATTCGTGTAATAGTTTTGATCAAACTAAATAATTCATGTCTCCAGGCTCTCACGCCAAATAAGAAAGCGGCAACTTTGCAATTTACTGCGTAGAATGATTCTTCTCTTCACTGAATAGATCCTCCTCGCTCATCATTATGCGGTTTGAAATGAATACCGCAGGGGGGCACTGTTGGACTTCTCATTGGTTGTCCAACCAAAACTTAAATATTCTTGAAATGGGCCTACTGTATTTGCTTGGAATTCGTTATGAATCTGTTATGAACACCATTTACAAAGTGAACATATACAAATCATATCAATCAAACAAAAATCGACAGACTAGCCATATTAAAATCATGTTTGCCAGTTCAATCAAAACACATCACTCTTTTTCCATAACTCAGTAAAGGTATACTTTACATTTACATTATACAGTATATTAATGTTGCTTTCAAGAGGAACACCATGTATGACTATGAATAATGAAGTGAAATCACCTATCTGTGTGGTCCATTGTGTTCCCCAATCAAAGAATTGACTTTCGCCACACAAGAAAGTGGAACTGGACCACTGACGACACTTCCCTTCTCCTCCTCGGATTTGTCGGGAAAAAAGTTTTTTCCCTTTCTGCAACGTCGAGATTTGACTGCCAATCTCTGCGAAATAGCCATCATGTCTCCCCCGTCAAGAAGGCTTCAGACGAAGCCTGTGATAACCTGTCTCAAGACCTTCCTCATTTCTTATAGTCTCATATTTTGGGTAAGTGTTGCATGTAGGCTATCTAACTTGATGCAGGCGCTTAGGCAACAATGGGCTAAGTTAGCGGCGATGCCAACATGAAACCCGTTTTACAAAGGAATAGCCTAGGGAACACGAAATAACTCGATTTATTGAAAATCAAACATCCCATTACAAGAAGCCCATGAAACAGACAAAGTGCGACATCAATTTATTGGAATAGAGAACCACTTCTATTGCAATAGAGAACCGGCGACGCCGTGAGTAGACTTTCGCATATGTTTGTTTGATATGACGGCGCACGTCGCTGCAATGTTGCGATTAGTTTAGACAGGGGCTAAATCCGATAAACAATGATACAGTTTTGCGAGGCGATACATTGTATCTATTTTCTTAAGATTGTGGCAGGGTGCGAGTGTATACACCATCATTTGTGTATGTAGGCAAATGCATTGCCAGATGTTGTAAACAGTATTCGTATGAACCCGTAGAAACCCGAATCTCAGTTTACTTTCTTTCGAGAGAATTTAAATGCGAATTGTTTGATGTATTTTTGTAACTCGGCCATTTGCCTTACATGAGTTTATGGATTTGTTGACACCCTTAAATACAGCCAAGCAAGCCTTGTCTAAATTATTTCAACCAGAAAAACCGAGGAAAAAAAAGCCACGTTCGATTAATGGCGCAGAATATGGATTACATCCATAATCGAACGTGGCTTTTTTTCTCGGTTCAAAGTTTAGGAAAACACATTTATCTCTCCTGTTTATTGCTATATAGAGGGTGATTTGTATCATTCATGGTCTGATGGACTGATGACTCCAGTCCAGAGGTGAATGACTTGTACTAGCCATTAGGCCTATCTGTTGCAGGGGAAGATGTTGAGCTAATGTGAAACGTGGGGTTGCCGCTGGGGATGTTTAAGTTGCATGTTGACTTTTCTGAGGATCTAAGGTAAATCTGTTTTAGGCCTTCTCTACCACTTAAACAAACCTCAAAGCTTTCTGGACTGCTGTGGCCCCTGACAACCTTCAACCAGAGCTTTCCACTGAGCTTTGATCAAATTGTTAGGTGCACAAGGTGTGTAATTACACCTCAGGGGGGATTTTTTTAAATCCGAGACTGTGTAGCTGACTAGCCCTGCTCTCTCCCAGTTTACAGGGGTGATCCTCTTGGCTGTTGGAGTGTGGGGGAAGGTGAGCCTGGAGGCCTATTTCACCCTGGCTTCTGAAAAGAGCACTAACGCACCATATGTCCTCATCGGAACCGGAGCCATCATTGTTGTATTTGGCCTGTTTGGTTGCTTCGCCACATGCCGTGGTAGCCCATGGATGCTGAAATTGGTCAGTGCAACAATTTGGAGCATAGGGACCCAACGTTTTGTATTTCAAAAAGCTGTCCTCAAAGTTTATTGGTTAGTATGTGAAATGTAAGTTTGTTTGTTTGGCTGTTCCCCCAGTATGCCATGTTCCTGGTGTTGGTGTTCCTCGCTGAGCTTGTGGCGGGAATCTCTGGCTTCGTCTTCAGGCATGAGGTAACACATTGGCATGTAATAAACCTGATTTCACTGATTTTAACAGTTGGCCGCAACACAATCCAATCTGTTTTGTTCCTTGCAGATAAAAGCTGTGTTAGGTGGTGCCTACAGAAATGCTGTGACTAGCTACAACACCACCGACACTAAAAGCCTGGCAGTTGACACCATTCAGAGGAAGGTACGTGGTTTTAATCTTAAATCTAACTATCTAGTTTTCAGTTAATTACTTTTCTTTTGGGAAACCACAGAACATGCTGTTTGGTGTAGTAAACAACATTAGTACAGATGTGGGTTACAACCTGCCGTAGAGCTTGTTGATATACATGACTCTACTGGTTTTATGATGTGGACAATATCTGTGTCAATATGTCACTGTTTAATATTTGCATGCTATTGTTTAATATTTAAACAGTAATAATATTATTACTGTAATATCTTCTTGGCATATACATGTTTCCCATACCATTGCATAGTGGCACTCTAGCTTGAGCTAGATTTTCTATTGATTTGCTGTGAAAGAGGGCCTAGATGTTGCTTTGTAGCCTTGGGAAACACTGATATATATATATGGCCAGTGAAGAACATTATGGCATCATTTGTTGTGTGTTTTGTGTAGTTGCACTGCTGCGGAGTGGATACTTGGAGGGACTGGAATAAGACGGAATACTTCAAAGTCAATGGCATCCCTGCCAGCTGCTGCAAAGAGGTCACAGACTGTCCAGAGGAGACCCGTAAACACCTCGACACGGCTGGTAAAGTGGTGTATAATCGGGTAAGAGAACTGCCTCCTTATTAAAATCACACGCAATTAAGTGAGAATTTGGTGTCTCTGGTTTACTCGGCATTTGACCCTGCTTTGATGTTCTGTGTTAGTGTCTTGGACTAAAAACTAGTTTGATTCTGTGACTCTAGAGGCCATTAAAGGATGGGTTCAGATTTTTGGAACCAAATCTTTATTTTTATTTTTTTTATTTTATTTTTTTTTTCAAATTATATTTCATGTAAATACTGAAACATGAAATGCATAATTAGGTAGTTTGGCTGGTGTAGCTGCTGGAAGTAGTTAAATAACAAAGATATGCACCTCAAAACCATCGAGATTGACCACGAGATGAGATATATATCTAAAAAGGAATGCACATGTTCAAATAGTGAACCATCCCTTCAATGCAGAACACTTTTCTTAACTGTCATTTTGATACTCTTTCTAATGTCAATGACCACATCAGCATCAATAGCTATAACTTCAAATTGATTTTCTTCTCGTCCACGATGTCTTAGGGCTGCTTCTCACTGGTGACCACTGTGGTGGAGTCCAACTTGGGAATCGTTGCAGGGATATCTTTTGGAATAGCTTTCTTCCAGGTACATCCAATTTTGCCTGAATTATATATCAAGGATTAAGGATATAGCAATGTTAAAGTAGTTATAACCAGCATGACCTTTTTTTAATTTTTTTGAGTTTCTGGAGATCATTCAAAGAGATTTTATGATTTCATGAATTTTTGACCTATAATGTGCATTTTCTTTCATGATCTTATTGACGATCAATGTGTCATTTTTTTCTGCTTAGCTCATCGGGATATTCCTGGCCTGCTGCTTGTCCCGATACATAACCAATAACCAGTACGAGATGGTCTAGCAGAGCCCTTCATCAGGTAGTACTCCATCTACATGGGCTAGTAGCTGAGCTGGGATCTGATGCTTTTCATTTACAAAGTCATGTCAGTGCTTGTCAGAAGCTGAACTATTTTATTTTTTACTGGGTATATGGAACTGAAATCATTACACTTGACTTACACACTCTGTTGCAGTTGTGTGTATTTTCATGAAAGAAATGTCACCTTACTCTGAAATATGGCATTATTGAACTATTACATATTGTTAGCTGGTGATGTAAATTAAGACATTGTATATGCATACATGTAGTAAGCTCTTAATATCATGCTCAATGGAAAAAATCAGTTGGTGAAATCTCCAACATTGACATGACAGAGTTTACTGCCTTACTCAAGGGAATGGTAATGACTACTGCCCATCTGACACCATCGGTCATCTGTCTTGTTTCTCTCTAGGTTACTGACGGGCAGCTCATGATGCAAACTGACTCAAAGGGAACTCCCATAGTTTTAATCTTTTGTATAATGTGTATTAGTTCTGTTTCATTTTAGAAAACCTTTTTGCTGCTTTTTTAGACTTTCACTTCTGAATGGCAACCAGACTAAAGGGAAGATGTTATTGGACATTGCAAGGGAAACGTTTTTGCCCTTTTTGCAAGTTTTGTATTTTTGAAATTAGTTTGTGGAATACAGTTTCTGCTGTGCTTGAAAGAATTCATGCTGGATTCCCAAAATGTGCAGATGCCATATTTCTGTTTTGGTCCACATGAAAAGTTTGTGATCTTTTGATACTATTGTGTATGACGATTGCATTGCAATTGATTTGGTGAGCTCAACTAAATTTGTAAACACATATTCTCATTTTTTGTGTTCCCATCAAAATGGCTGTCCTTAAATATTGTAGTTAAATGATATTTCATGTAGTAACCTTCCTGTATTTTGAATGGCATGTATGAATGGCATTCCGAACTTAAACTGGTGGCCGTTTGGACGATCTGCAACACCATGCTACCCTTATACTCTGTATTAAAGAATTCAGCTATCCATCCATACTTTCTGTGGAGATTGAAGCTCTAGGGACTTTTCTCCACTTGCGCCTTCTCAAAAGGCATTGGAGTAGAATATCTAAAGGGAGGAACCTAGATCTTCTCCTTCAATGTTTTTTCTTTTTTTTTTTAAACAAGAGAGTGGAGAATGGAGGACAGGACGCAAGCACGCAAGCAATCGTGTTCCTAACAATTGAGAAAAGGCCATCGTCAACTATGGTGGTAGTGGGGTTGAGGGTGGACAGTTTGTTGGTTAGGGGACTGGAGTTTATTCCCTGTCAGGCCATCACTCGGGTGTGAACATTTGGAAAGGCAATTTATAAACTTAGATTAAAAAGAGTTTCTTTGTGAAGGGTTTAACTGTGCCCATTAGCTTTTGTTATCTTTCTTGTACGTGTGCACATTATCATAATGCATTACATTTCCGATTATAATTGTCAGTGTTAATGATTTATTGTTCATTTGTGGAAAGCATGATGTGAAATAAATACTTGAAAAAAATAAGTCTGGCCTGAACTCAATGAAAAATCTCATGCGCTGGATTTGAAGTTATGCCATCATGATGTAATTGATAAGGTACACGTGGCATAAGAAGCACGTGCGTGCCCGAACCCCTGTCTGAACTGCTGGCGCGCGGTTGCAGTGTCCAACACGTGCGACATGATTGGCTGATTGACAGGAGATGAATCTAAACCCACCCACCTATCAGCAGAAAGACGTATAGATATAGTCCATTGAGCTTTTGTGGTGTGTAATGGTGGAGGCAACTATATCGGTGGTTCAGGACCAGTTCAGCTGTCTGTCAGTATGTTAGGACCTCCTGAAGGATCAAGTAACTACCCCATGCGGACACAGCTACTGTATGACTTGTGTTATAAGCTACTGGGACCAAGACACAAAGGGAATTTACAGCTGTCCTCGGTGCTGGGAGACCTTCAACCCAAGACCTGTGCTGAAGACATTTTTGATGATGGGAGGGGTGACGGAGACATTGAAGACGATAAGTCTTCAACCTTCTTCTGCCTCTGACTGTTATGCTGCAGCTGACGGCAAGGGGTGTGATTTCTGTGACGGTAAGAAACTAAAAGCTATCAAGTCATGCCTAATATGTGTGGCCTCATTTTGTGGAACTCACCTGAAGCTTCACCACCTTGAAGAGGCATACCCTGGTCGACGCCTCTACTCAACTAAAGAAGAATATCTGCTATCGTCATGATAAACTGCTAGAAATGTATTGTCAATGGGATCAGCAATTGATGAACACAACAACTCATGAAGTAGTTTCAGCTGCAACAGAAAGGAAAAAGAAACAGGTGAAGAGAGATGAGCGCTGACTGCGTTATCCTGTGGAGTTGTGAGTGCCACTTAGTGTGGGAATAAAATAGGCCAATAGTTTGCTGACTTCTTCTGCTGTTTGATTCGCAGACAATGTTGCAGGAGATGCAACAGAAATGCCAGAAGAAAGCCCAGGAGAGAGACGGAAGTGAAGGAACTGAGACTGACTCTCAAGGTGGGACTGTTTCAGAGCTCTGCCAGGGCCCTTTTGACTAGTCAGTTGCTGGGATGATGGGACCCTTTTCAAACAGGTTCAATAAATACTTTGAGAATTAAACTACACACACACACACACACACACACACACACACACACACACACACACACACACACACCTGTCTCCTAACAGCACAATGCAGCGCAGACGTTCACCGAGATGATCAGAGCCTTGGGAGTAAGGCACTCTAGATTGAAGTCGCAGAGCCAAGCTCGGGAGAAGGCTGAAGTGGGGAATGCTGAGGGGCTTGAGTGGGAGGTCTCTAAATGGAAGAGAAGATATGCTGAACCTCAGCCGCTCGCACTCACTGAGGATCACATCCATTTCCTCAGGGTAAAACCTCTGTTTTATCTATCCATCTAGTCTAGTGCTGTCCCTGCATTAAATGGTCTCAAATCGAATGTACTTATACTCTCTGATAAAATATATTGTCACTAACCTATTATTTAGATTGTATCTCTATTTTTCTGTTATGTCTTTCTTTATACCTCTACAGAGTTTCCAGTCTCTCAGGACACCCTCAGGATCTGATAAATTACCCAGCACCACTGTGAATCCACACATCTCTATTCGGGACGTGAAGAAATCTCTCTGCATTTGAGAATCGTCTCAAAATACATCTCCACAGAGGAATTTAACAAAATAGTCAAATTATTCACAAAGAATAATTAAGAATTTATTTTGTTGATCTTGACTGGAATTAAATTATTATTATTTAACAGGAATATTAGGCCTATAGATTTGACCTCTGTTAGGCATTGCAGGCCAAAAATGAACAACAAACAAAACCCTCCCTTTTTCTAACACTACATGCCTGGTAATCATACAAGGACACACACACATTTCCCACCATTTTTGTGTTATTATTACACACCCATGAATGAACTGAGACCCAAAGCTTTCCCTCAGAGACAATGATTGTCACACATTAAACAGTTAACATGGCCAATTTGTTGAATAGATGAATGTTACAGGCAAAATGTAATGTGGGTAAACATGTTCAATAAAGATGGATTTTGCCGATCAAATGCTCTTTCTCCTCTAAAAGATTTCACTCAGCTCACACTGGAGGATGACACAGCAAGTAGGCACCTGTCTCTGTCTGCAGACAACAAAGTATGCTTCCCTACATTTGCCGCTTCTACCAACAGTCACCCACGGAGGTTTGTCTCATCGCCTCAAGTGCTGTGCAAACAGAATCTCCAAGGATGCTGTGATTGGGAGGCTGAGTTGGAAGGCAGAGGTTTTGTGGCTGTGTACGAAGGGATCAGTAGGGCAGGAGAAGGGATCAGTAGGGCAGGAGAAGGGATCAGTAGGGCAGGAGTAGGGATCAGTAGGGCAGGAGAAGGGATCAGTAGGGCAGGAGTAGGGATCAGTGGGGCAGGAGAAGGGATCAGTAGGGCAGGAGTAGGGATCAGTAGGGCAGGAGACGGCAGTGATTGTAGTTTTGGAGGCAATACTCAGTCATGGAGTTTGGAATACTCTGGCATTTACGGCTCTTGCTACACTTTCGGCACAATAGTTAATTGGGGGCACGAAATTGCAGTGCTACAATTACAAATTAATGATTGTAGCACTGCAATTTCTTGCCACAGCTCCTTTATATCACAAATAGGAGGAATCTTGATCACAAGGCTGGAACTCTGTCCTTTTACAGTGCCTGTGACAAAATGACCCTCCTCCACAAAGTCGTGACTACATTTACCCAGCCACTCTACCCAGGGTTCACGTTGAAAAGGGATACGTCTCTTAAGATTAGGTAACTGTGTGGAACAGAATTTGGTGTAGGAAGCACAAAGCAAAAAGGGTTTCTGAAGTGTTGATTTTGAATCATGCAAAAGGTTCTCTTTGCATGAAGGCCTTTTATTTTCTTGAGTATTGCAGTCATCCTGTTTTGTATTGTTGGACTGTTAATCACATGAACATCTTCCATTTATTGTCTGAAAATAAACTGAAAAGTTGTTACACCACTCTTGTTCACTTTTTATCAACACATGAGACATTTATTTCTCTCCACACCTGAAGCCAACAAGGAGAAACAGTACAAGGCCAATCAATTACTTCCACTCCATATTGCAAAAACTTAATGAAACTTTTACCCAAGTTTCTGGTTACCTCTCCTAGATGGGATATTGACATGCTGTGAAGATATCGTATTGTATACTTTTCCTTAAACCAAACAGGATGGGCTGCTCTCTAGTTTGTCAATGTAATGTGTGGTCCCCTTCTCCACTATGCAGGTGTCTGTAGTTTAGATATAGCATTGAGGTGGCATATGTTGACCGCCAGGTGGCAGTATGGTATATAGAATGGCTAGAGAGCTGATCGAATGGGCAACTTCGCACGTCTCTTCGATTCTGTAATTTGCTCAACGACAGCTCTAGGCAATGTAATTCATACAACAAAGTCGATTCAGGTTATATGAAATATAACTGTTTTGTATCCGTGATGTGTGAAATAAATGAATCTAAGATGTGTCATTCTTGCTATAATACATTTAGTGCGTCCCACTTATCTGTGGGCCTAAAGCTATTCTGTAATTGTTGTTCCTGACCGATTAAACAGGACGTTGCAGGACATTTCTCAGGACATTGCATAAATCGGATCATTTGTGGTTCTGGGTTTGAACCAAAGCGAGAGCGAAAAGGGGATTAGGTGGCCATGGTTAATGATAAACGTTATAAACAGACATTCATAATTAACAGCACACTAAAATGGCTGCATTATAAAGAATGCATTAAACTTCACTATGTAATTGCAGTTAAAATGTATCCGTTTATCATGCAATAATTGTGAAAACTAGGCGTGATTGAAGACAAGCCCTCGGAACGCTATTTGACAGACGCTGACAATCTCGTCCCTGATTGGGTTTTTGTCACCGTCAGTCACATAAAGTGACCGCCCCATCTCCTCCATACGGTCCTATTACTCCATTGAAATCGTGAAGGGGGAGAGCTCTTTTTTTCTACCCGGCGTGCCCACTATAAAGCTCAGGGTCTCCCATCGTTAGCTTGAGGAAGTCCACGCTTTTCTTCCAGGCTGGTGGAGATTGGAGCCTGAGCAAATCTTCTAATTGGCTTTAACGGACACACTATCAACAAAACGTTTGCTCAGGTTTACTATTTGATTCAGGTCAGTATTTATCTTCTAATTTGATGGACCGTGTGTTTGTGCATCTTCAATTATGGCAAGGTCAAATGGATGCGGTACGACACCGTTTTTAATGCACTCAGCTGTATGCGCTTTAAGATTGTTTTTGTAAAAGGCTTTGCCTTTGTACAATGTATGAATATTATTCATGTGAACATACAATTATGGATACGATGCGTAGCCAATCTCATTGTAACATAGCTGATTTATTTTTGTTAGGCGGTTTGCTTCGTTTGCAAAGGCTTAATTCGGTTATTCAATGGAGTCTCATCTCATCGGTGACCAACGTCATGCAGGCTAAAGGGAAGCGACCGTAGTCAGGTTAAGCCTTTAAGCCTTTAGGCTATTCACGAAGTGCCTGTCCGTTCTTATAATGCCGTCATTTACTGAACTAGTTTATATGAGCTTTGTCGCCTATTTATCTCCCTTACGATTTTGCTAGCATTGGACAGATATTTCTATTAACCTAGAAGTTAAGTTTGTTTCTGGAATGTAAAAATGGAATATGAATCTCGAAAGAATGCCTTCTCATGGTTTCTGTTTGTCCCCCCTACAGAGTGACATTTGAATCAGCCAGCCTTAACATCTGCCTTACTCCACCTGTTTCCTGCAAAACCAACTCTATCCAAAGCCTCCACCATGATGCAGATCAACAACGACACAGCCAGCAATAAGCACTCCCTCATCAACGTGATGCACCGCTTCATAGCTGCAGCCAACAACATGGATGAGACCATCATGGTGCCCAGCCTCTTGAGGGATGTGCCCCTGGAGGAGCAGGAGAGCCAAACTGCAGTGGTTGAGAAGAACAACAATGAGCCTTCATACCCCAACAAGCAGAGGGACATGTACGAGCACTACCTCCTCCTGAAGTCCATCAAGAACGACATGGAGTGGGGCCTGCTGAAGAGGGAGATGAGCGGTGGGGCCAGCTTCCTAGAAATGGCGGTGAAGCAAGAGGAGCAGCAACCAGTGACCGGGGGGCTCCCTGATGAAGAGAACTCGGACCTGGAGGGTCAGTTCCATTACCACCTCAAGGGACTGTTTGGAGTGCTGTCAAAACTCACACTGCAAGCAGACCACCTCACCAACCGCTACAAAAGGGAAATTGGGGGTGGGAACTTCATGAGATAGGGGGGTCTCCTCCTATTGGTCATGGACTGCTTGACTCTCAAAACACGGGAAGTGCTGTCATGGGAGGCCTTGCGCTCCTAATGCATATGTCTAATCATGGGCGGTGAACTGGCCAGAGCGACTACCTTGTGACTTCTTTCAATCTGTCTGAGTAGTGACACTCCATCCCCTCCTCGCTTCCCAAAGCTCCACTAATCATAATAGTAAACCAATCTGATTGACACCTGCACATGTCCCTGAACGTGTAAGGCTATGACGTCTGATTCTTTTAAACAGTGCATTGTAAGTTGGTTGACATTTTGCTTTCTGGCTGTTAAATGAGTTTTTGGCATCATGTTTGGAGTCTACTTGAGTTGTGGCTCTGGTAGATCTGCGGAAACCTCATTGTATTCATTTCTAAGTCCAAAACATTCATCTGTAGATTTGTTTGTATGTCAATGGAACTGGGTGTCTGTGTGTATGCACCATTTATTTGTGATGTCTCTAAAGTAAAGGTTTCTGACTGTCTTGAGAATTTGGAATGCTGGTTATTCTGCCCTTCCTTAAGATTTAAAGGATTATATAATGTTTGGGCTTGTTTAAGGGCCTTTTATTAAGATAAAAAGAAAATGTACCCCTCTTGCCACTTTGTAGCACTCCTGCTGAAACATGGTGTGCCTTGAATTTTTATAACTCATTCAAGTCCAGCTCAGATTTCTCCTACTGTCTGGTCCATGTTGTCTAAAGGGTATAAAAAATGGTAACCTACTGTTTTTGGGGGGAGTTGAGGTATCTTAACACCACTATTCATTTCTGTGTTGTCCTTGGATATTTTAAAAATAATTTTTATATTGAGCAGAAGTGCAGTACAAACATTCAATAAAGAATTAAATGCCTCTTGTCTAAGCCTCTGTTCACTTTCAAATGTGTAGAATGTAATTGACCAGAAATGGAAGGTATAGAGCAGTGATGGGTCAATAAGGGTATACTAATTTCACATGGGTATAATCAGCCTTAGGTTTAGTACTTTGTTAATATAGCATTAGGTTTTAATTCCTGAACACCGGAACCAGCTGGTATTCTAAATGTTACCTGTGTAAGGTGCTCATTGCTGCGGGCCGCTAGGAATGTAGGGTGACTCCTTTGACATGTTCTAACGTGAGGTCTGGTTTATGAAAGCGCACTGCTCTAGCCATGATCCACTCATTCTGTTACACCATTGTGACAAGGCACAGTCTGGGAACGATCTTAATGTTATATAAGAGATGCGCAGATTGCCACAATGGTATTTTGACATTTCATAGCTTTTACCTGGAGGGGAAACATTCTATTTATGCAGTCAGCAACAAGGTTTTGACTCTGGATATAATATTTACTTTGGAAGTAATGCGAATGTAGTGATCATTTGACCCTTGACTTTTTGAGTTTATGGTTTAATACCCAAGGTGTGAGTTGTGTCCTGCAAACAGCAGTATTTCTGCTAGAGTGGCCCAAGATGAGGAAATACAATGTATTACTATGATTTACAGTGTTATTGTAGGTCATTTGATCATAAAAGTGTGATAGAATTAACACCTAGAGTTCATAACCTAGGTATTTTACATATTCCTTGTTCCTCAGTCAAATCATGATGTTGTAAAACAAAATGTGCATATTACGGCTATAGCAATGGACTCAGGGTTGGGAATAACCAGTTACAGCCAGCAATTATCATAAATAAACATTGCACTTACCCTTAGTCTGAGATAAGAGATAAGGCCTTATTTAGGTGAGAAAGCCAGCTGATGGCTTTGTTTTGTCATTTAGTACACAATTCTTTAAATTGTTCTGAATCAAGAGGACCATTCACCTCTAGCAAAACGTTTCAGAAAATAGCCTGTGTCAGTAAATGGATTGACACTAATCACAGTATTTCAATCTGAAGCCACACATTGCAATTACTTATAAAACCGAGTCAGATACCTATGCGTGACATGTGAATCAAACACGAATGATATCCATGGCTTCCTTGGACAGCCATCACCACCCACTTCCACCTCCATCACTCTGAACCCCTCCCCTTAGCAACAGCTCCACCATCAGTAGCCAATAGGGTAACAAAGCATTTTTTTTCTCTCTCAAAGGCACAGCAGTGATTAAAAGATCGCATAATGGCGGAGGGGGTCCGGGGGGAGTGGAGGACGCAGGGGGAGATGCAGGGTGAAAGAGCAATGCTGCAAGGGCTTCTCTGACCCAACAATGAGCGTGGGGGACAAGTATTACAACAACCTGGTTGTGCAGAATGAGGCTGTGCCGCTCTTCTCTTTTCAACCACGATAGTACCATAGGAAATATATGCAGATCAAAATAGCCGTGGTAAAGTTGGTGAATCCCTCAGCCCACTGAAGTGAACTAGGTCAACCAGCAATTGTGGGACAGCTGGTCAGGCTTGGTATGAATGGAAATTGGGTTTCGTCAAATTATGCCCTTCTATGGTTGGCTCTCAGAGGATAAGCTGCTTGTAAACAGGAGAGAGACACATTTTAGTACAATATGTTGATACACTCAATGGACTTATCACTGAAGTGGAGATGTACTGCGTAAGTAATGGGACAGTGAAGCATTTTTTCTTCTTTTGGCTCTCCACTCTAAACAGTTTGGATTTTAAATGAAACAATTCAATACTATGAGATTAAAGTAGAGATTCTCAGCTTTTATTTAATGATATTTGTGTACATATTAAATTAACATAAACACATTGTATGCATAGTCCCCCTTTTTCAGGATACCCAAAAGTGATGGGACATATTTATCAGATATTCAAATTAAGCACTCATATTTAGTTTTTGGTTGACAATACTTTGCATGCAATAACTACCTGAAGTTTGTGACCCATTGACCCGACCAGATGCTGGATATCTTCTCTGGTGATGCTTTGCCAGGCCTGTACTGCAGCCATCTTCAGTTGTTGTTTGTTTTGAGGATCTTTTGCCTTAAGTCTCCTCTTCAGCAAATGAAATGCATGTTCAATAGGATTTCAATCTGGAGATTGACTTGGCCAGTCAACAACTTTCCACTTTTGAAAACCTCCTTAGTTGCTATGGCAGTATGTTTTGGGTCATTGTCCTGCTATATGAAGAAGTGCCATCCAATGAGTTTGGAGGCATTTGCCTGTACTTCGGCTGCAAGATGTTTCTGTACACTTCAGAATTCATCAGCTGTTGCTGTCAGCAGTTACATCAACAATTAAGACAAGTGAGCCAATTTCAGTGGCAGCTATACATGCCCAAGCCATAACACCCCCTCCTCCATATTTCACAGATGAGGTTGTATGCTGTGGATATTGGGCAGTTCCTTTTTTTTCTCCACACTTTACTCTTGCCATCACTCTAGTACATGTAAATCTTTGTCTCATCTGTCCACAAGACCTTTTTCCAGAACTCTGCAGACTGTTTTCAGTAATTCTTAGCAAACCGTAACCTGGCCATCCTATTTTTGTGCCTAACTAGTGGTTTGCACCTTGCAGTGTAGCCTCTGTAGTTCTGCTGGTGAAATCTTCTGTGGATGGTAGTCTCTGACACATTCACACTTACCTCCTGGAGAGTATTCCTGATCTGTGGGTTTTTCGTAATCATGGTCATCCACCTGTGGGTGACAGTTTTTTAAATAGGGGGACTATGCATAACGTGTTGTTTGATTTAAAATCCAAACTTTGAGATTTGATTTGGTAGAGCCAAAAGAAAAAACAATGCATCACTGTCCCATTACTTACGCAGGGCACTGTCCCATTACTTACGCAGGGCACAGTATGTTTACTTCAGGTCTACCTTTGTCAGTTGGTTAAGGATGATGCCAGGATGATGCCAGGATGATGCCAGGATGGTTCAGTTATATTCAATACAATTCATGAATTGAGATCTTGCCATTTTGTTCGATGAGATTAGTTATTTTTTTATCAATTAATTGAATTTCAGTTCACTTCAGTTGACCCTCCCACCCCCCATCTGTCTCACCTTATGTACAGGAGTGGGGGAATAGTCAGTAAACAAGATGAAAATTAAAGCCTTGTTTACAGACTTTTTTTAACCGTTTGTGACCACCAAGAATATCCTAAGAAACTCAAGAGCATTTCCCAGTAGTTAAGAGATGCAATGACAACAATTGCCTTTGAGATCTGAGCAGACTCCAAATCTCAGACTTTATGGTGCGGCTGTGATGACTTTTACCATGGTCAGCAGTTTGCCTTCAAGCATTATGAACCAAGCATCTGGGTCACGTTGTAAAACACTGGATGATATTTCTTGTCTGCACTAGTGTCCCAAGAAATGTGACTGTTGAAATCCAACCAAGAGATTGATCTTGATAGGTTCAGCCAAGACTGTATTTTAAGTAACTAACCCCTCTGTAACCCCAAGAAAATTGGCTAGGTGTCCTTGATACTGGTGTCAGGGTTATAGTCGGAGATGAGTGATTTGCAAGCTCACTAGCTCACTGTAGAGGGGAATGAATGCAGTGCAATGTGACCAAGCAGGAATCAGATGGGGACACAGAACACAGGGCCCACGAGAGTGTCTGTGTTGAAAGACCCCCCCTGAGTCTCTGTGATTGGTGAATCCATGCCTCACACGCCATAAGCCAGCGTGGGACTGCGTGATCACTTCGACGAGACTTGGCAGGGAATGGTATATTCTGCTGGCATGCCTAACCCATCTCAGCCAGCTGCCCCAGCCATGCCTTCTTTGCCCTGATGAGGGTTGCTCAACTGCTGTTACATTTGCAGCTCAGCTGATATTATAACAGGCACACAGACAGGTCACTCAGATAATGATCTTTACAAGGCAGACAAATTGATGGGCAAATCAATTGAAGGGCAATGAATATACTGTACATTACGTAATACCAAACCAGAGGTGGTTGCAAAGCAACAATACCTATCATGAGCTGATAGTAGTGGCCACCACACCTGTAGCCTATTTCTCGTTTTATCAACTGATTGCATAGGAATGTCTCCACCTTACTATGGCAACAGTGCTGCTCCAAAAGCAAACATCTGCATATATTGAATTTGTTTGTTTTTAAAAGTCCCTGGCTTTGGTTCGAAGAGAAAAGAGACACGTCAGTTCTTTGAATATCGCTGGTTGATCAGCTAGAAGAAGACATGTCACTCCTTGTTTAGAATTCAAAGCAGTTTAGTGTTGTTATGTATTCTGCTTGTCTTCTGTTAGTGTTGCTAGGCATTGCTATTACGTAAAATCAGCTTGTTATAGAGTTGGTGACGCTATAGCCCATGGCTTAACCTTACAATACCCAGCCTTGTGCTGCACAACCTAATGAGGACCCGCATGCTCTATCAAGCCATTACCTACCAACATTCCTGGCAAAGGGAACATCTCTTAATCAGTAAAAGAGGGGTTTGGTTACAAAAGAACGAAGTAGGGAATTGCCGGAGTTTGCCCTCCTATATATAAATAAATGGACATTATAAGGAAAGCAATTCTGCTGCTAAGCTAGTTATTCCACTAGATGATGACTTTAGCCATAAAAAAAGAGATTGACCTTGAGCCATACCCAATGTAGAACAATAAACAGCCATTAAAAACTATTTCCTGCTAAGGCTTTTGAACCTATCATACCAAGAAATTGACTGACATCAATTAGATACTGTAAGCATCTACAGTAATTCATATTGGTTGATAACATGGCTCATCTGAAATAAATACTGTTGTAATGTCAATTATTGCATAAATGTCTCTTTTTCTGGTCAATCTGAAATGAAACACAAATGGATTTTATCTAATAAATGTACTTTGGGCAGTTCAATGAGGATAGAAACACATACATCCTAAAGCTTTTCTTAGGGAACAATACTTGCAATTTGCAATATATATTTTGTTGAAATACAGAGTCATCCAGCTAAGGTGGTAAATCCGTCTATTGCTTTATCAGTAAAAAGGTGGAAAAGGCTGTCTTTGCTCATTTGCCTCAGATTGGCTATAAATCTTTTGTCTTGGCAGCCTCGGCCGCAGCTGTGGAGTCGAGAACACTGTGTTCTTCATTTGGACAGATGAAGAGCACAGCGTTCCCTCCTCCTCCCTGAGCAGTGCCAGGCCCCGTTGTATACTGTGAGCCCAGACCTATTGTTGTGTCCTACAGTATGTGCATGAGTATGTTCATGGATTGCACTGTTAGTGGATAAAACAAATAGCCTACCTCTCTGGGCACAAACCCAGAGATATTGAGTTTCTTAACTGTCTGCAGACAAGCGGAGTACATTTAATTCAAAAGCATCCAAGGTCTTCTAATGGAGCAACACTTTAATTAGCCTACAAAATAATCTGAGCTCTGGTTTGTGAGAATATAGGAATCAGAATCAGAATTATTTTTATTTGGCCAAGTACATTTGCACGTACAGGAAACTGACTTGGTGAGGTCGGTGCATGGGACATAAAAAACAACTAAAATGGGCATCCAAATCTATCAAAAGCTGGCCTGTACATGTTAACACTGGCTCGGTCTCTCCAGCCATGGACGGAGCAGACATGATCAGCATGCCAGCGCCGTGCACAACATACAGGCGTGGAATGTCTGCTAGGCTAGTTATGTAACAGTCGACAGCGGAGTGGGCGTGGAGCCCAGCTGGAGCTGCTTGCTGCCTTGACTGGGTGCCTCCCTCTAGGGGAGGCTGGTGGAGGGAGAAATCAGAGGACGGTCTTATTGTAATGCATGGAACGGAATGAGGAATGGTATACCATTCCCATTCCTCATTCCGTTATATGGATTACAATGAGCCCAGCCTCCGATTTCTCCCTCACCAGCCTCCACTGGAGAATGCTACAGCCTACTCAGCCCTGGCTTGTCTGCACATGCTCACTGCTGCCGAACAGAGCAGAACACGGCTCTGTCAGCTCTATTCAGATAAGGGCTCCTTTTTAGCACTGGTCTAGCACTGCTTCTCCTATATTCATCCCATATCAACCCTATACTGACTGTATGTGAGGTAAAAATACAATTAAAAAAAGCAGTCATGTACTGCGTGACTACTTTTCACCGTTGAAACAGTGTCAGTATTTCTTATCTTTTTCTACCTAGAGGTTATCTCCGGGAATCATGAACATAAATGCCTTTGTTTCCCCCTAGGAGTCAGTTTACAATAATTGTCAGGTAGGTGATAACCATCATTTTCTCGCCCACTAATGCAGGAAAGCCCTGTTCTCAGTGACAGAGCCTGGAGGATACAGGGCCAGATAAAAAAGGTGAGTTCTCCACAGGTCAGTGCTTGCATCCATCCCTGGCGGAGCAATTTCATTGAATCTAATCTGCAAGACAAGGACAAGACAATGGCACCGGCTATGCAAGTGCACTCCACTGTGCAAGTCAGCAGCTCCACAGTGAGTTCCACAAGGCCTGGATTGTCATTGGAGCTTCACTTTTCCCTTCACATGAGAACCCATTGGTCACAAACAAAGAGGAGCTGATCTGTCTCTACACGAAACCTTACGTTCTAGAACATCAAAGTGAATCAAGAATGATGAATTCATGCATGAATAGCCATTAGAGAATAAACGTAAAAGTAATAAAAGTACCGAAGACAATGTCAAACATACTGTATGCGGGTTGCATGCTCAGACAGCATGCACACGAAACAGAACAGTGAAGTTCAAAGGTATCGCTACTGGACGGGCCCACGATGACCTGCCAGTGTTGTAAAAACGTCTAGACTCCAAGAGAAGCTTGCATGCTGTATACACGTGCAGATTGACTAAGCATGACTGTGTCTGGCCAAGGCGTGTCAGTTACAGTATGAAATGTGGCAATGCGTGATAGGCCATAACTCTCACTGCTGTTATATTTAGCCCCCAGGAGCGGTGGTCTTAACACAGGACTGTTAAAGTCAGAGATAGCAGCAGATTAACTGCCATCTGAGCTCAGGTTATTAATACCTGCATGGCCTTGATTTAGGGCCACTAACGGGTAACAGTGTAATTTCTGCACTACTCAGCATGTCTAGCTGTGAACATGCTTAGCATGTCTGTGTGTTTGGAAATAGGGGCTATTAAAATTATTCATCAGTGAGGCTGAGGGGATATGGAGTTCGGAGAAGGTTCACATCTCCCTTTGAGACCAAGGTCTCTTTTTCAAGGGTGCCCTGATAACAACATATATACACATCAAAATTATTTACATCAAGATTTTAAAAGGACACATTTACACAGACAATACACTTTTCTTTTACAGACAACAATCAATTATAACAACAGCACTCCTCCACTGAGGAATCCTTAATCAGTGTCCTAAAATGGCCCAATGACGAAAGGCAGCTCTACCCAGCTCAGAGGACACACGTGGGACTTCGAGGACTAACCAATCTTGAGACCGTGTCTGATAAGTGCTCGGTCTCCAGGTGATAAAGGAAGTAACATAGTATGGGAGTTTATGGAGAATTCCTTTATACCTGTTCCTATAGAAGAAGCCTAGTTTAACTCTCATCTTTTCTGTTAATTAATCTATACGAGGGGACTCTCTCAATTTGGGCACCGTCTGGAATACTCTCTGCTCTCCAACAGAGCCTTAGAGATAATATCAGAACAGGAAAGTGAAAATAATGTTGTTACAGGTACACTGATACACTAAAGTATACTGATCACACTTTACACCAAGGGAGATCATTCCATGCATTACAATGAGTCTGTCTTCCAATTTCTACCTCCACAAGCCTCTCCTGCTTTACACTGAGGTATCACTGAGGAGTTCGTAAAGTGATTATAATTAGTGCGTAGACTGTATAAGTTTATTCAGTACAGTCATAACCCATTTATCATCATTTTGTTCCCAAGGTATAGGTGGCTTGCTTTAATCCCCTGTGTACTAAAATAGATGTACAGAGTAACAGATTGAGGATTAGAGCAAGCTACCTATTGGTACCCCCAGTAGCAAAGGGATGATCACACACTTTTAATATAACTGCTTTTAACTGATTCAAAATCAATGAACTGTCTATTTAGACACTTTACAAACAAATTGCAGGCTCACAAAATTCTACTTTCACATCCATGTTCTACATTATTTACTGCTTGGTGTAAAGGGACTGAAGATATATAAAAAGCAACGTTAACTATAAAGTATCTTAATCAAAGTGTAATTTAAGATGATGTAAGTTTATATAACACTGAGTGGTCTCTTTAGCTGTGATATGGCGAGTGGTTTTGAAAAGGAAATGGTTGAAAAGGAAGTATCTAGGCTGAGCCATAGAGACAAGCGAACAGGAACCTCCCCTTTGTGGGGTTTCAAAGACGACTGTTACATAACCCAAGGGTTCGTTAGAAGAACAGACAACCTCCATGACCCTTGAGGAAACAGGCAAAAGGAAAGGGGGTTTTGGGTAGAAAATGTCTTTAAGAGCGAAGCCTAAGGAACATTTGTGGGAACCAATTTTTTCTTCATATTTTGAAGAAAGAGTCTGCTGCAGGGAGTTTTCTAATAATAAAAAAGGCTCCTCATTTTATAGCTTTATTTTAATACATCTTGCAGAGATCATTATATATGTGATTATAGGTGGTACTGAGTGCAAAGTTGAATTTTAATGAGTTTGTAAATTTGCACTTCTTTTGTTATGTGGAGAGCCACAGTGTATCCCTAGGTAATAATGAGGCACCGCGTGGTGACATAACTGTCTGTTGCCTCCCTGCAGCTAAAGACAAATCTATCACATCATCTGTTGTACAAAAGCGATCTAATCTATTCTTCATGTCCTTTTGTGTCAACAGGGTCTGCTGCATACAGGAACAATGAAAAACCTTTAAGCGCCCCGTCGACCTTCTCTCTTCCCCTTTTTTTTTTTTTAATGTTAGTCAGTCAGTAGGTCTTGTAGAGACTTGCCCTCATTTCAAACCAATCAAAATCCACTGCCCTAGAACAGATGGCCAATGAACGCGACAGGATCCCAGGGGCTCGGTGAAGGGGCGGTCCTGAAATCTAGACTCCATTGTATGATGTCATGGGGTTCGATTTAGGGAACTGTTAGCTTTCCAGCTCTGCTATAGCCTTGAAATAGAGACAGGTTCTGGCATGCAATTAATGCAACTTTTGACTATCTTTATCACAGTATAAAAATGTTTATGAGCACACAAAGTCTGTTTGTAGAGGGAACACTATTATCAAATTAGTTGAGTTATCTTTAATGAGCAACAGTATCTCCGTTGTGCAGCTGAGAGAACTTTTCCTCATGATACAAATTCCATTTCATGTATACCTAGAATCAAATAGGGTTGAAAGTTGTAACATTACATTGTGTAAAGCACTGTCAAGTGACTCGAACAGACTGTATGGGGAGTGTCCCATGAACTCTAGTAACCTCAGGAGAGTTGCAGGGTTTAAAATGTCGGCTGTAACATGGGGCCCAATGAGGGTTAGGGTTTAGGGTTGGAATGGCAGTGACAGTCATGTTTCAGCCTGCTGCTGAATCTGAGTGTTTAACATATACACACTTAATTATTTACAGGTAGATTTTCAAATTATCCTTTCTATTATTGTCACTCAGGTGTATGTTATATTTTACTCAGATACACAGACCCGCTGTTATTTTTCTTTCTCCAAAAAAATGTCATGATGAGATTTCCTCTCACGATTTTATGATAGATAGTATGTCAATCTTTCCTTTATTGCATTCCTGGAAGGGCGGCACCGAGGCAGTCAGATGCTCAAGAGGTCTGGAAAAGCATTCGGGGAGACAGTGAGAGGAACACATGACAAGACAGGAGAAATATTGAGAGGCAACTTCAGCTACCCCCGAGTTAACACCTAACGGATATTGGCAAGCCGCCCAGAACGAGGTGCAAACTCTGCAAGGAATAGTCAGATGAAGAGTAAATACAAAGATTAGTCAGAAGTAGAAACCCTGTCTCCATGCATGGGCTAATTGGCCAGTATTTCAGTACTGCTACAGCTCTGAGTTTTCAGAGATCCCATACCACCACACGATTTCTTTTTTTTAAAGCACACAGGTCAGCATAAGACATGTTTCACACACGCATTAGCTATTTCCTTCTGGCATAGGCGCCGAAACGATCACTGCCGGTAACAGATCCTTCTCAGTCAACACGATGCCATCTGCTGGAGAATGATCATCAACTAAATCGGAGCAGTCCCAATTAATGTTCATAAGAGGTTACTTCGTGTGGACATCACAATTTAGACCAGGCAATGCTCTGTATAAGAACTGTATTGTGGGCTTAGAACCAACTCTTGTGAAAGTTTGACAGGAGAAATCTATATATTGAGCAATTGATAACACATAGAGCTAATAATCCTATATAAAATAATAGGCACATATTTGATAATATAATGTGCACATATTTCCGTTTGCGATGCGCACTAAAATGTTTTATTTCTTCTCTATTGGTCGTTTATATACCAAGCCGGCAATTCAGTCATGAATTTACGCACGTAACCAACGAATTCAGCCTCTGCAACTTTAACGTTTTTTTGTTGTAAATATGAGTCACTGGTTCCCTCTTGTGGATATCATCAAATCCTTATCGTATAACATTTCTAAGGAAGAGTATACCTATTTCCCTGACTGTGCACCATAGATAAAATGCGCAATGGTGATGCCACTCCGCACGATTTTCCTGTGAAAGCTTTCTCATTTACGATAGGCTACGTCTGTATTCTGGGCTATTAAAATGATTTCTGGTGAATCATAAGGACCCTTACTTAGACGACGTCGCTCACACAAAAGCAATAACATACAAAGGCGACGCTTTCAATTGGTTATATACCATGGATATTGTGAGATAAGGCAGGTAAACGAGGGACACTCAGGTTTCTGTACGTCATAGTTAGTTGATAGTTTACGTGTGTCTCCTCACCTACACGATCGGCAATGTATATTAGTGAGAAGATAAAGTCATTTATAGCTTAGAGCAGCCTGATGTGTGACGCGCCAGTTTACAGTATCCGTCTGCTTCTCTACGACACGGATAAACACAAACCACAAATGTCGGAAGAAGGGTTAGAGGTATATGATGGTGGCATGGTGTAAAATTAATAGCTCAGACAATACTTCACAATCATGCTTTATTCTGGTTGATTTCTTAAAAAAGAATCAAATAAAAGGTTATCCTTTGTTTAAACAGCACTCTCACGCAAGCAGTACATTATCCTCCAGTCTTGCTGTATTCCATTTTTCCATCATAGGTAATGAAACTATACTCTTTCTTTACATTTCTGTCTCTTCATCTTAAATATCATTTATTGGTTCGTAACTTCAAACAAAACTTCATTGATTGTCAACACAAAACCTAGCTTAGCACCAGTACAATAAAACTGTACTTTTGCTTGTTAAAATACTGTTGCAATGAGGGAAAAATAACATCAAATCTCAGGATAAAGGGATCCTTAATTATACAGTTCAAGTGAAGCACCAACCAACCATACAAAGCAATTTTTCATCAATTTGTCAAATACACAAGAGGTCAAATATTTTTTTAATGACTATTAAATTAAGCACAAACAACAAACAGTGTAAATAAATCACACGCGCCACAAAGCACGTAGGGAATCCGTTACAACATGAGGACGGAGGACGGATGGCTGAGGTGCAGTATGAGGACATCTATCCCTCCCGAGAGTCTTATGCAGCAAAGTGAAGGTTCCACTCATAACACAAGAGTAGACCCTGGTCTCCAGAGAAAGTGGTAGTGGAGCAATTCCTTTCTCTATTACTGAAAGTGATCCACAGGATTCTTATATATATATATATCATTCATTCCCATCATAGGAGGAGCATGAAGAGCAGAAAAAAAAAACTACAGTGAAACTTTTCCGTCTGTCAAGATCTGTAAACAAAGTATTAATTCTGAAGTTCAAATAAATCAATCCGTAATCTGAGGGTAGGGTATTGGTAGGTCAAGGGTTACCACCAAGATTTCACTTGGTGAAATAATGTCCACTGCAAAGTGACAGACAAAATAAAAACACTGAACTATGTGGTCATCTACGTTATAGCTTCAGACTAGAGTATTCTAGGAGAATGTTGAAATTGAGCACTATGGAGCAGTGAGCTGGGCGTGTGTGTGTGTAGGGGGCGGGTGTCTCTTCTCTGTGTCTCTCTGGGTCTCACAGGTTAACAGAGAAACCATATGGCCCAATGGCCTTCCTGCCTCTGTTAGCTGGCTGTAAGCCTCTTAGCTGCACGCAAGAGTTCACCAAGATAAAAGCCTTGGATTATCTCCCACCAAAAATATTCTTTTCCCTCAGGAACAAATTGAACAAAACCAAAAAATCCTTAAAATAATCCATCCCTTGCCACAAGAAATACATTACAACCAAATGTGTTTACCCTGATGGCAAGATATACATTTATACTACCATATACATATATAATCATAAAAAAGGTTTTCAGAATATTTCTTGGGTACTGAAAAATACCTACAGATAAAGGGACCTGAAAGCTGTTCTCCAGAACTGAGTAGTCCCACCCATCCTCAAGGTGGTGTTGCCATGGCCCCTATTCTCCTTACTGTGGAGGTCAGAGGCCATGTAGCTGGAGGTCAGTGGCTCCAGTAGCTGGAGGTGAGTTCCTCTATGCCATGACCCTCATTACAATGGACGGAGCCTCCCAAGATTGCTTAGTTCGATCTGCTGCTGGCGGATAGGAATAGGGTGAGATACTGGAGACATGAAGGTGAACAGTCTGGGTGTGTGGGGGCTGGTGGGTTGGGGCTACCGGCTGCAGGGCCTGGCTGTTTCCGTCCTCTCCTCCTCATCATCTTCATCCTGTAGGACATGGAGGGAGGAGCCCAATAGTGTCTGGACCTCTGGTACACAGCGGACCAGCTCCACTAGTCCCTCTTCATCCCCCCCGTCTTCCTCCTCGTAGTCCCTCTGAGGCTGCGCGGAGGCTGAGCTCACCTGGCTGACGGCCACCTGTTTCCAGAGCTCCATCCGCGCCAGGCTCACCACCTCCAAGTGCGGGTACCGTGCCCGGAATATCCGGGATGACATCTTCAGGCGCTTCAGGACGTCCGTCAACAGGAACCAATTACAAAAGCTGTTAGGGGCAGAGATGCAGGGTTGGTATTAGAACAAAATGAAGGTTCTGTCTGGGTACTAAAAAGCAAGGAACAGCAAAATCACTTGAATATGAGAGGGAAAGCTGGGGCTGTGTGTGTGTGAATTGTGCTGACAAATGATCTCTTTCCTAACTCACCCCTGGGTTAATGACACTTGGACATGATAGCAGGGTAGGAGGGGTTCCGATGAGAATTCAAACAAGAGGCAGTCTTTATCAGAATCTCTCTCCTTCCCCCCCCTCTCCTCTTCATCCTCCCCCTGCTGTGAGAGCAGGAAGTCCCAGCATGCCTCCTGGCCAGTCTCTGTAAAAAGGGTTCAGTGATGTGAGCTGAAGGACGGGAGAAACCCGCTTCACCTTTGTTCTGAGAACGCTAAGCCTATTTCCCCCCCAAGGGTTTAAGTCTCCCTCTACTGGACAATCTGTTCATAACAAGCGTGCTACACATTCTAATTATGACATCCACCAAAGGATGACTGTGTGAACAAAGCAGTGATTACACAGATCAATAGCAAGAGTAAACACTGGTTCACAAATTCAATCAAATTCAATACAACTTTGAACTGCAAAAAAATGTCTTACCAAACACAGAGCTGCTGTAAAAATCCCAGGGTAGATTGGGATCTGGATCAGCGCGACCCTCGAGGTCTGTGAAGTATTCTACAACACAGCATATCCTGAGTCAGATTCAAAATTCATCACATGGAATTTCAAGATAAAATCTATCAAATCCACGTGAAAATGAGTTCTACAATCAGTGTCACTTGGGTAAAAGTTAAAGAACAAGACCTCACACCTTTGAGGAACGTCTTCATACTTGGGCTGTGGGCCAGTTTGACTGCAGTCTGACCAGAGTAGGTGGCCAGCGTGGGGTCTGCCCCGTGGTTGAGCAGTATCCACACCACAGGCAGGTTATCACTGGCCACCGCATCATGAATTGGGCTAAAAAAACAAAACATGAAATCACATAGTACAGCTACATTACAACTGGCCTCATGGAAATAATAAACTTATATTAGAATTTGTAAAATAAATACATTGAAAAAGGCCATCAAGCCTTTACTGGGGGTACTGTATAATCCTTACTGTCAGTTTTAGAGTGATATTGACTGTGTGGTTTATGCCTCACTAATTTAAGAGGCTTTCATCCCAATAACAGAGGAAACATCCAACAACTTTGAAATAAAACTTTAAAAAAAAAATGTTGGGAGCACAGAACAGGTGTACAGTATTCTTCCTGCATTAGATTTGTCTTTGTCACTTATGGGAAAATAAAGCAGACACTCATGCCACTGTCATTTATCTTTTATAATTAGCCCTTAGAGGCCTAGCTGGCTACCGTGTTCCGTCCTGGGCGCTGCAGTTGACGTCCGCCCCGTGCTCCAGAAGCACCTGCACGATGTGAGTCCAGCCTCGAGAGCACGCCTCATGGAGAGCTGTGTAACCCGCGTTGTCACGGCGATTGACTTCCCGCACGTCCTTCTCCAGGCAGTACAGAACCACGTCCTGTTGGAAGGAGGCAAAGTAGGGGCACCACCGCACAACTTGTAAACTGGTATTTCAACAATTTAATCATGTGTTATGTTGACATCAGTATGTATGCACGTGATTGGGTGGAGCAGTACCTGGTAGCCCAATCGGGCGGCTCTTTGTAGCAGAGTCTCCCCAGCGTTTTTATTGACAATCAGCCGGCGGACCTCTGGAGGGACAGGCCTGCGAGGGGGAGACTCTAGCGCTGCTCCCTTCCCTGACATCCCCTTCTTACTGGATGGAGGAGAGGGAGAGCCCTTTAGGGTGGCCAGGACTGGTTTCTTTGCGTCTGGGCTGTCATCATCCGTGGGGAGAGAGGCAGATCGCTTGCCTAAGGTTCCACGTTTGGTCTTGGTCTAGAATAAAGAATTTGCAGGGTAATAAGAATGTTGTGTGTAATGGGAGTGTCACAGCAAGGACATCACACTCTGCGCTGTGAAATCAGCTGCCACGAACGACAAAAAAAAATAAAAAAAAGAGAAAGACGTAATGTTTATTTGAGCCACAAGGGGGCACCATGAAACAACCTTTAACACCCAGGGCACGATGTATCTCACAACAAGGATCTGCTTGAACCGGTCTATGGGATAAAAAGGCCTCATGAATGGCTGCAGCAATTCCTACCTTTTTGGGCTCGTCAGTATCACATAAGTGCTTGCTTTTGAACTTCCTCTTCCCAGAGGGCTTGTCAGATGGTTCTGGAGAGACTTCACTCTCAAGACGCCGCACGGACCCCGAACGAGTGAAGGAGGACCTCCTGGGACTGGGCTCTGGGCTGGTGCCATGGCAAGTCAGAGTGGCACTGAGGCGTGGGTACATATCAGCCCTCGAATCTACGACGACAACAACAACACATTTTTATTTGAGAGTTCAATTTGAGTGTTATTTAAACATCTTTCCATCTCATGCTTGGCGAGGAGTACCAGCTGTGTTCTATAATCAGTCTTCAAAGTTTGTTTGGGAAGACTAACTTCTTACGTAACTTTCTCACGTTTGGTTGAAGCTTGTTGGGGGAGCAAACAAGGAGACTAGTCTGATACAATCAAAGCCCCATCCCAACAGTAAACATGCAATCCTCTCTAAGTGTGGCAGCCAGAATAGAAGGTGGATTAACAGCACTTTAAGGACATAGATATGACATGATAGGCATGCTAAGCTAAATTACATGGAAATCAGCTACTGCATTCAAAATCAGAAATACATATTGAATAACTCAACACGTTGCATAATTTGCCTGTTGATGCAACATCTAGCATGATTGCGTCATTTGCCTTGTTACCAAACTATCAACTGCACAGACTCATTTTTCATTTAAATGCATTATTGTCTGAACCAGTACCTGCTCCAGATCGGGTGCCCTGTCTGGTGGAGGGAGATATTTCCTCCCCCTCTCCACCTCCTTCCTTGTCCTTCTCTGTGATGTACTCCCCATTCTGGTACTTTCTGTTTCGGCAGCGCCTCCGCTTCTTGCCTGTGGGGGTGTCTCCCTCAAGGCTTTGGGTGGGCTTGGCCTTGCCCTGGTCAACCTGATCTGGCAGGGGGTTGGTGCGCGGCCTCCCTCTGGGGCGGCGGACGGGCTGTGTGGGAGGTGGCGGGGGTGTAGGTGGGGGAAGAGGAGTTGGGGGAGGTGGGGGGGAGGGAGTAGCGAAGCCCCAGTGGTCCAGCCGAGCCTCGTCTGGCCGCCGCCGCCCCCTTCTCAGCCTTGGCGTGGAGCTCTCTGCCTCCTTACTGGGTCTGCCAGAGCTGCTGAGGGAGACTGGGGTCTCAGGGGTCTGGGGACTAGTCCCACTACCTGTAACCCCGACACAAATAACAGATTCATTCATGATGCTCCAGCACTAAGGAGACAAAGGGACCACAACAGAAACTCCAAAGCAGTATTTTTGTAGACACAGTGGGTGCCACTTAGTGTCAACAGCCCTGAAATGCACTTTAAAGGGGCAATCTGGGATTCAAATAACAACAAAACGGTCACCCTGCCATTTTTCGTTAACAGCTGAGGGATGGGAAATGTACCCACTCTCAAATGCATAAACGGAGCTATGGGTGCAAGGACCGACCATCCATGAGATCAAAATTATAGCTTTAAAACATGGTTAAAACTATACTGTGTTTGTTAAGAATTACATTGTTTCCAAGCAATGGAAGTAAAATAAGATTATAGTTTGGGTCCGATCAATGGCTATATATCATTAATTTAAAAGAAAACAAAATTGATGTACCAATCCAAGATTGCCCCTTTAACAATCATATTACTCACAAAACTTAAGGGGAATTTATTTGAGAACCTCTCTTATATGTTTCAGATGGCCACCATAATGCTGATATAAAGCAAAATTCAATTCGCCTATAAGCAATGAACTCAATCCGATTATGAGTTACAGTAATCCATTCCATTCTACCTATTCATTCCAGATTAAGTGTCCTCCCGTCTATTTGAAATACTACGGTTATTTGTGGTAAGATCTCTGCAATTTCAGGCACTGCAAAAAAAAATTGTCAAACAGCATCATTAGGAACAGAGACTTAGCCTACTTGGTTTGTTGTGAGCCTGCTCCACATTGATGGGGCTGCTCCTCTCCCTGCGAGTCTTTTCCTCACTGCATGGGAATGGTTCTGCTGCTGACAGACTCTGCTCCAGTAGAGGTGCACACTGTTTCTTCTGTGGCAACACATGGGGGGCAGAGTGAGTGCACTAAATGGGGCATTCAGACTATTGATCACAAGGCTTTGATGGTGATAAAGAGCATACAAGCAACAACTGGGCTCTGTATACACCATTAGAGTTGACAATTTAATCAGCATACTAACATAAATCACTAATACTAGATAGATAACACTAGAAAGCTGATTAGGTTTGATAGCTGTTTAACACACAGTGGAAAATACTTCTCATTGTGCTTTATTGTAATTGTGGTCTTGAGCGTGAATCAGGTTTGTTATCTTTAGGCTATATCTCACTTTTTGGTTTCACCAATGAACATGTAATTATGCATTCAACAAAAATCTAGATATGTTCATATAGTAAATGTAAATTCACCACACACCTTTTTGGGACGTGGTTCTTGCTTAGGTGTGGTACTGTCCTTGTCCTGTTTTTTCTTCACCACAGCCTTCTTTGATGGGTCCGGTGACAGCTTCTCCTTTGCTGGCTTCCTTGGGCTGGGCTTCTTCTGTTTGGTGATGGCAGCTTTTGCTTTGGTGAGAGACTCCTCTTTGGTTCCATTGGTTTTCTTCTCCACCTCCGCTGCCTCTGCTGCACACTGGCCGGTCAAGATGGACAGAGCAATCCCCTCCAGCTCAGCATGAGGGGAGAGACTGCCAGATGTCGCGCTCTCTTCCTTCATCATCCCTCCCTCCAACTCCTGGGCTAATTTGCTCTCCATCCTGTTTCTATTAGTCGAACAACCGCCTCCAAAGGTATAGGTGTGGGCGAGTCTCTTGGTGGTTACTTGGCTCTCTTTGCCTCCCGCATGTTCCTCCTGTTTGACATGTTTTTCAGCACTCTTTTCTCTGGGCTCACAGACACTGGTTTTCTCAAGTCTGTTCATAGCTTGTGTAGAATCCCCCTGAGAAGACAGCCTCTCTTGTCTCCCATCCCTGTTGTCCGACAATCTGAACGGTGAAGATACAAAAGCTGCAGTCTGGTGAAACACAGTGTCATGGACCACAGTGTGTGAGTGTGAGCTCAGCGCTTCAGGCTTTCTGGGCGCCACAGGTGACAGGTGACTAGCGGTCAATGCTGTTGTCTCTAGAGCTTTCTGCTTCACTATGGACTCAAGGTTGGACAGGGGGGACTTGGTTCTGTCCCATTTCTCCTCCTCCATTCTGGACGGGCTTTGATGTGCACTCTGAAATTTGGGACCCTCAGAGCTACTGGCCCCTTTGACCTTGGGGGTCCCTTGAATGACCTTTCGTTGAACAGAAGCCCCTTGGTGAGGGAGAAGAGCTGGTTGCTGCCATAATGGCTTGACGACAGTGGAGGAGTAGGACATTGCTGCTTTCCCAACTCCAGATTTCTGATGAGAGTATGAGTTGGCAGAGCCGGGCAGAGCTGTGGTGAAAGCCCCCTTAGAAGGACAGCTCTGTGTCACAGCTGGGCTAGTACTGTTAGGGTGCTTCACACCATGAACATGCTGGTTGCCCTTCATCATGAACGATGCTTTCTTTCCCCTTGAGGCCAGCTGCTCCCCTTGGTCAATGATGGAGATAGTCTCCTGTTTAGCAAAGGTCTGAAGGTCGTCCACAAAGGCGCCCTTCCCATCTTTGCTACGTAGCGTAGAGGCTAATATGGGGCTGGCTACACCTACGTATGTTCCTGGGAGATTATTGACAGGGCCTTGCGAGGAACCTTTGACCCAGGATGAATTGGGGTCCAAGACCTGATGATTCAAGGGCCTACTGGATTGCTTTTGATGCGCACCATTTCTATGGGTGTTGGGTAAGATGGGGTATGGGGCAGTAGAGGTATAGGTGGCAGAATGAGCCCTCTTTGTGTTGAGGACATCTTTCTGACGCGTCTCGTTATGGTGATGCTCTGCTGTGGTGACAGTGGTTGGAGGGTCTATGACTGTTTTTGGACGTTTCGACTTGGCAGACAAGTCAAGGGGTACATCTCTAGCTTCAATCGGGCAAGTCACTGCGTGGTTCTCTGAAGCAGATGGAGCCTTCAGTTTTAGAAATCCTATGGAGGCCTTGTCTACACTGCGGTGTGGAGGGCCTTTCTCCACGTGGTTCAACAGCCTGCTCTGAGCAGTGATGCTGGCCAGCGCAGGGCCACAGCAGATGGCAGCGGTGGGAGACAGCGTGAAGTGGGTTGGTGGGGCAGACCCTAATGCTGGGTGTTGTATTGGGAGAGCAATGGTGGGTGAAGCCACCACTGAGGCAATAGTGGATTTATGCTCCCCTCCAGCTTTAGAGCTCTTGCTACTGGACGTAGAGTTACATTTGACTTTGGGTGTTGATGTGGCTGCTTTCTTTTCGGGCGCCGGACACCGACCCACAGAGAAGTGATAAGGGTAGGTCCGCAGCAGTGACGTCCCACCAGCACCTGTGCCTTGTGGCTGACCCTCTTTCTGGAACTGGCTGGCTGTGGCCTCTCTCAACGCTGCAATCTGACCCAATGCGGGTGGCAGAGTGATTTTGCAGAGCGGAGACGAGAAGTTAGTGGAGGGAAGAAAAGCAACAGGCTGGCCTGGTTTAAAAAGTGTTGGGCATGGAAACCCAGGGGGCAGACTAATCACTGACTGGGTTTGTGTATGAGACTTTTTATTGGAAGTCACATTGCTGTGACTTGGGTTAACTGGGTCCTCTGGGCTGACCTTTGTACTACACGGCCACTGATGTGTAGGAAAGACCCCAGCACCATCGGCCTTTGGTTGGGCAATCTCTGACCTCTTGTCTGGTCTTTTGTCAGAGCTAATGAGTGGAGGGCCTGGCATTGGAGCATTGTTGTGTGGTTGAGGGGGAGGGACTTCAGGGCAATGTTTGAAAGTGCTAGGGTCTGGACAAACGTTGACCGTTTTACAGTCTGTTGCTGTGGTAGTCTTGTTCTGCTGACTGAGGGGTCCATCTCCTCTGAGTTCAGGGGGCAGCATCTGAGGGGGATTCCCCACCATGCTCGCAGACGCTTTGTTCGGTGCACCGATCTCTCTGCTCACCGTGCCTCCATCCCTTACATTCATTGGAGTGGGATCCACCTGGATGACAAGACAGGCATATAAAGCATCCCTGTTTATTACTCATTCAAATCTCCCCAGGTAAGGCACCACATCACCTGTCAAGGTGGCTATTTACTTAAGACAATACCAATGCACAACAATTACCTGCATATGCGATTCTTTAACACAACATCCCCTAGGTGGAGTTGACTTCAGGTCTGCTCTTAAGGGGGCGTCCTCAATATAACGCGCTATGCTGTTGAATGCAGGGATGAAATAGGTATATATGATTAGCTTATTTTCAGTCACAAAAAACAAAGCTGTGAGTATTTAGTTGTTTTCTTATCTTTCTTACTTTATGTTGTGATACCACTGAACCCAAGGCACAGCATTCTACTTTCATCACTGACTTCATTAGCTAAATACACATGGACCTAAAAAAACCATCTCATGAGTTGCACGGTTTAGTAAAATATCAGAAATCTAATCGTTTTAGTATTTCATTGGAAAATTGGTTGGGTACGTTTAAGTTAATACTACAGGGTAACTTGAATGCTTCCTGTGTGTAAGAGAAGTTTGATGACAAGATATGTCACAATTTCCTCAAATTGGGACACAATCAGGAAGGTACAGTACAATATAACTAGAATTGTTCCTCAACTCTAAATTTCTTCCTTTTGAATAAATTCCAAAATATCTAAATCGTGCAACAAGGGAACTTGACATTTTCAATCACTTTCACTCATTCCACATTTCTATACATGCAGCTCAATTACTATGAAAATTTGCTGGGGAATAAAATGATCAACATTGGAGTGTATGCTTTGCCCTCACTTCGTAAAATTGGCACATTATGCTGCTATTGTTTAAAAGATAGGGGCCATCTAATGTGACCTCTCTCATTGTTATCTTCTACTACTGCACAGACAGATGTGGTCAGTGCTGACCAGGCCACGCACGCTGCTGCAGAGGGGACAGCCTCTGCCTGAGAGACCACAGAGGGATTGAGGGAAGGAGAAACATGGGAAGACGGTGTGGGGAGGTTGATGCTCATCTCACTACTTCAGTGCTGCACACTTTTTAAATCCCCTCACTAAACTCATTCATGGCATCAGCCCTCAAGATTGGAGGTACGGTCCTACTGGTGTAGCAAAGGGATATTTTGAGTGGTAGCGGAAAGCCTGAAGTATGATGCCTTATTTGATTTAGGTTAACATATTAACATATTGATCACACTGATGACTACTGATTGGTGTGTCTTAAAAACCCTGTCTCAAAGCTTCTCAAAGAGGACCCTACATGAGGACCCTACATGCAGATCTAGAATGTGTTTTCCTTTACCATACACATGATATCCAACTCTCAAAATGATCAGAACAAATGACAACTGACATTGGATATTCACGGGCAAGTGAGGCGAATTTTAAAGTATAGGCCTACATCAGGCTGGCAACGACTTAACATTGACAAATCAACATTTGAAAAGCTTCATACATCCAGCCGACACATGTCAACACACCCTCCGGTGAGCGCAGACGACCCCACCCGAAAATAGATGAGATAACCAAAACTAGGACCGGAACTATTAACGGCAAACATTGGAGAGGTGAACTGAGCCGTAGAGATCATTGAAGTTGCCCAAATGCTATATACCCCGTACCGGAAAACGTGAGTGACAGCCCAGGTACGGCGTCTCTCCGCTGAAATCGGCAAACACGGGCTGAATATAGTTCCAGCTATTGCTGAATGCGAGGAGCGTCTGCAATCATTATCGCATAATAACCTCATGTTGCTGCTATTTTGTCTTTGTGCTGCAGATACGTCGTCTCCTCCGCGGAGTACATCCTTGGAATTCCTCATCTATATTAATCTATATCTGAGAAAAACATGTATTTCAGTCTACACGTTATTGTTACATTGTTAGTTAACACCACGCAGTAAACAGTCAAACCTGCTTTCTATCATAATGAAGTCTGGACATTCAGCAACATTTCAGAGAAACAAAATAATCTCTCCCTCTGACTCGAGACTACTTGCTCCCGGTCAATTGACTGCGCAGCCCGGAGCCCACATGCACAAAAGAGACGCATCCGAGTGTCAAATCTATGCATTTGATGATGCAGAAAATACAGTCGGCGAGATGCAGTCGTTATATTTCACTATTTCGACTCATCGACAAATTGTTTCAATCTCGATTAAAACAACATCCTCATGCTAAAACTCCGGGCAGCCCGCTCGCGGGAGCTGGCGAGCAGTCACCATAATACGAAAGGACGAATTGCCTCCCAGGTGATCGGTCTATCCAAGACAGACTACACATGATCAAAATGGAACCAAAATAACCCCTCGATTTTTAAAGCCACCAGAATGCGATTGGAGAAACACACACAACACAGTCCAATGTATGATGATACCACATTTAGGACGAGCCGACTGACAGGAGAATTTCCTTTGCTATCAAATGCTTATCGTTCATCCGCACTTGCAGGAGCACAATGTGGCCAAACTACATCGTTGCTGTAACGGCAGCCAACATCAATCGATAGCCAAATACCAGGGAACAAACATTCCTAACTCCAATGACCCATGTTATTTCATCAATCCATAGACCACGGAGTACAGTGTCCGTGACGGCTTTTACTGATAAATAACCTGATTCAATAAAATAGGTAATGATATAACGTTAGACAGTATGAAGGGATTGATATTGATTGCATGGGGGAATATGTCACTTTAACTCTCTGTTTCCTTTACGCGACTCATTTTCTGATCAAAAAGTATTGGACAACTAACAGAGGGTATGGCAACAATGGACACATATCTAACTTCAGCAGTAACGTGCACCAATACACAAGAGAGCAAACAATATGCAACTCTAATGTTCAAAATACCACGAACAATTTTCAGATCCCTGCGCAGCAAAGTCTCCGCGAAGCGACTACGGTTCTGCATTACACAGTGCATGTTTAGACAGGCTACTGTATTTATCCCCGGCCGAGCGGCGTTCAACGTTTATTAGACTGTCTTTCATCGGCCCTTACCGAACCGCCTCTGTGTTGAAAGACATACACGAGCCCGACCCGAACCGATTCTTCTTGTCCCCAATACTGAATAATTCGAAAGGTAATTAGCAAGCAAGATAACGATGTCAAATGGCACAAACAATTACGAACCCGTTCGTCCTGTGGGTAAATGAACAATGTATATCACGACTCCTGCGAAAATCAAGTCATTCGTTCTTGCCCGTTGCTGTTCACTAATCTCGACGGTTTTTGGTTCTGAAAGTCCGGGGGGGTTTCGCCAAGACAGTCCGTACCGTATCTCAGTCGCTGGTCTGGTGGGAGAGAGGGGCAGAAGGTGGACAGCTAGTCTGGGACTTGTAGTGTTTCGTTACCCACGCCCAGAAAATGAAACTCGCGGGATGGGAGGAGTAAGGACTGCAGGTACCAGCATGCAACGCAGGACTCCAGCCGCTCAAGGGGAAAGGGGGATCGCAACGGTGCGCTAAAACTGAGAAAGCTTACCGAAGTAGCAAAGTGAAAATGGACATTTTCGTGATAAAGGCACCGAGTTTAATTGAATGAATGCATAGAGTACAATACTTAATTAATTAATTAATAAATATAATTACACCTGGGGATGATGGATGCGGTATGGACTTAGGCAGGCAGACAAAAAAGAGAGTGAGAGAGATAGTGGGTGTGAAGGGGGAATACTCCAATTTCACGTCGAAGTTATGTTAACAATGGAGTTTCATACATTATCATAATAACTTAGGTTCAATTGAGGACATCTGGGCAATAGGCCCACAGACTAAAGCAGCAATCAGTTATTATTTGCTCAGCCCAAAAAACATCACACAACATATTTGACAACACTTAGGATTAATTGCTATCATATAATCACCCTTAAAGGTCCAGTTTTGCTACAATATACATATTGCCCATCACTGTTCTGTCTCTCTCCCCCTTCTTCCTCTGATGACAACCAGGCCTCCAACCAGCTTGTACTTCAAACATCCACACACTGGCCTCCATCATCCCTTCTTCTGTCCTCTGGGCAATACAACCCTGCCTCAACCTTTCTAACAGTACCACTAACACACTTCAAACACACTGATAATCCCAAAAGATCCCACATCACGTACGACTTGGTGCTGTTATCTGTATGGTGATTCCCCTTTTCTCTCCTCAATATTGATCTTCGCTGTAACCTCCCAACTCCTTGGCCTCATTCATGGCATTACCATGCTCTTTCCTGTCTGCCCAAACTTATTCATAGTTTAGTTGCAGCTCCTGGGCTCCAAACCGGTTCCTGACACCGCAAGCATGGCTTTCTCGTATCCTTCATCTAATAAGAAGACTGTTTCTCTATCATCAGGTGAATAATCTTTATGGAAAAAATAAATAAAATATGTAATTTCTTAAAGAGATAGGTGCAATTGAAATGACATATGCCTTTTTTTGTACCATAAAACCTGCTGTGCAAATTCCTAATTCAAAATGGCAAACTTCACTTCAACCATACCATTACCATTTGTAATGTTTTGTAAACCTTCTCTCAAGTCACCAGTTTTGCCATTAAGGTGTGAGCCAATAAAAACATTACATCATTTCTATGTGTGTGTGTGTGTGTGAGAGAGAGAGAGAGAGAGAGAGAAATAGATAGATACATAGATAGATAGATAGATAGAGAGAGAGAGAGAGAGATAGAGAGAGAGAGAGAGAGAGAGAGAGAGAGAGAGAGAGAGAGAGAGAGAGAGAGAGAGAGAGATAGAGAGAGGCAAGCATAACCACCGGGCATGTTCACCTTCAGGCCTAATACATGTGTTATAATGTGTGCTTCACTGTTTTCTTTGGCATATCCTTAGTAACTGTGTGCAAATTAACATCATAGAAGTACACTAAGAAAAGTGAGTTCATATACTGTTTTTAAAACTTTGTGTTGAGTCACCTTTTGTGTCAAATTACCTTTATGTTCACTTAATATTAAACAATTTGGGCATAAGGGCACAAGTCCTCTTCCTGAATGACTGTTATGATGACTAATGCCTCTGCCACTCTACGATTTTTCATTTGATGTAGATGTTTGATATTGTCTGCTCCTCTGAATTGTCTAGAATGTGGTTCAGAGAGAAGTCAAATTGCCCATGGAATAAGTTGATCCATTACAGGTGGTAATTAACAATTAACAACCCATCTCGAAGTAAATCAGTTAAAAGCAGCATTAATAGGAATATGTCTGCATCAAGTTTGGAGGATGAGCGACTTTTTCACCAATTTGCAGTTGAGTGTCAGGTTATCGTGAATACCCCTAGTGCATGGAATGAAATGTCTCTGCACTGCCAACATGTAAGGCTGGTATACAATGTGCTGAGAGAAAGAAAACGAATTTGTATGCTCTGCAAGGTCATACAGGTTAAATACTGGGTCAAGCCTGCGTTGTTTTGCTCAATGACATATATCGACACATTAATCATGTAGTGGTCACACACAGACCTGTATTTATTCGACATTTAGTGATCAGCCTTCGGCACATCTTCCCAATTCAAGCTACCTGGAATTAGGCCGGTGCTGGATTCACCTGCATCACGCAGGTAAAGACTATAGACCATGACCAGATTATAGACCAGACTATAGACTACATCCCGTGATATCAAATGTCTAACTGTTATTTTAATTATTTGAGGTAGCCTGCATTATCATGAAATTTAAGTGGGCTTATTGCATAGCGGCGACCTATTTCTACACAGACTCCCAGCCGATTGCATCGCAATGATCCACTACATCGGACACGTCTTCAAACTATTTCACAGCCCTGATATCGGTGAGTGAATCGGTGTGTGGTATAATTTGCCCACCGCCATTCGCTGTTCGTTGATAGCAGTGAGTGTTCTGTCTCAGCGGACAGCCTAGTCGTTGACAGATAGGTAAATGTCACAAATAGGAAAATGACACACATGGCAATACAAAATGAAATGAAATGAAATGTTGATGAGACTATAAGCGGAACAAGGTAGTCGGACTCGGCACATTGCATTGTCTGATCGGGGTACCAGAGACCTCAACGACAGAGCGAGAGCAATCCCGGTAGTGACCGACTGCTCGGGGCTTCTCCAATTATCGACGAGTTTCGGTCACTGCCTGCCACCACCGGCGAACATTTGAAGTCAAAGGTTTCAACAACTTATACTGTGTGCAAAATGTTTGCATGAAGGCCCTTCACATTATAATTTATATCCTACTGTATTGAGACTTAAAACAGTATTCATAGCGGATGAAGACTGAAGTTCATAGCGGATGAAGGCACGATGTTTTGTTGGAGGCCTGGTGGAAATTACCGTACCGTCATTCCCCCTCAAAACTGGGCTCACATGGTTTACTGTGACTTAGTGTAGTCGATTTAAGGGAGATTGTCAGCCTGATAAAGGCCCGGGATGCAGGGCATGTCCCGTCTCAGTTCGCTGTTTACCAAGCAATTTGTTTACGTTGGGAATGGAAAGAAACATGTAGAATATATGGACGACCAGATATGCATTCGGTTATTATTTGTCCATGTGTGCATACGAATCGGACGTGATGAAGACTATACGATTATATGGAATCCGAGAAGTTGGAGGCGATACTCTGAGGTTGGCAGGTTGAGGATGCCACGATGTATACACACATGGGATCGATGTATAAACACATGGGAGATGTAAAATGTAGGCTACAGGCCATATGTGCGAAACAATTCACGTTCCATTCATAATTTGGATTGCTAGTCGAAGCAAAATATTAAGTGGGCCACCGCCTTCTGAGACAGAATTTCACCTCAACAAACATGTGACACGTTTATCCTGTTATTTGAATACGTTCAATACATCGCCATGTGTACGCTGAATACTGTTAAGCACATCTGCTGTAGCCTATGCATTTATCTATAAACTTTAACATAACAACAATGATTTAGAGCAAAGTTTGAAAGAGTTGACTGTCGCCCTCCATGGCGTTGTGCAATGCCCCCTTTAATGCCCCCTGCTCGCCAGTAACGCCTTTGTTATTAGTAATCGCATGGTATCGCACCGCCTTACCTTGCGCTCCAAACTGCCTTTGCAGAGCTTGCAAATAGAGCTTCTGATGGCGCGACAATCTATTGTTTGTGACTTAATGACTTCGGGTAAGGGTCAGGAGTATGATTTTGAAGTAGAATAAATCCAGAGTGAAATTTTGGCTTCTCCTTGCGATCTTCCCTCATCGCCCGTTTTCAGACCGCAGCAGCTGGAGATGAAAAATCGCGCACCCTGGGTCCTAGCGCCGACAAAGCCCTACAGGTGAATAACAGGTTGTGACGAGACCTCGATAATTGCATTTCAATTGCCATCAAAAGATGGAAATCTTTGAAATCATCGCAGTGAGGTGAAAGCCCTTCCAACAGCCTTATGTCATGAATACCACAATTGCCTGTTTTATCGGCATGTTCTCAAATTGCTTACTGGCCTACAGTATATCTGAACCAAAAATATCTGAACACACTCAGTGCATCATTTGATAATGTGTTGGTATTTAGAGTCCCGCTGAAAGATATGGCCAGATATTTTGACAAATGATGACAACGACGAAACACTATTTTTGATTGTGGAGCTTGGGGATCAATGTTTTAGCAAAACATAGGACTAATGTGAGTGGACCATGAAGAGCAGCTGTAAAAGAGTGTACAGTTGTGTTATTAGAATTAACACGCACAAGACCATGCTCTTTGTTTTGTGGTGCGAGGAATTAAGGCTCCCGAAGTCCACTCAAATAGTACAATAATTGACCTTGCCTTGTAAATTCGTACATACGTGATGTGCATAGTGTGTATGGAAAAACAAATCCCAAAATATGGGAATTTTGCTATTGCAAAAGTTTGTTAGAAAGTAAAAACGGCCTTGTTAGGACGATGTGGGTATTCTTTAAATTAGTTTGATCATCCAATAACCAATAGGTTTCCCTTTTTACATAATTCTAATGATTTATTAGTGAACATTTAGGCTACAACTTTCCGATGTTTCCCTGAACTGTTCGATACGAGTGAGTCAAGGCAATCCAAAAAGCGCCTTCTAGTAAAATGTAGGCTTTTCCTCCTGATACACGCGAACCCCCGTTCATAGTCTGTGTTTTGGTCACGAGGGTGTGTCGCACTGTGCCCTGCTCTCCCCACTTGCACATTCACAGGCGACGGAAATGGATAACAGTTAACAGTGTCACAGTCTGAAAGCCTACTACGGCACGAGTTGGCCTCACGACCGTGGTGAGAGAGACGATGAAAGACTGTCACATTTTGAATTAGTCTATTAACCTGTTAGGTCCATCAGATTAAAACATGATAAAGGCTAGGCCAAACCAGGACATATGTCAGAAACCTAACCATCCATCCATCAATCACTACAAAGACATTTCGATAATTTCACAGGTAACAATGTGTCAGTTAAGTCTCAAGTTTCAGTTTGTGCACGAAAGCACATAGATCCGCCTATAGGACAGGAACAGTATGTCGGTGCGAATGGCCAGCAGCGAAGGGTACTTGAGCACACTGCTCAGTGCTCAGCTCAGTAACGATTGCAGCATACATTTCACAGTTCATATGATGTCTGGTCAGGTACACCACATTGCTGAATATGGCAGAGCAACTTGAAGACAGTTTTAGCAACAACAAAAAAACAATAACTCATGTTATTATCAAGCAGATCGATTCACGTCACACTTGCAATCCATTGATATGCCTATCTATTATTTATTTCAATAATTACGCTAATTTCCATGAGGTACAATTTCAAATGGCGATATTAATAAAGCTAACGTAGGGCAAACAATATCAAGCGCAAGACCAGCCATTCAATGAATACGATCGCAAGTGGCCTTCCCTATATGAACCGGAAAAGTCACCACTAGGATCAGCTGGTTCCATAGTGTAGTGGTTATCACGTCTGCTTTACACGCAGAAGGTCCTGGGTTCGAGCCCCAGTGGAACCACCACTTTTTGTTTACCTGAGGAAATCCTAATGTCTCGCCATGTCATTTTGCAGCAGGCAAATTAAACAACATCTAATAACAATTATCTCGTGGAAATCTTTCTCAAGTCACTGAGATGTTATCCTGTGTATTCCACAGGAAATGGTACTAGGCTATATCCTCTCTGAATAATCTGATAATAATTAAAATAATCATACATTTAGTGGGCTTGCTCCAGTGTAAATTGAAGTGCTTATTATAGTTTTTAAACTATAAAATCTTGAAAGTGCACATTTTAACTGCTATGGAACTTTTAGAACTCTTGAATAAAAACAACAGATAAACACCCCAAACCACCTTTAACCGTATAGACTGACTCTACTTAAAGAACTCCCACTCAAATTTTCAAGAAATCCTATTTTGTAATGCCATTAATTCCTTTGGCCATTCACTCTGAATGGGGACATTTTGAAATGTAGCTACCTTTTCATCTTTTAAGCTTGTCAGCTCAATTCAACTCAATTCAAATGTGTGGACTGACTTCACTTAACAAACATTCATTCAGATGTTTGATACTATTTAAACTTTTAAAACTGTAAGCATTTCTAAGTTGCATAAATGAACATGGATTTCTATAGGGACCAATGATATATTTTAAAATTAATCTCCTCTTTCATCTTTTCAACTTGGCACCTCAATCCAACTTTAGAATGAGTAGACTGATCCCACTTAAATAACTTTTATACAAACCTTTGATACTATGTTCATACTTTATATGAATCTATCTCACTTTGTTTCAACAACCCTGCAAATCTATCTGTCTATAGTCCAAACTATCCAACGTTTTTAACTTTATTAACTACCAAAACAAGACTTTGCCAGTCCACAAAGATTCTTCAGGAACTACCTTTTCTATTTATTCTTCTTATGCCAATTTTCCCACTGCTACTCCTCTTAAAATGTTTAAACTGTTCAGACCAATCCAACTTTAAAGCATGCAGAGAGGTCTAACTTGTGCTTCTTACATTTATATCTTTCAAACTCATTGTACTTTTGAACTCTTTTTAAGGTCTATGGTAGAATGTTGATTTAGGCCAACATTCTGAGAGGTCCATTGTAACTCTATATGCTGGTAAAATGGAACGTCACTGGAGACGCCCAAAACAAGTGTGAATATCAAATAAAAAAAAGATATCACACAAATAATTTAGCAAAAATAGCTTTATTTACTCGTCTCCTATGGAGTGTCTAATACAAACCCTTTGTCCCCAGACAGCTTCGCTTTCATGGTATTCTTTGATTATGATGCAATCACTTCACCAGTGTATTGTTACTGCAACTGCTATACAATTTCTTGAATAAAAAGAACAGGAGACCTGCAGAACACATTCTTATAATGATCACACAGCAATGCACTCTCTTGGCTACCAGTTCTATCCCACTGAAACCAACCACTTAATGAACCAACTACCACTCTCAACCACTCAACCAACCAACTCTTTACCCACTCCACTGAACTACCCCAGGCTCATCTTATCTATCTATCTATCTATCTATCTATCTATCTATCTATCTATCTATCTATCTATCTATCATCCAACCTTATCTCATCTATCTGCATATATGCTACACTCTGACCATCTTTTAGCTATTGGTCCATCCTACTATCTGACTTATTTTCAACTACCTGGCTAAACTATCTATCTATCTTCTATCTAACATTCTCTCCTCTATCTGTCACAACCAAATGGTTACATTTCTAGAGTCCAGGTACTACAGTAGATCACTACATCTAGAAACACACCGTTGTTATGGCCTTATACTAGTGAGTTCACTCAAGTAAGCAGCAAATAATATATATATGTATATAAGTATAAGTATATATATACTTAAATAAAAAGTAATATTGCAGATATGCATTGAAGTCGTAGTATACGGCTAGTTGACAGCTACATCGACCACACTGGACTTGGGGTAGGGCCAGTGCTGATAGGTAGTTACTAGCGCACAATACAATTAAATCCATGTGTACTGAACCCTCAATTATACGATGTCTGCTCTTGGAAAGCTCTGCAGTAGCAAGGGGTGCAAACTAACAAGAAGAGTTTCTTCATGTTGTTACTTCTACTGCAGGGCTTTCCAAGACAAGAGCACACATGGGAGACTTAGCTTCGTTACACACTTTCACTTTCGTAGAAAAGAATGATGAAAATTATGCTAAATGCCAGGATGCTACTTAGTAGTGTTAGGTATGTTAACGTTATACAGTGATATATCTTAAAGACTCAAGGCGATGAGAACAAATTTAGTGGCCGGTCAACTAGCTAGCTAACGACGTTGCATCCAGTTTGGTTAGATACACTGCTAGTTATTTTGAGACTATAAGTCACTACTCGTAACGTTGCTGGCTAATGTCATCATGGCCAGAGTGGTATATTAGAATATCTAGAATATCTAATATACCATTCTGATATACCACTCTGATCATGGCCATGCTGTCATCTAGTGGTAATTTGTCACGCTAGCAACCGCCCTCACATGAATATGTGTATGATCGACACACAATAGCAATATACGTGTTGATTGTCAGAAGCCAAAAACGTTTGCTAAATAGTCATTGAACCTGCTACCAAACCAACACATTCTCATTAAGCTGAATATCAACAATTACATTTGCTACAGACAGCTAGGGTACATAAGCCCAAATCTACTACCCAGAGTTTATGAGCTAGGCTGGCCCGAAACGCTGTTTACTAGCCAGCGCCCCTGGATTATAACCTTTGCCGAAATAAAGACGTGTTCTAGGCCGCGCCATTGCGCATTCCGGATCACACCTGGGTGTAATTAGGTACTTGACCAAGTTTTGGCTAGTTTAACTAGCTAGGCCAGCCAGCCCAAAATTATTATATTAGCGAACCTAGAAGTTAGTTTAGTTTTTACAAATACAGCTTTCGTAAACACCTAAAACAGACGTCGGCTTTGGGCCGTTTTAAGGAGCCGATTTAGAATTCCATTTGTTAATGTTATAGTCAACCATTCCCAGTGTTTGGATAATGCGGAAAACACATGACAGCGAGCAACAATCAAAATGCATACTGACGTGTGTTTTTAACGTTAGTCGTTAATTCGCCCTCTAGTGCGCCACATTATTTCCCGCCAAATGCGGCTGTCAACGCTATCAGGGCTTTGTTCGCTGTCGGGAACTGTAAAATGATTATAGAAGTGGCAAGGAATTAATATGACTGTGTGTTTATTCAACATTAAAGAGTCATGTTACTGCAGCTAACGGCAATGCATTACAGTGGTGAAATACTCGGCCTAGGTCGAATGAGGGATGTGTGTTGAGAGGTGTTCAAACTGGGCCGCAAAGCGGATATTGTTGCACATATAAGAGTAGTATTTCCGGTTGTTACATTATTATCATTCCCCAATATGGCGATGTTAGCAGCTGCCGTTGTCGCTGCCGCGGGCAGAGATCCAGCAGTTGACCGTTCATTGCGCTCTGTATTTGGTAAGTGTGTTGCTTGCTGGATACTAGTCGACACGGGGGGGGGGGGGTAGCTGTATATTATAAGATAAAGGCGTTGATGTTTTACAACGAACTACCCACATACGTCTGGACTCCAAGCCAAGTTGCTAGCTGTAATTAGCTGGCTAGCTAACGGTTTCCCAAAACACTTTCACTGTAGATATCCAGCATATAATGGACACAATTTAGCTATACAGTAGCTAACAATTTCGATATGTGTTCACATTTTACATCAATGTTGCAATGCTTGTGTAATTGCAATACAACTACATAGGCTCCTCAATGTTACACTGTCCGTCTTAGCTACAGTGTTTGGTCTGACTGGGTTAGCTAGGGCTAAGGTCATTTCTAAGTGTAGTGCAGTAAAGATAAATACTAATACCAAATACCAATAAACACTTGTTACACTGTATTAATTATTCCTTAGTAGTGGTACGAGCACTGTAATGTAAAGTGTTACTGCAGTTACCCTCATCTCTCAATTTCTCATTCAAGTTCTAAACAAAATAGTCTTCTTTGTTTTTTGCTGATGTGCATTCTACTCAATGTTTAGTGGGAAATATTCCATATGAAGCCACAGAGGAGCAGCTGAAAGACATTTTCTCAGAAGTGGGGCTTGTTGTCAGCTTCAGGTGAGTGAGGAGCTGGGACAATTGACTGCTTCCCTCCACCTGTCCATTTCTCATTTAGTTCCAGGGTTCCTGAGAACATTGTTTGTACTGTAAACCTATGGTATCCTCTCTTTCAGGTTGGTGTACGATAGGGAAACAGGTAAGCCGAAGGGATATGGCTTTTGTGAATATCAGGACCAGGAGACGGCCCTCAGTGCCATGCGGAACCTGAACGGAAGAGAGTTCAGTGGCCGAGCTCTCCGTGTTGACAATGCAGCCAGTGAGAAGAATAAAGAAGAGCTCAAGAGTAAGTGTTTGTGGCACTTGATCATGCTCTTGCGCATCAAAATGTGAAAGGAGTATGTGACATGTTTTGGTCCATCACAGAATTGATTGAGAAGGAAGTTGGCAGCAAACCTTCACAAGACTGCAGCCTAATCAATGCTGTGTTCCACAGGTTTGGGGACGGGAGCCCCGATCATCGAGTCTCCCTACGGCGATAACATCCAGCCTGATGAGGCCCCAGAGTCGATCAGCAGAGCTGTGGCCAGTCTGCCCCCAGAACAGATGTTTGAGCTCATGAAACAGATGAAGGTAAGTGTGCTCTCCCTCTTTGGACATTCAGAGTTCCCTCTATCACAGATCTTTCTATTGGACAAGGTTATTCTATATTCTTGAAAATGTCCAGTTGTACTGCTATGGTTGTTGATGGTTAGAAAGTCACCAATCTACTCTGGATAAGCCTGAGGTAAATTAATTGTGAAGTGTGACGAGCTGTAAAATACTGACATGCTGTTTGTCCTTCCAGCTGTGTGTGCAGAACAGTCCCCAGGAGGCCAGAAACATGTTGCTGCAGAACCCTCAGTTGGCCTACGCTCTGCTGCAGGCCCAGGTGGTCATGAGGATCGTGGACCCTGAGATTGCCCTGGTGGGTCTAACGCAAGAACTTGGATCCTTGCAAATTCACTGATGATGAGTGGTATTTCTTTAAGCATTAGTGTGTTGAATACTGTCTGTACTTGCATTGATTGGAGCGAATACGTTTGAATGTTGTTTTTCCTCATAGACCTTTAGTATGGAGAGCTGTTGATATTGGTTTCAAAGAGGGTAATAATAGGGGTTATATATGTAACTTGGCTGTTCTGCTGCTTGTTCCACTCCTGCTATAGAAAATGCTCCATCGTCAGACCGCAGTACAATCCTTGATCCCCAGCAATCAGCCTGTGTCAACACCTGTATCCAACCAGCCTCTTCCCCAGCCCAACGCTCCTGTGGCCCAGCCACAGCCTATGGTCAGTTCAATATTGTCTGGGATCTACGTATACACACCCACACAAAACAAACAAAAAAAAAACCACACACAACACATACACACACACCATTGACCTTTTCCCATCCCACTGTCTTGTTTGTCATGTGGTGTTCAGCCGGGCATGCATGTGAACGGAGCCCCCCAGATGATGCAGCCCCCTCCTATGGGTGGAGTACCTGGACCTATGGCTGGACAGGGACCCATGGGGCCTCCAGGTAAGCAACATTCCATCCCTCTCTCTTTTTTCTCCGAGACACACACACACACACACACACACACACACACACACACAGATAACCTATGAGTATCCAGGAGCTAAAGGAGCACCCCAGTTGTGCTTACCGTTGCCGTTTCACCCCAGGTGGGATGCAGCCACAGATGGGGATGCCTCAAGGAGGTCCCGTTCCTATTGATAGGGGACAAGGTAATCCACCATACCTGTCTCTAGTGAAGTCAGTTTGAATGGTTTAAATGATACATCCCTGGTCGGAGAGGCATGGTGGTATATGTCCAAAGACTAGTGTTATACAGCCTGTTGAGCAAAGAAGGTTATATACTACCCCATGTCTGTGTTATCCTTGTGGACCTTTGAAAGTGTGCTCACATTTAAAAAGAGATTCAGTGTGAACTTTAGCCTGTTTATTTCATCACTGTATCATCACCATATTTTTCCAACTCACCCATTCAAACCTTGAGTTGTCTCAGCCGTCTCTTTTTGGTTTTATGTCTTAGTTTCCACTTTCAGTCCTGTTTTGCCCGTCTACCTCATTTTCATGTCTCCTCTTGCTCTGCTGCATGTCATTTCTCTGTGTGGTCACTAGGTGGCAGTGTGAACTAGGGACTACCTTTGAGGAAGTAAATCAGGCCTGGCCTGTACCCAGGGGGTTGAAACAGTGGGAATGTTGCAGATACAAATGTGAGGTGACAGAAAGCAGACATTATGCTCTATTTGAGGATTATCCATGGTGCATTAAGTACATATCTATGTGCAATGCTCTGACAGTTACACACAGATCAGCATGCGTGTGTGTGGGTGAGAGTGTGAGAACGTGCACGCTATTAACCCCGGCCTGTGTCAGTGTGGCATGCATTGGTGCTGTCCCTAAATGTTGCTTTGCTCTGAGTTCTGTGTCTCCTGTTCTTTTCACTTAATGCTGGCTCAGGAAACCTCCAGCACTCTCCAACAGGATCGTCTGGGCAGGCTGCTATCGAGCGGCCTCAAGGTATCCCCCCACACACCCCCAGGCCTGCCTCCAGCCTGGCCTTCAGGGTTATTGTTATGGGTTGACTGCAGTGACTGAAGCTCTAGAATGTCCATTGTCCATTGAACAACGAGGAAGTTATGCCAGCAACGTCCTGCCTCAGTAGATATCACTTTCGCGCATCTCTTCTGAGAAATGTCTTGTGAAATATGATGAATCTGACAGTTTTCTAACGTGGGATAATGGACGTGTGTAATGGAACTGGAAGGCTGGTTGGAACAACAGCCATTCATCCAGTAAACTGTCATGTCATAGTCGGTGAGAGGACTGGTGCAACGCAGGTGGTGTTTTCCAGATCAAGTTAGATTAATAAGATTCCTATTGTTCCACATCGATCCAAAACTATGAACAATCCATGTTGTAATCATCTTGCACAAGTTCCGTGACAGTGGACGGAATTAAGCAATTTATTTGTTTTTAGTGCATAATGTGTGTTGTTGTTTTAGCAATCTTCACGATGACACTATGGTCTTTCTTTTTTTCTTCTTTTTTTTCTTTTTTTAATTTGTCACGCATGCTTCTTGTATTGACGCACACGATTACACAGATTCGCAAGACACAAGTAGGCAACCGATTTGAAAGCAGATTTCTGTTAAAGACATGCAGTGTTCCTTTTGTGTAGTTGTACACCCCCGTAGTCCCCTCCCTGTCAGCCTGCGTCGTGTGCTCTGTGCTGTGGTCTGTCTGTCCTTAGTCTGGAGCCTGAGGGAGTGATTGTGATGCGTTGCGGTGTAGTAAGTGATGCGGCATTATGTGTGGTGTTGGTCTTTCCTAAATGCATCTGACTGTGGTGTCTCCCTGTACTGTCCCCGTCCCCCCAGGACCAGGCGGTATGCCCCCCAGAGGTCTCCTGGGTGACGGCCCCAACGACCCACGTGGAGGAACCCTGCTCTCAGTCACAGGAGAGGTGATAGAACAACCCAGGTGAGAGAAGAGTCGAGTCCTTGGCTGAGATCCCAACACCAGTGTAGTTGCTGTGGAGTACAAGACATTCAAGAATGAATGAGTAGCGTTTATGCAGCCCCTTACACCATCTCAACTGTCTTATCTGGCCCTGTATCTTTCTGCACATAGTCGAGGCTTCATTGGAGCCCCACCGCCGCCACACCAAGGTCCTATGCACATGGGCCAGATGGGCGGCGGACCCCCTCCGGACATGAGGCCGCCCCACGACATGAGAGGACCTCCCATGGCTGAACCCAGAGGCATGATGGGAGACCCCAGAGGACCCATGATGGAGCCCAGGGGACCCCCCATGGAGACTAGAGGTAATAGCAGCAGTCTTTCTATAGGAACAATGTGTTTGTCTCTTCGTTGGTGGACATTTTGAAAGTAACATTCTAGTAATTACATAGAACTTAACATCTGATATGTTGTGTGGATAAGGCTGATATGGTCCTGTGCTTCTTTCAGTTGGGCCAGTTCGGTAACAATTGTGAGGAATGACTGTTTTTTTTGTCGCCTATTTCTAAAGGTCGTGACCCCAGAGCTGTGGATGCCCGTGGACCAGTGTCAGGCCAGAGGGTTCCCATGGCTAGTGGAATGCAGGGGCCTGGCCCCCACTCGATGGGTCCTAATGCCCCTCCAGCTGCAAGACCGGTACGGCCCACAGCTAACACCTCTGCTACATTAGGTGTTCACATGTCAGTGATGGCACTAATTTGTGTGTGTGATCATTCTGACAGGGTCCTGGTGGTCCACAGTCGGGAGGAGGTTTCAGTCCAGGGCAGAGCCAGGTGACCTCTCAGGACCATGAGAAGGTGGGTGTGGTACATTATCATTCTGTTGAAATGGACTTTCAACAAAGATTCACATTACTAGACGACAGTGGCTGAGATAGGTGTCTGCTGCCTAGTAAAACTGGAATATCAACCTTTACAAGGTGTACTCTACACAAGTCTTCCATTGAAGGTGGAATCTGTAATTCAAACAAGAGCTGGGCTTCCTGCCACATAAACAGCTGAGGCATGGGGCTGGAGAAATGTAACCATTCTCAATTTCATAAACGGCATTCACAGCAGTGAGATTCACCAGTCTGTCTCTGCTGTTCCCAGGCTGCCTTAATCATGCAGGTGCTGCAGCTGACCCCAGAACAGATCGCCATGCTGCCCCCGGAGCAGAGGCAGAGCATCCTTATCCTCAAAGAGCAGATCCAGAAGACAGCCGGGGCGCCCTGAAGGCCTCACATACAGACACACACGCACATACCTACAGATAAGGTAGGCTTGAGTTTTTCTGTTTTCGTTAACTTCCTGTTCCTTGACTGGTGAGAAACTGGCTCATCCTTTGAGACGTGTTATAGGTGACGTAGTTGTGGGCCAAGCTGTAATTGAGCTACACACACTCTCTCACGAAGTCAGACTCAACGGCGTACCCGTTGAAAAATGTAGATGGGAGGTGGGGCGTCCTGTGAATTTCACCAGCAACACAGATTCTACCTATGAATAGAGAGGCATGCTTGAAATGGAGGTGGGGATAATTGAATGCACACTGCTCACCTGCGAAATGCTGGAATCGAAACCTTCCTCAGCTAACTCTGTGTTTTTATTTTGTGCAATACCTGCACGTCGGTTTTGAAAACAATGGCATTGATGTAGGTGGAGGGTCATTGCGTGCAATTCAGGTTGCAGCGAGTTTCAAGGGGTGTGGACTTTCTTTCAACAGCACTTTTCACTGTCCGTGCTCTTAGAATCTCAATCGAGAGATGAGATTAATCCATACATGACTGAAACACAATGCCGTCTTCACTCACTTACACACTTCCTGTTTTTGTTTTCAGGACTGTGACACGTACTCCCTGGACCCTGTTCCTGTCACCTGCATATCTGGGTCTGCCTGAGGACATCTTAGCTGTGGGACATTTTGTAGATTATTTTGTATATGGTCTGTTTTTTATGGAATGTTTAAGTGAGTGCTTGAGAATGAAGGATGTCAATGAATCCTTGTGGAAGGAGAGTGTTTGTGAACGTTCAACAGAGGGACAAACGCTGCTTAGTGTTACATCATGGGGTTTCATTGTGTATTTTCTAAGTACTGATTCACACAGTCGTTCTGTATTTTCAAAAGCCCAATATTGTTCATTTTCTGGCACTGAAACCTGTTGCCTGTCTGGATATTTGTTTGTCAATAAACCATTACCCTCTGTTTGTGCTTCCTTTTATTCAAATGAGTGTAAAGGGTACATATACATTATTGCATTGTGAATGCTATTGGGAGAAACAATGCAACACACATATCCATCATGGGGATAATAAGGAGATGACTAATCAGGACTATCCAGAAAATATGACGCTATGTGGCTTACTGGCAACACCTTGCCCTTGGTTCCTGCTGTTCAGCGTAGTGGCCCTCTCACATGTTCACAAGGAAATGGGAATGTATTATAGGACAGGCTTTGTCTGTTTCTGATTTCCAAGAAACACTCACAATTTCCTTCTACAGTATGTAATAACGTGCATAGGCGCCATAATGTCTAGGTGTGGCCTTGTCCACCATTTGTGTGAAGGGGACATTTATGCAATGACTAAAGAGTCGTACAACAAGGAAACAAGTCTTACATCTCCATATACTGTTTATGACCACAGTATGACTATTAACTCACAGTATTTACTATTAACTCTAGAGCATTTACTATAAACTTCTACTCCTAGTTACTATAAACTCACTGATATGGCACGGAAGCAGACAGCCCCAATTTGATGAGTAAAGGACCATGTAACATTGAGTCCCATGATGTTGGTTATTAGTACAAATGCAAAATTGTAGATTTGAGATTATTTACCGTATAGAAATTAATTATTGCAAACTATTGAATATTACATTTGTCTACTTAGGCTGTGGTCAAATGCCTGGTAACAGACCTCTAAAGCAGGCAAAGAGGACAGGTGTCAATATTGCAACAGAAGTTGCTAATCCTTGGATCTGTACAATAGTTGAGAAATCACTAGTAGTCCTGAAGTTCCTAATGAGACAACATTCCTAATGGGAAAACATTTATTTACAAATTCTTCAAAAGGTTGCTTAAAACACAGAGCTCCTCCCGACACTCTGTCTCACATGTAACATTCAGGCCTGTGTCACAATAATTACAAATAATCATATTAGTGCGTTTCAGTAACAGAGCTCTTCAATAGCACTGCACAAAGCCACTTGATTAATAAATACAATTAACTTCCCATCACCACAACTATGAATCAAAGTAGAAAAAGCAGGGCGGCAAGAAGCCAACGCCTGAGTAGGCGTTGGTCTAACAATGTATTCTGCATGTCACATGGGCCGTGTGTTGTCTCTTCGCGTGCATGTTACCCTGTCAGGTTTAATGGAGGAGTTAGAATCTAAAAGGTTATTTGAGGTATTTTTCTCACACACCCATCGAGAGCAACTGAGGCAGCCAGCTCCGTCAGACAGTGTATCAGGGCTCGTCATCGACTATTGTGTTCCATGGAATGGTACCGTACAAAAACACTTCAGTTGGCAAAATCCCAGAAGGGAAAGGAGCCAGCTTGTCCTTCATAGGGTAGATAAAGATGTGGAAATGTTGCTCAGAAGTTTTCCATGTTGAAGTAGAATTTGGTCTTCCGAGGGTCGACGTCCGAGTATTTGACACATTTCTTCGACAGGACTGTTGCCAAGGCTGCCGGGCCACACAAGAATGTGCCCACCACTGACCTGGGGATGTTGATAACAGAGAGCAAATGAATGAACAGTACGATTTCTGTTCAGTTACCACAATGACAGGGTTCCCACAAGGCTACACTATGGATCCACCATCAACTACACTGTCATGGACAGATTTATCAAGGGGGAATCAATATTTATTGGTTGTCAAGACTGAGAGGCTTATTGTTAAACTTACGTTGGATTCTCTTTGCGCACTTGTTCAAACTCCTTATCCCAGTTGGGCCTGCCATACTGTGTTTTCTGCTTTAGACCGGTGATGACATCAGTGTCCTCATCGAAATGAACCATGGCATGATTTGCCTATGAGAAAGATGAATATTGTGAAATGGTGAGCAGAAGCTCAAGCTCAACGATATCGAACAGTGGAGTAGGGAAGTAAAAGTAAAAAGTGGAGTAGAGAAGTAAAAAGGTTGTGGTTGTAGAATGCTGCACGTACATGGCTCTGATCCCATCCAGTCAGGTAGAGTTTGTAGGTGAGGAAGTCTCCCATGCCCCTCTCCTCCATCTCCCTCTCCAGCACGTTCAGGAGATCTGCAAACCACTCAAAGGCGTGCGTCTCCCTGCAGAGCCAATAGAAGTAAATCTGCAACCAGAAAGTAAACACAAGGTCAACATTTCAACAGAAACAAAGAAAAGAACATTCCACAATGGCAGTGAGTGATGGTCACATAATCTTTTGTGTAAAATAGAATCCTTTGTCAGAGAGGTGCAGTGTAGCATAGAGCAGTGTTTTTCAACCTTTTTTGAGCCACGGCACATTTTTTACATTGGAAGAATCTTGCGGCACACCACCAACCAAAAATGTTACAAAATGACACTCTGTAGCCTGATACAGTGTATATAATTACAATATTAGTCTCTAATGGCATCTCCATCCACAAAACGCACATTGGCCAAGAGCTGAGAATGTCCACTAATATCCGTAGACTCAAGTTGCAACGCAAATTTCCTACTGATGCGTATCTTTCCCAAAACATGACTTTCGATGTCTGTAGACATGTCATCAATACGTCTGGCAATTGTGTTATCTAAGAGCGGGACTTCAGCTATGTCTTTAACCGCGTCAGGGCCGAGCATCTCGTTGACAATGGCTTTGCAGGCAGGTAGTATTAATGTCTCTGCCACAGAGTGGGACTTTTTTGATTTAGCTACGAGTTCAGCAACTAGGTAACTAGCTTTGAGGGCTTTCTCATTTACCTTTGTGGTTTTTCTCATAAAAGTTGCCTGTTTCTCTGTGTTTTCACGCAGGCGAACAAAATAGTCCATCGGCTTGTTTTGAAGCGACGGGTGTTTCGTTTGGAGATGGCGTTTAAGCTTGCTTGGCACCATGGCACTGTTGGACAGCTTCTCGCCACACACCAAGCATAATGGAGTCGGTGTCGTCTCATCCCCGGTGAAAGTAAATCCGAACGAAAGATAGCTTTCGCTGTATTGCCTCGAGCTCACCGTCTTTGCTTTCTTTTTACCACCACTCATACTAGGGCCTTCACCTGGGTCAGAATCTTGTCCAGGGCCCAGTTCGGAGTTTGCATTTTTCCTTTTTAAAAACTTCTCCATCACTGTCACCAAGACCTGTCGCATGCGTCACTAATTCTCTTGTCTCTAAGAAGGAACGAGGCAATTAGCTACCTGCTGCCACCCGGACGAATATTACATTACTCTGCCAGTCACTATATTACAGCACAGACACTCGACAATGGCATATTATTTGCAGATAATAATTAATAAATGTTAATTAAAAAAAAGTTAAATTGGATAATTTCTCACGGCACACCCAACGATCTCTCACGGCACACTACTGTGCCGCGGCACAGCGGTTGGGAAACGCTGGAGAGTACAAGTTAGACAGGTTCGCAGGATGTCTGGTCACTTATTAGAAGTGACAAGACATATAGTTATATTCCCAGAGATGGGCAAAGATATGTACACATGTACACATGCACTCACCTCCCACATGCATGTAATTTGTATTTGACTGGGCCGAACAAATTAAATGTAATTTGTATTTGACTGGGCCGAACAAATTAAATGTAATTTGTATTTGGCTGGGCCGAACAAATTAAATGTAATTTGCAACAATATACTTTAGAGAACTGCTTTAGAGAACAACAACACAGTTCTCTAAAGTATATTGTTACAAATTACATAGAATCTTTGTTCGGTCCAGCCATGTAACAGAAATACTGCTCATCTCTGCGTGTTCCCTTACCTTCCTGGTGCGAAGTTTGGGGTTGGAGTCTTTGAATTTGTACCAGATGGATTTCAGGATGGAAGCAAAAGGGGTCACTCCAATGCCAGCACCAACCAGCATGCTGACCTCATAGTCAAACACATCCTCACTGGCTGTCCCAAACGGACCGTCCACACCCATTCTGAGGGAAAGGTCGAAGGTCAAGCCATGGCAAATAGAAACCACCTCTCATCAACTCAGGCACAAACCCAAACTAACAACCCGTGGCATTCCTCACTTACTTGGGTCCCTGAGCCCCCTCAGGCAGCTGCTCCACCATGCTAATAAGTTTCTGGGTCCAGTCACCTGCCGAGCGCACATGAACACTGAAGAAGTCCTCCTCGGGGGCAGAGGTCATGGTGAAGGGGTGCCACTCCAGCGGAGAAATGGACGGGCAGTTGAGGAAGACATACTGGCCCACGTCCATTTTGAAACCATTCTTCTGCAGCTGCAGCTCCAGCACCTTGGACGGCCGAATCACAATCTAAAAGAGAGAGAGAGGTAATCATGAAAGGGGAAAAACAAGTCTCATACAGTATGTAACCCAGCATACAGTAGTAAGTGTACTTCACTCTTACCTTTCTGTACGTGACGGTCTGCATGTAGCGGATGAAACGCAGAATGCGTTCACACAAGTAGAGGATCATGGGACCAATCACCCACATCCAGGTCTGTAGGAAGGGGAAAGGGAACACAGGAGATGTTTGAGACTTTTGTCCTTTCCTTCATGACAGAGTATCATAGGGCTTGAGTAAACAGAGTTTTGGTTCAGGGGATATTATTAGTGACTTCCTTTACCTGTGGAAACCCCCCTGCAAACTGAGGTAAGGGACACTGTGGAATCTTCCCCCAGTCGTTGATGCGATTTTGACAGAAGGTCCTATTATGTGGTGGATTGGTGGTTGTCTGACTTCGTACGATGCGCCTGGAGAGGTGATAGACCAAATCACTCATTACCAATCCAAAACAAACGTGTCTTAATGGGTACGAGTTGGTACTGAAAGTGAGAAAGCCTTACCCAGCTCCATGGATGACCAGCCCAGCAAAGAATATGATGAAGAGGTGGTGTGTGTACCAGAAGACCTCAAAGTAGCTCCTTCTGATGACCTCCATGGAGGAAGTGATGATGAGGACGAGGGCCACCGTGATGATGACCCCAGTGATCCCAGCAATGGTGGTCAACAGAAAATAGGTAGGAGTCTGAAGGGACAGGGAGCCAATCGGAGGGCACCAAAATCAGTCACATTACCTCTAAAACAATAACAATAACATGCAAAGCAGCAGTATGCATTATTTGATATAAACAGTATATTCAATACAGCACCGCATATTATAAAAACTGCAAAGGCCTGTCAAGACTTACAGTGGATGTGGAGCGGATTGGGTTCAGGTAGGTTGTATTGTTGGCGTCATCCAGGTTGGAGAGTGCAGTGCTGAGGCTATCAAACCCCCCACGCCTGCTGTTGTTGTACCATTCCACATTTAATAAATGGGCGATCAAATGAACCGCTGCCCCAAACAGAAAGAGAGACAGTTTGGTTCAAAAATCTGATGTCACCATTCTGAGGCCATCACTGCAATGCAAAAGGCATAGTCTAAAACTGAATCGAAAAGTCAAGTCTGTGACTGTGATTAACCACATACCTTCTGCTACAAAAACATAAGAAATAGATTTGTTGAATAAGATAATTTCAACCCTGAAAACTACACCCTTTTGGAAAGGAGTTGGTTAATTAGTTGGATATTGGACAAGTTTTGTGGACACAATGTCTTGATTACTGTAGATACCACTGCTGTATCCTTTGGCAGACATATATACTTAATATACTGTAAATAAAATAAGATAAAATAATGTATGGATGATAAAGAAATAATATAAATCAATGCAAGACAGATGCATCATATTCAATTTCAGTATAAACCTCAAAGTATCAACTGTTGGAAAATAGTCATAATAATAATGCATCCTATTCAACAGACATAGGTTTGGTGCATCATTCTCAATACTTCAGTCCAACTGAAAGTATCCATCGAAAGAAACTGGATGCTCACATTCCTATATACTATTATCCAAGAGGGGCCAGATCCGTTTTAGGCTGGGCTCTTGTCTTTGTTCATCCTGAGCCAGACTCTGAGAAAGCACACTCGTTTACAAAGGTCAGGATTTTCCTCATACATTAGATTAGATTAGATTCAACTTTGTCATTGTGCAGAGTACAGGTACAGAGACAACGAAATGCAGTACATGCATACATTCCGATACACCCAGTCAATATTTACCTTCAGTCTCCCTTTGCCTGCTCCAACCCTTGATCTATATTATATTACCATTATCATTTTGCATAATGCAGGCTTTCACCCCATTAATGGTGTACTATTGTGTTACAGGTAACAAAAATAAATAAATGCTTTGATTATACACAACTTTCATTTAGGTTTTTCAACAAGTTATCAGACCAGGAAATTGAGAGTTACATACCTGTCATCAAGCCAATCATGTAGGCCACCAGCTTGTGGAAACTCAGATTTTTGTCCATTTGTTTCCTCATCGTACGTCCACAACACTGACACATCATCAAAAACAAGTTCAGGGCAAATCGTTCACAAGATGTTTCAAAGTCAATTAAAGGACTTGTCTCACTCATTGGCATAGCACTTATGCCATATACAAGTCATACACTAACAAAGTGTTTCTTTATCATAAGACAAAATAACAGCACACAAATAAGACACTGATGTCCCCTCAGCCCAGCCCTCGTCTCCTCCAGGAACTCACCATGAAGGAACCGCGGATCAGGGACATTAGGTTTCGACACACAGGCAGTAGGATCAGCAAGCAGTTGAAGTTGAGGACCGCTGCTGGGGCCCTGGCCCAGGCCAAAGCAGACTGAGAGAACAGAGACATCCATATCAACCTGTGCAGACACTCACTTATGCACCTCCTGAGACATCTGTCCCGTCTCATTCATGTCTCATCCATTAACTGTATTCTATTCTGTCATTACAATTATGTCCAATTAAAGCTCTTTAATGTTGCCAAAATAAAATATTCAGAGACATTTGATGCATTCCATTACATTCTACTTAAGTGATAGCACTTCACACTGGACAGACGCAAATTCGATAACTATAAATGTATTAATGATGGTACGACTAACTCACCCCAAGAATGTGGCGCGTGTAGAAAAACTGATCCCCCAAATCGTAGAAGAAGTAGAACCAGACGAAGAGGAAGATGTTGATGGACATCCAGACCACCTGTCCGTCAAATCATGAGAAAGTTGTCAGGAACACCACTATGTCGATAACATTTTTCTCAAACACATTCCATTTTATAATTTCGCTTGTGTTTATCTTAACCTCAACACTGAGAAACGTATGCGCGTATGGAGAAATATTTGTTCCACGAAATTATATTTTGCACCCCAAAGGCAGCATCATGCGCTTTGTCTGGCGGCAACAGACACGATAAAAAACATTAGATCTAATAGACCTACAAAGCTTCATTCAGATATTGCCAAATGGTAAAAGAAAAATATGAATGATTATGATTTTACCAGTATGAAGGATGTCAGTCCATGGTTGATAATCCAATTGCCCATGTTTGCAGATTGACAACAATTGAGACCAAACTCGCGTTACATCTTTACCTGGAGTTCTTATACAGCGCACATGCCCAAACCCCGCCCATTTAAAGTGATTTGTCCAGCTGAAGAGACGAAAGCAAACGGACAATCTTCACAATTACGTAACTCGAGGAAGTCTCGGATACAAGTTATATTGTTTTAGGTAAGAACAAATGCCAGCGGTGGAACATGCAACAGGTCTGGAATGAGGAAGTTTTTATTGGCTGCAGCACTTCAAGTTGATAGATGCGGTCTCACACACCTGACCATGCCAATGTAGTACACATGTATTAGATTAGATTAGATTAGATTCAACTTTATTGTCACAGGCAGTGCTGTATAAGCAGTATATATGTATTAACAGTAACAGTAAAGCAAAGTAAATAAACAGAATAAATATGGAATGTAGTATAAACAGATATGTACCGTATGTACAGATGTGCAGTGTATTAACAGTAGCATTAAAAAAATAAGGATATGTGCATTATGAACAGTATAGACAGATGTGTACAGAAGAGCAGTAGTATGTAGAATAAGAGCAGTGTGTACAAGTGAGGATGCAGTATGTACAGTTTATTCCATACAGTGAAGTTGCACATCTTTTAAATGATCATTTCTAGTGACTTTTGAAAATATATATATAGACAAATCTAAACTTACAATTGAAGCAAATCACAAGGCTAAGGGGGGCCTTGCAAAGGGGCACTGCTGTGGCTAGGGTTGCAAAATTCCAGGAATATTCAAGGTTGAAACTTCCCATGGGAATTAAGGGGAATTTATGGGAATTTTCGAAAATGTTGTGAATATCCCATTTCCCATAAAAATGTTTTTATGTTTAATGTTTTTATGTTTTCACATAATATTCAATCCCTATACTTTGTTTTTTCTTCTACTTTGACGGATCAGGTGTGGACAGCTGAAAGCGAGTGTTTTCTCCCTCCCCTATGGTCTGAATGTGGACTTACGAGTTGGAGATTGGAGAGGTAATAAATTCCACTAAAACCTGCTGCAAGTACCTGTTATTCTCCAAACAGTCTATTACATGTAATTTCGATCAATTCAAAACACAACATTATGTGCCCCCATGTGCATTTGCAATAGGGGGAAATTCCCCAAACTCCCAGGCCAAGTTTTCATGGAAATGTCTTTCCCTTTGCAACCCTAACTCTGGTACAGCCCAATCAGTATTAGAGCCATTGATACTGTACTGAATTAGTGTGACTGCATTATCTGACAGGTATCGTCTTCTAACGCGACCGGCGTCACCTGAACTACCTGTCTTGTGAGTTATCAGATCAGTGATGTCAGAGTCGCGCTATCTTTAGCTAATTTCACTTTGAATCACTTTTTACTTATTACTTATTTTTACAGTTTGTTGTTGCATACAATTACTTTACCCTGTGTGGTAAGTAGGCTAATGATGCTACTGAGATGAGACTGATAGTAGCAGTGTGTCGGCATGCAACGAAACCAGTGACTTATTTAAAAACATTTTCCTGCAGCAAAATCCTATTATTATTATTGAGCGGGACAATTTTTACAATTCATCACTTTCTAGGTAGGAAAGACATTGGAAAGAGATTGGTACTTCCTTTCTGACATGGCAGCATGGTTTGTATAGGTGTTGAAATGTATACTGCACAGACCCGTTGGAACGCCTCCCATGGCTGCTTACTTGCATGCATGCTTTCTGTTTTTGGAGACCACATTTAACACTTCAATAAAATAAGTGGACACAAATGGATTCTTAACATTACAACATTAAGATTATTTTATTCAACAACTTTAATTCAAGTACGGTAACAATGCAGTAGTTAAGGCACTTAAACATGAAATCATAACAAACAATACAAATAAAAAAAGTCAATAAATTCACTTTAATGATTCAGGCATAAGGTACCATGGCAATTAGGCATCAATCTTGTTCTTCTTTATAACGCAAGCATTGAGAGAAAAAACCTGTTATGAATCACAATTACAATCACACTCAATTACAAAATATATTTACAAAGACAGTGTGACATGTGCATTCTAAAACGTTGAGGTTATGTAATGCCTGCTTTGTCTCTTCTAGACTAGCAACTTGTTCTTCACGATGGTCTCACTTTTTTTTTACCATATTGTACAAAGGCAAAAAAAGAACATCAGGGCAAAATGAACAGCCAGGGCAGGTAGTGATAATACAAGCCACAGTACAGTAGGTGGTGTGGACCGGGGTATGAGGGAGGAAAATCTAGTTTCATCTGACCCCCCCCCCCCCCCCCCCCTCCTTCAAAAGGCAGGAGAAAGAACCATTATGAAAACACGTTGGGCTGGCCCATTAGTAAAACACCCAGAGAGAAAGTGAGCCTGGGGGAAGTCCCAGTTTGCTGGGTGAGTCAGTCAGTCAGTCAGCAGTCAAGTCAGTCCTAGAGGCCGGAGACACTTGGCAAGTTTCCCACACACCTGGCTCACTGTATCTGACCCAATGCTGCTCTCTCAAGGCAGTCTTTGTGCATCACTGCATATCTTAACAGAGTACATTCTTTGGTCTCCTGTGGCACCCTGGTTCTCTATGAGCACAGTGTATGTTCAGTAAAGACAGTGCCGTCTCCAGAGCGGTAAACCATTTCCCTTATCATTTGCCAAACAGTATTGTCTATATATCATGGCTTGACTCTGCATGCATGAATGTACTATTTAAATAAAATGATCACTGTGCCAATTTTGAAAGCTAGAACATTTCAGAATACCACTTGCTAAGCAGTTGTACAAGCAGTCCTGTACAGTCCAGTCCTGTTCCTTATCTGTGCCACTCCCAGTTTAACAGTCCTGGGTGGACAAAGGCATTAGATCTACCACACCTAGCAGTGGCTCCAGATTGCCATGTGGGAACCTTAGAACCCTCTCACGCTGCCTCCATGATGTCATCAACGATAGCCGTCTCCCGCTCCACCAGTTCGCTGGTGAGATCAGGGGGTTGTGGGTCCTGCGGTTCAACCGGTACCTCCGGCACCAGTACCATGGTGGCAGTGGTGCTGTAGGAGTGGGGGTGACTTTGGTGCCGCCCTCTGCTCCTCCTCTGAAAGCAGACACAGTGCAGGCAGTCGTGCACGTTGTGCTTGAAGAGGCGCCGGCAGGGGTGGCCGAACTGGTAGAAGAGCAGCATGAAGAGCACGGCCAGGCTGTAGCAGATCAGCAGCTGGGCCACCAGCAGCGGGGCGCACACATACTCGTAGAAGTCCGACTTGTAGAAGTACCACATCGTGATGAGCAGCGCGTTCTCTACAAAGCGCCCGCCGTAGTAGAGGGCCAGGCGGCCCCAGTGCTGCTTCTTTTCGATGAGGTCGCGGTGGCCCAAGTCCAGCTGCACGGCCGACCAGCAGAAGATGTTGATGCAGGCATAGAGGAAGATAAACAGGCAGAGTACCACCGTGGTGCCTAGCTTGCTGAAGTTCTTCTCTACATTCTCTGGCAGGCAGGACCCCCGCGCCCAGAACTCAGCCCAGGGCAAGAAGAAGAAGAAGAGCAGGTTGCCCAGGCCCACCGGGATCACCCAGTAGGTGAGCGCCGTGCTGAACAGCACCAGGGAGGTGACGCGTGTGGCGATCTCCAGACACCGCCACAGGATCATGCAGATGTAGGCCACCGGGCGCACCCGGACCTTGTAGTCGTCGTATCTGATGTTGATGGCCAGGATGCTGCACACCAGGGCGCCGTATGTGATGGAGATGAGGGTGATGATCATCAGAGCGACTGGGAAAAAACAGAGACAAACCACTGGTTAAACTATTATATTAACAACAGCAAAAACATAGCACGTTATTATTATGACGACATTGAGATGACCGCCTTACGTCTGGTGTTAATTATGTACTTCTCCTGGATGGTGGCATACAGCTGCAGGGTGAGCTGAGGGGTGGAGCCCAGGAAGGCCTGGATGACTGCGGTGCGTTTGAAGGCATTCCGGTGGGTGGCCAGCTTACGCTCCGAGTGTCCAATCTCCCACTCCATGGGCGTGCCCTGACCTTTCTTTAAGTGGATCTTCCTGGAGATGGTGACATACGGCTCCTCCTTTTTACCCGCCCGGAAGTAGACCACCAGAGCCTCAAAACACCTGAGAAGAAGAGGAGGGACAGTGAGAATAGAGTTATGCCTCAATACCACCAGAGGGCAGTACAGGCTAAACAAAACACAAGCAAGCCCATTTCTTGTTCTACTTGTCATTTTAGACAATGGACATATTGTACATTTTCATTCAATATTATTTATACATTTATTTAAATTTGAAAAACATTTATTTCATTAGTAGACATTAGACTTTATTAGAGGAATGATTATGTGGGTCCACTAATGGCAACCAAGAAGCTCACATGATAGCCTTCCTAACTCAATGAGTGAGTGAAACCTAAGAAGGGAGTGTTCCCTTTCCTTTTGCAAGGTAAATGCTTTCACTGTTCATAGGCAGGATGACATTTACATTCATCAAAAACAGCATAGTTGTTACCATATTTTACATCAGTTTATGTTGAAGTGTCATACATCGAGGTAGACACAGCCAAGCTTGATATACAAAACCAGGGGGATTCAGGGGGATTCACACTCACACAGTAAATCACACAGTACTGTGCTGGAATGTTGTCTTTCACTCCAAAACAACATCTCCTACTTTGGGCATGAGCTTAGAGGAGAGAGAGAGAGAGAGACACAGACACAGACAGACAGACAGACAGACAGACAGACAGACAGACAGACAGACAGACAGACAGACAGACAGACAGACAGACAGACAGACAGACAGACAGACAGACAGACAGACAGACAGACAGACAGACACACACACACACACACACACACACACACACACACACAATGAGGATTCACTTCCCTAGCTGCACTATGGGACCCCTCTGACTTACACTCCACACCCAGCAGTCAGCCATTTTCAGCTGATGTTGTTTCAGCTGCTGTGTTAAGGAATCACGTTCACTGTGACCTTACATGAGCCTTTGCCTTTTATTTCAACTTGCCATGGGACATTAGGGAGGGGAGGGGGAGGATCTTGTTGTCATGCACAAGCTGCTCCTTATCTCTGTGTCGGCATACAGAGCAGGGTCATCTTGTCTGCCTTTTATGCCTGTCTCTGTGAAGGTCTATAGAGAGGGAGGGAGTGGGTAGCCAGCCCCACGGCTATGATTTACTGACTGCCCTTGAAGGAAACTTGGCATCACAATCACAATGCACTGAGAATGCATGCGGATGTCAGCCCAGCGAGCCAGACTGCACTTAAGGTACTGTAACAGCACTGGGAGAGACGGTACATTTCACTGAACAGAAAAGCATGGCTGAGGAAACGATTAGCTGACACGGTCAATATGTCTGCGGTCTGTCCACAGCAGCATTTTATGGTGCCATCGTCATGCAAAGTGCCTACTGCTGGGAAATCACACACTGACAAGAAAAATCAGTTCTCTCTCTGCTCGGCGTAATTGCCAAGAGAGCAAAGTGAAACACAAAACACACACAAGAAGGGACTGTCTTCTCGATCAAGCAACTAGAATTTCAACAGTATGTCAACATCAGCGCACTAGTTTGTCAACATCTAGTATGTCAACATCGGCATCGGGAGGAAATGCTCTTTGAGATACAGTAGATTGTCACCCTGTTTTGGTTAAGAGACATTGGGCATAACCAAACAGATCCTGTGGTTCTTAAACAGATCTATTTTGACTTTGAACTATTTTGACCTGACACTTCCGTTTTAGAATAACAACAACGCTTACCTGTTAACATTGTTACAGTGTTGCATGCTGTGACTTGAATACTATGAGTAAGTAAGTGTGTTTGTAGCTCTCTGCCTTAGGGGAGGATCATATTCTCTCAGGGACAAGCCATGACATGGCCCTCCACCCTAAACAGGAAACTTGACTTCACACAGAGATTCCAAGTTGACCATGTTCCATGACATCTTATCCACATAGAGATAGATTAAGAGTTAAAAGTGTATAAAGCTCAATTTAGCATGTAGGTCAACAGGCATCATCGTTTATGGACATATGAGGCATACTATGATGTGTAATCCCTGACCAAAACTGCTTGAGTTGCAGAATTGCATTCCTTATCTTTTCCAAAGACATGGCATCTGTACCGCAACATTTGAAGTTTGGCCTGAGTTGCTAGGAAACCTGTAGTATTGTGCAGATGCAGCAGCTGATCAGTAATGACATCACCCCCAAGCTCCACAGGAAGCACCCTTATAAGGTAGTTCTGGTCTGTGGGAGTAACAGTTTCTGCACAGCTGTTTAACTGCCATTTCATTCAGTTTCAAGGTAGACTTAGAGAATAGTTATAATATGCTACATTATGACAAACGCTTGTGTAGACAAACTACTTGAAATGTAAACTCTCAGTCTGTGTACTGCTTATCGGGTTGGTTTATCCCCCTTTGACACAGTCAACTCACTTACCAATTAAATACTGTTTGAGGGAGGACAACCAGGGGGGGTAATGATACGCTTCCTCTTAGAGGGAATGACATCCCGAGACCTTCCGATTCTGTCGTGTATAATCATAGAACTGTAGCACAACGAAACCCTGACCCTGATCCATTTAGCCTTCACTGCAAACCAAAAGGGCTGCTCAGTATCGCAACCGTGAGGGTGAGAGCTCCCATGACTGTAAACAGTGTGCCAGTAACATGCCATGTTGGGTTGGCAAATGCCTGCTGGCCAGCAGACAGAATTTGCCTACATGGGTGGAACCAATACAGTCAGTGCTCAGTCCTCAGGTTTAAGAAGATGCTGTACTGTGAAATTTGGTGTGTGATCTTAAAATGTAAAATAGAAAGCAGTAAATCTCCTGCTCTCTTTGTGGGAATCTCAGGGGAAATCACACACACGGCTGCTTCCGAGTCCCAGTAGTTCAAGCAGATATTTGAATATTGGACACAGTGGTTGGAGCAGATAGTCACCTTCACTTCTAATGGTTCATATTCACTTGCAATGTCAAAAGATATCATGCCGAAAGTCTAGTAAAGCACAGTATTTCTATATGTCTTTCTGTATGGAATGGAAGCCATGCAGAGCTGTGTCTGTCGATATACTGCACTGTGTCTGTCGACATACTGTACTGCCACACCCTCATCCAGCTAATACAGTGAATCAGATCCTATTCAACCAAAAGACTCATCATTGACGAATCAAAGTCCAGCATTATTATCAAGATATACAGGAGCCTTGGATTTCACCACACCACACCAAACCACAGCAGACTCCACCCTCAAACTTAACAGTTGAAAATAATTAGTCATTGTTTGTACAACACGTTGGACACATGACACCCACCGCTGTGGGGTAAGAGAGCGTGTTTGGTAAAAGGATACACAGCCATGGGGATTTTTAGAGTAAGAGCACCAATGGGAGCCTCCAAGTGAAGGTATCTTACTCAAAATAGGGAAGGACTTGTTATGAGTTACATGTCTCATTCAGCCAACTAGATAAGTGAAACTAATGAACATAAGGATGCCCATCCAATTCTACATTGCAATGAATGGAACTGTGCATCGTCTTAGATCAGGTCAAACATGCCTAACAGCGAGGAACCCAATTAGAGGGTCTGGCTTAGTAGGATGAGGAGACAGAGAACCAGCATGTAGGTCAACAGGCATCATCAAATGAGAGGGGCTAAACCACTAATCCACATCTGGCCAAACCGGTCTGCAGAGGGCGGGTAATACAGGTAATACGAGTCCACATCATAAAGCATCCACTTTCCACGGAGGTTTTTTTTTTAGCCTATTCCATGGCCCGTCTCACCATACCTACCTAATGACAGGGCCCAGGAGTAGGAGATGCATGAAGAGGACCAGCGGACGGTCTCTTCCCAAGTCTCTGTGAATGAAAGTCAGCGTCAGTTGAGTCAATATAGCAGGCACCAACATGAAGGTGATGGTGAACCCCATCCAGATGTCGTCATTGCTCTTGTGGTACATGCTGCAGACAAGCGACGCGCAGACAAATTCAGCACAATACAACAAGGTGGCAATCACCACGCTGAAAGGGGGCTGAATATTACTGTGGTTGACAACCAACATCATCTCTCCGTTGTCTGGCAGGTGAGATTCGATTTGGGATTGCTCGAAATCCGAGATTTCCCTTTCGACTGGGTCGCACTGTTCCTCCATTGTAAATGTGGACATATGGATAAAACAATGTCAGAAAGTGGAGCGTAAATGTTTACGCAGAAACATGTAGTCTACAGAGTGCGCCGACTGTCTTAATACGAATCCTTCAGCAAAGGTTTTATGCAGAGCAGGTTATCCAGTCGAATCGAAGTGAGTCTTCTCTCACGCAACATGTTTGTAAACAACCCCCTTCAAAAGAAAGTTTCCTTGTAAATGCATGTTTACTTCGATAGATTCCGTTCCCTTCCACTTATCCACCCACCCAAAAGTCGAGTACTTTATCACATGGCATATTCTTTCTTTGTGCACCGCACAGACAGTTTCTAGGGCTATGTATAAAACAAATACGTGGCATTACCACCCCGTGTGGCCATCATGAAAATAAATGTTGTTTATGTAGAAACCCCCACCCATGTCCTATCCCTGAAGTCTCTGATCTTCCAAATCGAAGCCCGTTGCCGCACACAGTGTAAACACATACTTTCACAGTGTCAAAGATTGAAAGTTTCCAGCGCAAAAGTAATTGATATAGGCGTCCTAATCATGGGCGCAGTGCCCCCTTGATTTCAAAGCGACGTGGACTTATTTGTCCTCCTGGTTGTCCCACTTAAACTGGGATAATTAATCTTCTGTAGGGTCCCATGCATTGCAGAATGTCAATGCACTTGTGTGTCCCGTAGATCAAGAAAATCTGGTGTGTCTGAACACGCTTGGCTTGCTCGTGGAGTGCTCTATCTTTCTCACCGCCCCTGGGTCCTAAAGTCCCTCTGGTGGTCGCCGTATCACTGTGCGCAGCTGTGCGTCAGAATGTGACGGTGCATGCATTGATATTTTAGGAAAGTAGATCATAGAAAACATGAAGAGACAAAAGAGATACAAACAGAAGATGAGTGGTTAACTGATGATCTTTGGTCCCAGATTTAATAAGAAGAGGAGGAAATAGACTCTGACCTTTATGGCTTCTCCAGAATATAACATCTAGAATGGATGACTGCACTCTGACAATAATTATGTGCTATATAAGAAGTGTCTCTCAAACTTTGGAAAATGTATGACTATGATTACATGAGAGCTTGGCAGCGAACATTAAAGCTTTTCTGTCTATAATGTACAGGTACAGGTCTTTTTCGCTTAGTTTTCACAGTGACTGTGTGTTGTACTGGGCAAGTGCAAAGACCGGTTGTCCTCCCTTTTTAGGCTACACCCCTCTGACAGACTTGGCCTTTTGACAACTCTAGAGCTACAGTATGTGAAACAGAGCCATGAGAACATGTGCAGTCGACAGGCCTCCTCATTTGAAGGGTTGTATTTCAAGGGTTGACTTATGCCTACGGTATGAATTAGAATTTGCTATAGGCTGTCAGTTTGTTTTGCATTACTGAAGTCACAACATTTAGACGACAGTGTTTTCTGTTTGCCCAGCTCAGCTATTATGCAAACAGGGATTATCACATTTGGAAAGCGTATGGGAAGAATCCCATCTGCTCCATTTTCTACTTCCTCTGAATCATTCCAATTGCAGAAGTCTATTTTCTTTTCAAAACATACTATGATTCGTCTGTCATTTCAAATTAAGGAACTCTTTGTTCTAATTGACAAGGCATCACAAATGTAGCTCTTTGGCACAGTTGCCCATGGCTAAACCGAAATATGAAAATCACTCCCATAATCCCATAAACTTGGGGGCAGTGTAAATCCCAGCCAGTGACTTGAGCCCTGCATTGTGAATGGGCTCTACTGCAGTCTGCTGAAAGCCTGTTATTATTAATTCATGTGTGTGGCGAGACATTGGTGTGGGTCAGTGACTGCAGACTGACGAAGCTGTTTACTCTGTGGAAGCTTGGGGGCAGTGTAAGACTGAGGCTCTGTCATTATCATCTTAGGAGGACCCCACCCTATACACAGCTCCACTAGCCAATCAGATCAGCCAAATGGTTCTGCTTTATTTCTTCATTGAAAGAAAAACTGAAGACAGTTCAGGCTCGGAGTCAAACAAATTCAGCCTGAAACAATCCACTCTGAAGTTAGCCAAGGCAGATAAAGGTTACATTGTTCGATATTCGGTAGGCCACACTGAAGCCTTCGCCAGGAGCCTGATCCTTAGAGACATACACAATTCAGCTGTTAGGTCTCTCAGAGACATGTTAGGTATGTGGGAGTGGGTGTGGGTGGAGTATGACCACTGTGCTGAGCTGCTGCTGCTGCTGCTGCTGCTGCTGTGTGTGTGTGTGTGTGTGTGTGTGTGTGTGTGTGTGTGTGTGTGTGTGTGTGTGTGTGTGTGTGTGTGTGTGTGCGTGCGTGTTACTGACAGCTGACGCAGGGATGTGGTCAGAGCTTCGGATGCGTCTAGTCAGCAGATGAAGGCCATGCCCGATTGGACATTTGGATAATGAGTTAACGAGATAAAGCCTTTACACAAAAGGCACTTCCTGGATATGTTGTTCCTGGCATGCTGCAGTTCGTTGTCGTCAAGTAAACAAACGTTGATTTACTATGAAAAGTAAACTAACTTCTATTGACTATGAAAACATATGCTACAACACAGCCTTAAGCACAGCTTAATGGATCAATGTTTTTATTTTTTTATTTTATTAAAATTTTATTAAATTAGAACTTCTTCACTGATTAGACAGTATATAGTATGGCCTCTTTATAGGCATAAAGTCTTCTTACTATCTCATAATGATCCTGATTCATTATCAGCCATTTGGAGCTAGTAAAAAAAACACAAAGACCTAACATTCTCAAGGCATTCTTATATCAAGGCATTATAAAGGCTTGTACAGCACACTCCTATAACAAATAATAACACATTATACCTGTTGACTTTCAGTAAAGTCTTACTGAATAATCTATATGTGGGGGGACATGCAGCGTTCGGCCTGTAGAGGGAGCTACAGGACCGTGGCCAGGGTGGTGTTGGAGCAATTCCTCACAGGGCTCCCGGCCCGGACCGCCGCCTGGGTCCAGTACCACCGGCCCCAGGATCTCGCGGCCGCCGTTACCTTGGCGGAGGACCATCTCTCCCTCCCGCCGCAGGAGCCCCGACGACCAACCCCGGCCCCGCACCAGGGGGCGGGGGTCCGGCGCCCGGACGGAGCCTCGCTGACGTAACCCTGGCCACGGTCCTGTAGCTCCCTCTACAGGCCGAACGCTGCATGTCCCCCCACACTATACTTACAGGAAGTAGAGTAACAAGCAAATAGAGATGCAGGCACACAGAAAACAGATCATGATCCCGGTGGGTAAGAACTCCTGGGGTCCCGGTGCCTCTACTACTTCGCCAAAAAACGTCATGTTGCACACATGACAAGGAAAAGTTGCAGTCCAGACCTACGGTGGTGATGTATTTACTCACTCCAAAATGCTAAGAGACCCCAAAAATACCGTGGCTGCCCTCCTGAGGGGCTCATTGTTCGGGTCTAACCTCTCATCGTCTCTCCACCAGCGACGCTCTGAGGGCAGCCCCTTCATCTCGTGCCTTTTGTAGGAGTCATTCAATCCGTGTCTCCCTTGACCTTGTGCCATGCAATATTCAGGGCCTCTTCTCCTCTGGCTCAGCTTCCATTCCTGGATCTGGTGTCGCTGCCTCTCAGACTGGTTGGAAACAGGGACAGTTCAGTTAGTGCTGTTTGAATACATAAATAACACCTCAGTGCTTGATTGTATAACACACAAGCTGTTTGCATCGTACTGTACTGTACCTGTGTCTCACATGAAGAGATGATATGGTTCATCATGACTCCACCAGCGTTGGAACCAGAGGCTAATGGGGTGGTAGGGAAACCTCTCTGTTCACGGTGGCTCATCAAACTGGAAGGGGATACCTGCAATGGTAATGACACCTTAACATCCTCCATTCCATGAGGAAGGCTGTCTTACAACTATCAAGAACACATGCATGTGCACATGCTATACGCACATGCTATACGCACACACACACACACACACACACACACACACACACACACACACACACACACACACACACACACACACTCATGTGCACACACACACCTGCTTGGGACATGCCCTTTGGAGCTGGTCCCTCAGGGCAATTAGATGTTGTTGCTCATCATCTAACCTCTTCAGCTCCCTTTGCTCCTTCGACAGCCTTTGCTTCAAGTACATCTCTTTGGCACAAAGTCTGTTGTAAGCTGTCAACGTTTGGGAAGTGAAGTTACAGTTTATATGTTTAGAATGTTAACATTTGAATGTTATAGTGTCATAGATCATTAGACTGCTCTTTGTGTAATTTGTTTACTAAAGCCCTTAAAGGCACAGCAGCACCCCTGTAATATCCACCACTATTGTGTGTTAGACACTGTGATGTAGTGACTCAGCGTTACCCATCTTTTCTGTTAGGTCAATGCTATTTGCATTAGGTTTTACTCAATCCGTGGTGTTCAGGGTTTACCCACTTGTTTAAAAAATCTGATTTAAAGATGGCATAAATGTGTACTTCGCTCTATGACCTGTGAGAGGCAGCAATGTTTCTAAAAGTGTCTAAGCCGCTATATCAGTAGGCTATCAACCTGCACACTATGATAGGCTAATATTAAAGACCAAAAACTAAGTTTTAAGCGAGAAGTTATGGGTTGTCAAAAGCCGCAAAAGACAGGAAATTATAAATGAGCACCACCACCCATAACTTCACCTTTGCACTAACAAGGTTTTCCAGCGCACAGCTTTGAAAATGTGTTATCCGAGGGTTTGGGAACCTTATATTCATTTAACAGCACACTTCGTCGTTAATTATTCATTACATATCCAGTCCATTTGGTGTTATAATTTACAACAACCACAAGATCAACCAAGACAAGGTTTGCATGGTCAACTGTTTGGCAAAAGAGGGAAACAAATGTGATGACAGCGAACTTCGTTTGTTGCCCTCTATCGGCCTCTGGTGGACACATTCTGAACAACAAGACGTTGTTGTGAAACGAGATCTGCAATTTAAGCTAATTATACTATTAAATGTCCATGTAGGCCGATGTTTGTCGTGTATCTGAAAGAAAGGCAAAGTTCTCATACATAATCCGAGCACCAATGTGTACTTTAATTAAAATTAAGTAATTTTGTTTCAGAATTAGTGTTGAATAATAACCTAGATTATATATATCTATAGGGACTGATAGAATTAAAACTCATAACTTTATTCTGTAATCCATGATCTGCATGATCAATGCATCTCACACATTAATTGTGAGTTATACAAGCATTGTGATTGGCCAAGAAGCATTTCAGCTATAACGATATCCACAATATCAGCACAGCTACCCCAGCCTTGCAAAATGTATACAGCAAACTCAAGATATCGTAGCTTTTTAAAATATTTCAATAAATAGACTGCCAGGGGCCTCACAGCACATTTTGGGTCATTCAGGCTAACCAAAATTGGCTCACTAACTCCTTTTGTGACATACATTCAGCCCGGCATTACATTGAGATGTTAAACTGAACAGAAAGTGTTTTTCTCATACTCAGGACACAGCTAGAGCCTGTTGAGGAGTGGCAGTACCGATGTCATGTGCTGCACTGTGAATTTCAGCCCGTCACCCACCTAGGAGGTTAATCCAGCTATGCTCATGTGTCATTAAAACAGGAGTAGTCCCATTAAAATGCCTTCACATTGGAACAACTTCCACTCTGCATCTCCATGTTTTGGAAGACGCACCCTTCCCCTCACAGTAAAAGCTCCTAAGAAAAGAAACCAGTACACTTCAGGATTTGTTTTTTTAAAAGTGATTCTTTTTATTTTACACAGCAGGACACCTTCCTTGGCAGGCAAGGCCAATCTTTGAATACTGAAAATGGCCAGCCAAGGCTTGACATAGCTTTGGGTATGAGGACACTGCATTCAAATCTAGACATCACTGGATCCAATTGGAGCCCTTGCTGTAGGAGCTGTGGGTACAATGAGGCAATTAAAATGAAGAAAAGGTACTTTTCATTTGTAAAGTGATTCAAAGCCTTGATGCATCATACCCTTTTGTGCCTGATCCAAAGACTGGCTGGTAGCCAGGCTGGGGCTGGAAGCTGCTCTGGGGCTTGGGCTGGAAGCTGGTCTGGGGCTTGGGCTGGAAGCTGGTCTGGGGCTTGGGCTGGAAGCTGGTCTGGGGCTTGGGCTGGAAGCTGGTCTGGGGCTTGGGCTGGAAGCTGGTCTGGGGCTTGGGCTGGAAGCTGGTCTGGGGCTTGGGCTGGAAGCTGGTCTGGGGCTTGGGCTGGAAGCTGGTCTGGGGTTGGGGCTGGGGCTTGTAACCAGATTGTGTGTTACTATTAAAGCTGCGTGGGCCAAGACCACCTTTGCTCTGGAAGCTGCTTTGAGGCTTGGGCTGGAAGCTGGTCTGGGGCTGGGGCTTGTAACCAGATTGTGTGTTATTATTAAAGCTGCGTGGGCCAAGACCACCTTTGCTCTGGAAGCTGCTTTGAGGCTTGGGCTGGAAGCTGGTCTGGGGCTTGGGCTGGAAGCTGCTCTGGGGCTTGGGCTGGAAGCTGCTCTGGGGCTTGGGCTGGAAGCTGCTCTGGGGCTGGGGCTTGTAACCAGATTGTGTGTTATTATTAAAGCTGCGTGGGCCAAGACCACCTTTGCTCTGGAAGCTGCTTTGAGGCTTGGGCTGGAAGCTGGTCTGCGGCTTGGGCTGGAAGCTGCTCTGGGGCTTGGGCTGGAAGCTGCTCTGGGGCTTGGGCTGGAAGCTGCTCTGGGGCTTGGGCTTGTAACCAGATTGTGTGTTACTATTAAAGCTGCGTGGGCCAAGACCACCTTTGCTCTGGAAGCTGCTCTGAGGCTTGGGCTGGAAGCTGCTCTGAGGGTGGTAGCTGCTCTGGGGATGGAAGCTGCTCTGGGGATGGAAGCTGCTCTGGGGCTTGGGCTGGAAGCTGCTCTGGGGCTTGGGCTGGAAGCTGCTCTGGGGCTTGGGCTTGTAACCAGATTGTGTGTTACTATTAAAGCTGCGTGGGCCAAGACCACCTTTGCTCTGGAAGCTGCTCTGAGGCTTGGGCTGGAAGCTGCTCTGAGGGTGGTAGCTGCTCTGGGGATGGAAGCTGCTCTGGGGATGGAAGCTGCTCTGAGGCTTGGGCTGGAAGCTGCTCTGAGGGTGGTAGCTGCTCTGGGGATGGAAGCTGCTCTGAGGCTTGGGCTGGAAGCTGCTCTGAGGGTGGTAGCTGCTCTGGGGATGGAAGCTGCTCTGGGGCTTGGGCTGGAAGCTGCTCCGGGGCTTGGGCTGGAAGCTGCTCTGGGGCTTGAAGCTGCTCTGGGGCTTGGGCTGGAAGCTGCTCTGGGGCTGGGGCTTGTAACCAGATTGTGTGTTACTATTAAAGCTGCGTGGGCCAAGACCACCTTTGCTCTGGAAGCTGCTTTGAGGCTTGGGCTGGAAGCTGGTCTGGGGCTGGAAGCTGCTCTGGGGCTTGGGCTGGAAGCTGCTCTGGGGCTTGGGCTGGAAGCTGCTCTGGGGCTTGGGCTGGAAGCTGCTTTGAGGCTTGTAACCAGATTGTGTGTTACTATTAAAGCTGCGTGGGCCAAGACCACCTTTGCTCTGGAAGCTGCTCTGAGGCTTGGGCTGGAAGCTGCTCTGGGGATGGAAGCTGCTCTGGGGATGGAAGCTGCTCTGGGGCTTGGGCTGGAAGCTGCTCTGGGGATGGAAGCTGCTCTGGGGCTTGGGCTGGAAGCTGCTCTGGGGATGGAAGCTGCTCTGGGGCTTGGGCTGGAAGCTGCTCTGGGGCTTGGGCTGGAAGCTGCTCTGGGGCTTGGGCTGGAAGCTGCTCTGCGGCTTGTAGCCCGTTTGGGGCAGAGGCTTAAGACTGTTGGAGGCACCACTCTGAGAACTACTTGGGCCATAGCTAAAGCTTGAATCATGGCTGATATATGGAGACTCATAGCTATTTGAGGCAACCCCTCTGTGATCATAGTTTTGGCTGCTAAAGGGGAGATTATCACCATAATTTCCTCCTAGGGCCCATCCAGATCTGTGAGCTAAAGACAAGAACACAATTATTCCCACCACCAGTTTTGCACACATTAATAAGCTGATCTGTTTAGTCTAAATGGAGCCAGTCTTACCATTCTCTGCTGTAGCATGACAGTGGCCAAAAGCTAACAATGACAGCAAAGTAATCCTAATGGGAAAGTTCAAAGTTCACAAGACACATCAATGCAAGTACACTTAACAATGGATCTAACACATCAGACAGTGATTGAAATAATCAAGAGAATGTACCTCATACAAAATTCCACAGCTTTTGCCATACTTCCGTTTAGACCAGACTACAACAGAACCTGAGTCCAACTGGCACCTTCCAAGTAACCGTAAACAGTGTCTTGCCACACCACCTTGTACCATGTGAAGGAACTGTGCTCTTCTTATACCTTTACTTTGTGCCGTTCATGACACAAAGCTCTGGGCCAAGCTCTGGGGCCCTGGTTGATTAGGTAGATTGAGAACAGCTTCTAAGAAGGAGGAATTAACTAATTAAACAGGCTATCAATTAAGTGTTCAATGATGGCCATCTTCAACAGCAATGTCTTCTTTTTGTTGAAGTCTGTAATCGGTCGTGTTTTCTCTCTCCATTGGTTTGGTCTTGAAATGGTTTGTTTACTGTAATCTATTGCATGCGTTATGTAGGGTGCAACATTTGACTGCTTTCATAAACTAGGCCTAAGTAAACTGCTTTGATAAACTCAATACTTTAAGGTGTGCTTCAAATGAAGATGATCATAATGCTAGAATTCCATGTTTTATGACATTGCATTTAGTGAAGTAATGGTTTGCAACTCTACAATCTCTGGGTAATAGCAGTGTACAGCTCAAAAAAAAAACATGTTATTGCATTGTTTATCAGCGTTATTCATTTAAAATGAATCAGAAATGTTCCCCTCGCTGGCCATCATTTACCAAGTTGACCATACAGTACCAGTCAAAAGTTTGGACACACCTTGCCAAGAGTGTGCAAAGCTGTCAGCAAAGCAAAAAGTGGCTACTTTGAAGAATCTAAAATATAAAACATATTCTGGTTTGTTTAACACTTTTTTGTTTACTACATTATTCCATATGTGTTCCTTCATAGTTTTGATGTCTTCAATATTAATCTACAATGTAAAAAATAAGAAAAAACATTGAATGAGAAGGTGTGTCCAAACTTTTGACTGGTACTGTATGTGATTTTACTGACTTTTTATTGTGAAAGATGTAATGCTTCTGACCCTGTCCCTGTATCTCCACTTCTCCCCACATCCACTCCATCTCTCCCTTCCTCTTCCTCTTTCATCACTCTCTATCTACATCCTTCCGTCCCTTCCCTCATTCTTTCCCTCTCTCAGGTGAGTTGTTGGATGAGACCGTAAGGTGTGTGACTTATCTGAATGTGTTGGAACTGGGGATGCACTGTGGTTCCTCCTAAGTCAAAATATTGTGTCTGCTGCCCCCTGCTGGTAGACTGACCACAGTGGAGCTACCTCCACTGTGGTCAGTCTACCAGCAGGGGGCAGCAGACACAATATTTTAAAGAAGCTGCTCTGGGGCTTGGGCTGGAAGCTGCTCTGGGGCTGGAAGCTGCTCTGAGCCTTGGGCTGGAGACTGCAGACTCTCAGGTAGTTTTAACGACTACATTTGGATCCCCTCCATCTACTATTGCTTAGCTTGTTGAGGTTAGATAGATATCGATAGATGTTATATTTCTATATGTAGAACCACAATGGTATAACAGGTAGATGGGCTCCAAAGCTGTGAAGGGTGTTTAACTCAGCCATTTTGTTCATACATATTTGATGCTGTTTCAACAGATGAATCAGGTATGATTTTATCATAATGTAATCATATCTTATCAGTTAAAATTGTCTTGAAACATTTGTATGCCACAAAAAGGAAAAGCCAACAACAAAGTATTCTGATGCATGACTTTTTTTAATTCAGTGGAGACAGACATAATATGTATCTTAAAATCATACTGTATTAATTGGATGGATTAACTACATTGTGAATGCACCATTGAAACAACTAAAAGTCCTCAATAGGTCAAACTGTTTCCTATTTCACACTGGTTCTGTGCTAGGGGTTCTGTAAAAAAAAAAAAAAAAAAATATATTCTCCAATTTTACATAAAGACAGGCTATGTGACAGCAGGGAGCTTAGCTGGAGAGGCTAGGAGGTTAAAGGTCACTTGGTTTGGTTTGGCAGAGGAGTGGCAGCGGTAAGGGACATAGAGAGCGCACTGACTATTCATTCCAGGGTTCCAAGGGAGTTAATACACTGGTCCAAGGGTGTTTATCAACTGGTAGGTCACGTCAGCTCAATCAGTGTTCCAGAGGGGCAATCAGTGTTCCAGAGGGGCAATCAGTGTTCCAGAGGGGCAATCAGTGTGTTCATGATTCCGGAAACTTCCGGAGGCATGGTTTCCTCTTTTCTTATTCGTCTTCTCCTCCACAAAGCATCAGCAGGGTTTTGCGGTAGTCCCCCGAGGCGTCACCCTGTGGAAGGGAAGCAGCTTTTTATGAATAACTAAAACAAAGATTGGCCACAGCACACACAAGTAAAGGGGGAACGTATAAAGTCTTGGTTTTACTGAGATCAGATGGGTAAGGTAACATTATTTTTTAAGTTATTTCTTTCAGAGGCTAGCTCTGTGTAGCTGAATGTCCTGCACCAACTGCACAGCGTGGAATTATCAACTCAGTAACATCAAACAGACACAAGAGGTTAGTGGACAGACATGTTTAGGATGCAAGTATCCGTAACAAAGACACACACAGTAGACAGTACAATGAAGCATTTTAATAGACATAAATTAAATAACTTACGACCATAGTTTCTACCTTGATGAATTCATGGAGGGAGGTTTCATGAGTGTCCTTGAACTCTTTGCGAATATTGAAAAGGTCAATTTCGCTGCGAGTAACCATGATGCGGATCAGTGCCCTGTCATCTGTACCCATGCCCTAAAAAGAAGATCCCCATTAGCTGTTACCATAGCAATAGCTACTCTTCTTCAGTGATGCAGAATCACAATACAAAACAATCAAAGATTGTCGAGACAGTCCAATACAGCTAAACCCCCTTCACCAGCATTTAGATAGCATCCGTAATTGCTGTAGCTAGCATGATCTGCTATCCAGTGGGATAAGACTGGGCAGAAACCAGTGAACACCATTAAAATGTGAAGATACAAATAGATCTACCTTCATTGCTTTGTACAACCGGTCAGCAAAGTAGAGGGGCTGGTTCTTTACACTGCAAACTGCAGAAGGAAAAGAGACAGAGGTAGGACTGAGAATATGAAACAGACTCAATATTTTTCCATACCCAAACATCAATTTTTCATCAATAGCCTCTGCTCAACTCAGGGACCGAGGGACAAAGTGACTTTGTAAAACCTTACCAATGGCATACATGACACGTTTAACATCTCCCGACATCTCCTTTTTGATTATCTGTTCAATATCCTTGTTGGTGCATCTGACGAATTCTTGGAACACTGCAAACAGAAATGACATGTCAGACATGGAGGGTTCACATTCTATATTTTAAAAAAATATTTTTAAATATTTTTTCAAATAGTTGTATTATTTCATACTGCCTACACAGTAGTAGGCGATACACATATGACCACAAAATCCACAGCAGCAGTACATTTAACACCGCACAATGCCTCTTTCACGCTGTAATTCCTCTGCCTTCATTCTCACCTCTCCTCAGGTGGGGGAAGCTCCTGGTACACAGGATACTCATGAACTTCACCTCCATATCACTAGACTCGTCATTGAGTGAGTCTGCAAGTTCCTGAAAAATACAACAACTAGTCATTCCAACCTCTTTCTCCATTACGGTAAACAGGGAGGAGGAGACAGAGGTACTGTATAGCATGTTGTCATCCTGATGTACTCACCTGGGCGTCTTCATTAGCTCTATCAACGTCTGCTGGACCCTCCTCTCTCGCCCCCTGGGGAGAGCAAGGCATGTTAGATAATGTCTCAGACTTGCAGCATGTACAGTAGGTTGGTCCTCTGTGGCTCAGTTGGTAGAGCATGGAGCTAACAACGCTTAGGTTGTGGGTTTGATTCCTGCTGGGACCATATATACTGAAATGTATGCACTCACTGCAATATAAGTCGCTTTGGATAAAAGCGTCAGCTAAATGGCATATATTATTATTATTATTATTATTATTATTATTATTATTATTTATTGGTATAAAACATTTAAAGATGGCTATTTACAGTATGAAAATACCGCTCAGTGTTCAGGAATCAGTCTAGTCCTCTTGTTTAAGTGTAGGCCTATGGCAGCCTTCCTTTAGCTTGAACATAGTCCCATTTATTGCACGTGTCCTTCTATTGTACGAGGAGATAAACCTACTTGCACCAGGGAGACAAGGATCCGACAGAAGTGGCCTGAGGTGTCTGACTTAATGGCTTCCTCCAAGGACTCCTTGTAGCCTTCAAGACAAATTGAGTTAATTGAGATGCCGACGCAGACATTTAGGAGGACATAAATGGGATGAACATTTGCTGGAAGCCATAGATAGAGAGCATTTAGAAACAACAACAGGTCCCTTCAGTAGTCTGCATTAGGCCTCACCAAGCTCATAGGCATCATTCATAGCATGGATCTCCTCATTGCTCCTGGTGACCAGGATCTCAATCAGAGCGTGTTCATCTGTCCCGGCCCCCTGCCAAAACAGAGAGGGGTTAAGAAGAGAACACTGCATGCTGTATACGCCTCTTATATTAATACAATAATCTGAAGAATAGCAACATCAAACCATCGAAAATATATTGGCATACATTCTTGTTAATTTATTGGGTTTTTAAATGCTGAGATATCTGGATAGGAAATTCCTGCTTAGGTCAAAACTGTACATTCCAGGCTGAGTCAATTCTGGGGGGCATCTCAGTAGCTGCTTTATCTACTTGTCCCCTTTCCTACTGTACCTACACTGGTCAAAATGTTCATATCACCTTGACCTATCCTGTGTTTCAGATCACTTGGAGTGTGTGGAGAACTACCTCTCTCTCCATCTCTCCTAATACAGACCTTCTCCCCCTCTTTCTTCCTATCTCTCCCTCCTCTCTCTAACTTCCTGGGTTGATCACCTCATGCCAGTGAACCAGCAAGGAAGCTGCTTGTCGATGAGGCAATGTTTCAGTTTCAAAGGTTTGATTCATAGTTCATGTCAAATCTCACCCACACACTTGTGAGAACCTGTAGGCCGCCCGTTGTTTGGCAACATACTAGATATGTATCACTCAAAAGAGATGTACATCTCAAGATATCCATCTCCTCCTACCTCCATCGCTTTCTTCATCATTTTCGCGTCAAACTCTGCTGGGGTCAACATGAGAGCAATGACCAGCCTCTCCAAGTTCTTAGAGAGCTCTGACTTCAGGTCCTTCATCAGATCCTATGAGGGGGCCATATTGAACACAAAGTCAAAGGTTAACATCTAATCTTTGAGCATCTATAGCCGATGTGGGGTCAACGCTCTGGCATAAAATGGCTGCCATGCATCACCCACTCACTGGGATTATATCATCTCATTCCAGCCCACACATTGGTAGTGGAAGAGGTGATGAGGTTCCTTCCTTACACTGTGAATATATTATCATTATTTTGGTCTATGGAGGAAATTGTTAGAGAAACTTTAATACAATCTAAAAAGGATATGGGTATTATTGTCTTATGTCTCGTCTTCAAGGATTTCTGTCTCAGTTTTGGAGATGTCTGTCTTACCCTGCCCAGGAGTGATTTGAAGGCCTGTCTGATCTCCTGTCTCTGCTCGTTACTTCTCTGTGCAATTATGTCAATGATGATGTCTTCATCCGTACCTGTAGAAATGGCAGGTAAACCTTTTCATCTTCATTTACCTGGGAAGTCCCATTAAGGCCAAGAAGGCAACAAAAGCTAAAACAGACACATAATGACAATACAAACTAAACTAAGAACAGAGGGCAGAACAACAGACTATATCCTTCACTATTACAGTAAGTGTATGCTGTATACTGTATACGTATGTATACAGTAAGTGTATAGAAAGTGAATATGTTTACAATAAGAGGTTGCATACCAAAGCCTTTCATTGCTTTCCTCAGATCTTGAGCATCACTGGAGGGGTCAAATTCTCTAGCAGGACGAATGGTTGGTCTTAGCTGAGGTAGAGAGAGGACAGAGGACAGAGGACAGAGGACAGAGATGAAATTAGACATTCATGTGAACTCACACACGAACACACACACACACACACACAAATCTCTCACTCACACACACACACACACACACACACACACACACACACACACACAACCCTCCTTCTAGAATTTCAATATGCTGGAGCCAAAGGGTCACAGAACTAAACATGCACAGGTCTGCAGCACAGGCAGGTACAAAATGTCAGCCTTTGTTTTGTCACTGAAACATTTGTCTTGTGTCATTATTGTTTAATTATTTCATAACAACACATAAAGCCAGTTTGAGGGGGTGATGTGCCCTGTAAGGGTCAGAAGCCATGACACAAACGATATAAGAAGGAGGGTGGAGGGGGAGACATCAGTCCTACCGCCCTCCTTGAGATCCCATTCCCCCGATGGGCCAAACGACTGATCTCTCTGTGAGGAAGACCTTAGAAATGTGTTAATGCTGTGTTGTCATATGAATAGAATTGATAGGATGAGGTCTCATTGGTTCTCCTTACTAACAGCTGTTAATTTAAATACTATGGTTGGGAGTTGGGTATGAAAAACAGATTGTAGACGACAGAGTTTGTCTCTAATGTGTTCTGGTCGGAGGTCCCAGATGTTGATTTGTGAGTACAGTAACAGATCATACGGTCTGTCGTTTATGTGTGTGTCTCTCTCTCCTTCCCGCTCTACCTCTCTCTCTTTCTTTCATTTACCATGAGAGTAAAATGTAACATTTCTCTATGATGTATTTGCCTTGTAGTGATTGTATAAGTTCCTTTCCTGCCCTAATCAACACAAACTCAACAATTCGTACACGGTGTTTATCACCATGTTATAGCCAACCCTTTCGTGTTATAACTGGCAACCAATAAGGCCCGAAAGGGGAGAGCTGAAAAACAACTAAATCAGATAATCAGAGAGTGAGACAGATAATCAGAGAGTGAGACAGGCTTTTGTTGCCCATTCACTGGCCCCTCGGGCCCAGTTTGGACAGGGCATTGTAACAGGAACTGGCTGTATTTCAGCACTTTAATTTGTGAAATGAACAGCATTCTGATCCTATCTGGGAGCAAACAACGGTTCTGCTATGGAGGGGGAAAGCGCAAGGCAGAGTTATCGGCGCGTGTTTGAGGCACAGCGAGGAACAGGTTGTTGTTAGGGTAATTCGATGCATGCCACTGTCAGGCCGAACATGCAATGACATCTAGGGTGGAAGGAGAGGGACTGAACCTGGACTTTGGTCATGGCACTTATTTCCCACATCTTGTAGGCTATCTGAGCAGCTTCAGGGAAGAACTCTCCAGCTAAGCTGAAACAACCAATTTAACAACAGTAAGTCAAACTCAATACACCCTCGACACACACCCAAAGAGTACACAGTATCTAAACATACTCTGTTAACTTACTTGATAATACATATAATTCAAGATACACTCAACGTTACGTCATTTGTCGTTGCTTAACAGTCTGTCTGCTCCAGCAATAGACCAAAGAACCCTGCAGTAGTCTATGTAGCCCTCCTAACTGGCCAGGAGGTACAGTATGGACAGTACCAGTCAAAAGTTTGGACACTCCTTCTCATTCAATGGTTTTTCTTTATTTTTTAAAATTATTTTCTACATTGTAGATTAATATTGAAGACATCAGAACTATGAAGGAACACATATGGAATTATGCAGTAAACAAAAAAGTGTTAAACAAACCAGAATATGTTTTATATTTTAGATTCTTCAAAGTAGCCACCTTTTGCTTTGATGACAGCTTTGCACACTCTTGGCAAGGTGTGTCCAAACTTTTGACTGGTACTGTATGTATTTTTGCAAAATGTCTACTCATTCTGAAACTATGACAATATTTCTTATTTCTCTCCCTTTTTAGAAAGCTTTAGGTTTCAATTTCTTGAATGTTTCCTAAGTAAATGTTTTCTTGGATCTGCCAATGGATAATACTCAAAGGTGGCGAACTGTCGCCCCTATCTGGTCCCTATGGACTGCTACAGCACACATCTATAACACTAACTTACTCATCATCTCCTCCACACAGGTTGAGCAGAGTCCTCTTGTAGTCCCCTGATGTGTCATCCTGTTGGATTGAATAACATACAGAACACACAAGAGAACTCAGAGGGTAAGATGGACAGTATGGTATTTAGTAATGTACAGTATTCAATACCATAAAAAGAAAACCTTCATTTTCGTTGACATCAAGGCCGAATATGAAGCAAATGTACAACACTTTAATATCCATTTTGATTTGATATGTTTTGTTTTTGTTTTGCATCTAAAGGGGTAAAAGGAGGTACTGTTAAATCTATGGATTTGAGAGAGCTTTCTCACCTGAATCATGTTATACAGTGACTTCTCGTATCGGAGACGGAAGCATTCCCGAATGTCCAGCATGTCTATTTCGGAGCGACAGATCATGATCCGGATCAGAGTGTTGTCAGCTGTGCCAAGACCCTGGAGAGATGGAAGTGTGAGACAACACCTCAGTCAGACACTAGAGGGCGCCGAAAGGGATGATGTTAGCACTACAAGCCCAACCTGAGGCCTTACCCCTTACATGGTCTGAAGGGACCAGCTATGGATACATTTCTTACATCTATCTGGCTGTGACGGAGCACAGACTGGGCTGAAGAGTTATTTTTGGACTGACTGCTGCTGAGTAGATTTACCTTCATCGATTTGTAGAGGCGCCTGGCAAAAAACATAGGGACGCTCCTGATGCACTGGACTGTGGGAAACACCAAACAGCATTAACGGGTCATTCATCATTAATCCTGCAGCACAAATGCAGTTCAAAAGGCCCAGTTGTTTTTTTGTTTTTTTGAATATGTTTTTAGGGCATTTCTGCCTTATTGGGATAGAGACAGTAGAGATTGACAGGAAGGATGGAAGAGAGGTGACATGCAAGATAGGTCGAGGGTCGGAATCGAACCAGGAACCTTGCGATTACGTGGTAAGCGCATTAGTGTACCCAGCACCCAGGCCCAGTTGTTTTTTGAAGCATGATCGCTACAGTGGACCTTGGTATTGGAGGGAGTCCACACGTACCAACGGCCAACATCAGTCGTTCAAAGTCCCCAGACAGCTCACTCTTGATGCTGTCCTCGATGGACTTCTCTGCTATCTTCTGGTATTCATCAAACACTGCATAGGAGAAGAAACAGAGGAAGAGAAGAGCCACTCATTTTCAAAACAATATTCAGTGAACGACTCACCGGCATTTAAGCATTGTCTTACGTGTACTTACACTGTTCTTATGTAACTATCATGTAAATAAACACCGTGGTTTTAGAACAGTTCATGTAAAGTGGGACCCTGAAGGGGAATGCATCAATTCTGCCCCCCTTCTTGAGATCCCTTCCCCTGATGGGCCAAAAGACCCTTCTCCCTACAAGCCGTACTACAGCCAGGGTCGTGTTAGGTGTGAGGCACTTGTAAATTGTCTCATGCAGATGTAGATGCCACACTCCCATGTTAATGAGAGTTCCTCAGACCTCGGTGTCACTCTGAGGACATGTGCCGTACTTACCCAGCTGAAGATGGGTCACACTGCGGTTTCCCAGCAGCATGATGAATACGGCCTCTTCAGTCCCCCACTGATCCTCCCCTGCAGCAAACAGATCCTGGGGGGGGGGGGGACAAACAGGGAGAGGAGGAGGAGGAAGATGACAGAAGGGTAAGAAGTCAGTCTGTTGTGAACTGCTGTTCAGCCGTATAGAATTAAGTATAGGATTAAGAGAAGGACAGGCACTCAAGGTAAATTAATATAAGCCGATATGTACAGTATGCCATTATACCATAGATACTGTGATAGAAATATTATTGATAGAACCATGTTTAGACAGACAGCTGTATGCTTATAACAATGTACGAGACGTGCCTGCCCTTATGGTGTGGCGAGCTGTGGAAATTTACTGAGTATTGTTGTTGGGCAAAACGGGGGTTGAAGGTTGGGAGCAGACTGCGGGAAACAGTCCTTGAGACACCTGTTATTGACACAGTGGGCTCCAAACCGGCAACATCCCTATCTTTGTCCTTGATTGTGTCCTTTAAGGAGGAAGGTTGCTGAGCTGCGTCTCAGAGATTTCACTGGACTTCTGTTTGGAGTGTCTCTCCGCTTGCAAGTGTAATAAACTCATATTGTGGCTTTAACAAGACCCTTGGCTCTCACTTTTGCTGAAATAAAATACTACAGTGGAGATTTCCACGACACTACTCAATGCATAAGATTCTCACCTGTGCATCCTGCTCCACTAGTTCTGCGTACACCACCCCTGGCTCCTCTCTGGTCCCCTGTTGGACCAGACCCAACCTCAAGTCACACTCAACAGACAAGAATCACATACAAAATCAACCTGATCTCCAGGTTCCATCACAGCGACATTGGATGGCACTGGAGTGTTATGAGGCCAATGGCGCTGACCTGCAGTAGAACTATCAGCATCTTCTTAAAGTGCCCTGAGGTGTCGCCCACAATGTCCTCCTCAATGTCACTGCCGTACGCTGGAGACAAACACGCCACATTCAATCAATCATCTTCATTGCACCAGTTTGCTTATAAATAATTTCTACAGCCAATAATTTTATAATTATATAATTTTAGCCATAATTCACTATGCACACCAGACAAAAACACAATGTAATAGTAAAAATGAGTTGACAAATCCATTGACAATAACGAATCTGAAAATCTCTACCTATGCAAATTTTGCAGATTGACAGAAAGGATAGGTGTTTTGGCATTTTGCTTGGTAAAAAGGATCTTACCATCCTTGTAGGCCTCAACCAGGTCCTGTATTTGCTGGTTGTTCCTGGACGCAAGGATTTCAATCAGGCATTTTTCATCTGTTCCACCCCCCTTTGAATTGAGCATCAGATTTAAACACAGCACCACCAGTTTGCTTATTCAACACTCATGGAACGTGCAACACTTTATTTTCCCATATAAAGGATTCTGGGAGCACCTGGACATTGTACAGGTGTTTTAACAAGGTATTTGCTTACTTTGACAGCATCATGGATTTCTTTGGCGTCGTGGTAAGCTTGGGGCCTCATCAAACTGACAATCAGACGCTCAAACTTGCCCGTCAATTCATACTTCAGATCATCAATCAGGTCCTGGTGAAATGCCGGTTGTGATTATGCATGTCAGTTATACACTTAGCCGCTCATGTGTCAAAATATCTGTACAGTATTTGCGGTAGAGTAGACAATATTGACTGAACAGACTGACTTCACCCCGTATCCCACTTGACTGAGGTGAGCATATGCATCTCTGTACCTGTCCGTAGCTGCATTTGTATGCTGCGATGATCTCCTGCCTCTGTGCATTGCTTTTAGCGGTGACAAGGTCTAGGATGGTCTCCTTGTCGCTGCCTGTAGATTGTGAGGCAAGCGTAGATTGCTTAGGACATGTCTTATATCTATCTCTCTATTGTTATCTAAAGCAGGGATGCACAACTCTCCACTTCTCAAGAGTTGCAGCGTCTGCTGGTTTTATGTTCTTGCCTTTGAATGAGCAATCAGTGGGCATTGCAGCCTGCAGCCTTTGAGGACAGGAATGGTGCCCCTCTTACCTACACACACAGGGGGCGCTGTGGTACTCACCAAGGCCTTTCATAGCATTGTAGAGAGCCTCGGCGTCAGCAGTGGCATCGAAGTCTGGAGCATCTGTTATCGTTCCGCGGAAACCCTGGAAGAGAATTAATTCACCCTTTATTCCCTTTACCAGGTCTAGGTTGATTGCGGACACGTCGACATTTACAACAACGACATGGGAAAGAGTCAGACAGGAGGTTTGGATGAGCAGTAGGAGGCTGGGGATGATTAGGTGGCCATTGGAGTAGGAATGGTTCTGGCCTCAAACAGGAGACTCTGTGTGTGTGTGTGTGTGTGTGTGTGTGTGTGTGTGTGTGTGTGTGTGTGTGTGTGTGTGTGTGTGTGCCTCTGGCCCCAACAGAGGGCTGACTGGTAGACAGCTGACACCTGTTTGCCCCTCTGCCTACAGCTGCCCCCACCATCAGATCAGCAGACAGCTACCGTGTGTGGGAGGAGCAGAGCTTCAGGTTACCATCCCCCCCCCACCCCCACCCCCACCACCCTCCCGACACACACACACACACACACACACACACACACTGGTCACTCATACTGCGGAACTGACCTCCAGAAAGCAGGGTGACAATACAAAAGGGTATCAATAGGGATGCAATTCATCAAACCAAACCGGTACCTTTGTTTGGCTGAATTCAATCTTGTGCTGTAGGTCTCAGAGGTTACAAGTTTAAAATATCGCAATGAAATATATTTGATCTAGCCTCGCCCCTGTCTTAAACAGCTTTGACTGCGGCTGTGTCAGAGATATTCCTGCTGCATTGGGGCATTCTGCCAATGTCCACTAGCCAAGTGGCCATTGCACATGCTCAGATATACAGTGCCTTGTGTAAGTAATGGAACAGTGAAGCATTGTTTCTTCTTTTGGCTCCACACTCCAAATGTTTGGATTTGAAATCAAACGTTACTGTGAGGTTCAAGTACAGACGTAGAGACATGACAGACATTACTGTCTGTAGAGACATTACTGACGTAGGGCACTGTACCTCTCCTACAGCATTACCACCAAGACCATCACCCGTCAGGACAGCTGGGAAGTTTCACCCCTGTAGCAACAGGACCAAAACAACAGGCCCCTGGCAACAGGCCCCTGGCAACAGACTTTTCACTAAACAAACGTTTCAACAAATTCCTCATCATGGCTAATCATATTATCTTGACATAATGTTATTAACAAGATTTCGGTTTCTCACATCCACAATGTGCTAGTCTGGGTGGCAGACTGATGTAGCCATGTTGTCCTTATGTGACCTAACAAGGCAAGGTAGCAATGTATGAATGTTTAAAGGAGAACATGGATGCACGTACTCATGCTACCAGTGAGAATAGATCCACAGGACAGGGACAAGAGGTCAGTAGCATAGAGATACAGTCACAGGCCTGCCATGTGTCATCAACAGCGGTCCTACTAATGTGTGTCTGTCGGTGACACGTTCAGGTATCCAATAGGTAGGAATGACACCCTACCCTCACTGCTGCGTTTACAATGGAGGGGAAGACACATAGCCCGAGGGAGAGCCTGCCCTCAATGAATAATTAAGAAATAATAAATGAGAGGCCATGTGTTCGGACATTACCATGGCTATGACATGGTGGCGTAGTGGCGTAGCTCACCACAGCTATGATCAAAATGTCAGAGCACATGGCCTCTCATGTGTTACTGCTTTTATACTACCAGCCTTAAAAAGCAAGATTCATTCTCAAACATTCAATTTATCAATTCATCAATCAAACCATCACTACCTCTGCCCCCCCCCCCCCCCCTCGGAACTATACCTCAGCGCTACCCCCCCCCCCCCCCCCCGTTCAGTCACATTGCTCACTGCACATTTACACTCCTATACCACTACTCTTGTTACCATCACTACCTCTGCCCCCCCCCCCCCCCCCCCAGAACTATACCTCAGCGCTACCCCCCGCCCCCCCCTGTTCAGTCACATTGGTCATTGCACATTTGCACTCCTATAACACTACTCTTGTTACTGTCAATGTTGCTGCTATTCACTTTACCACCTTATGTCATTGTTTCTATTATTATTATATTATTATAGTATTACATTGTTGATTGTTTGATTGTTGCTGCTGCATTCGATGCATGTGACAAATTTGATTTGATTAGAATTTTTCGGTTTGATCAGAACAAGCATCTGACACGTGTTATTGTTATTGAATAAAATGAACACTGAACATCCCCAAAGAATAAAATCAATAAATATGATACAATCTTTCTCTCTGTGGTGTCGTCGTTCTGTAGCTTACATATTGCGTTGAAAAGATCAAACAGAGACAAGGAAATGTCATCCACTTACCATTCTTATATTTGCTCTTCAGTCACAAGGGGATGCAGGAATCGATGGATTGAATCCTAAACCTGAAAGACATTGTGAAGTGAGACGAGAATGGAAGACACAATAACACAAGAAGCACATCCATGACTGTTCATACTGTTCATATTGTTTATACTGTTTATACTGTATATTTTTTAGTACTTCTATTTTATTTTATTCTATTTTAAAACTTATTGTATTGTTGCACTACTCTGTGGCACTGTCACTTTTGCATTTCACTGTATACTTGTATGCACGTGACAAATAAAGAATCTTGAATCTTGAATCTTGACATGCCGTTGTAAATGCTACTCTGATTAACATGAAATGATATGCTACAATGGAAGAGTGTCAGAGCATGATGACATTCTGAGGGACAATACACAATGTGATGAAAAGACAGTCGTTTATCTATTATTGAATGAGGAAGTCAAGTTTCTGCTCATTCAGCTCAACAAAGCACGGACCAGGGAAGACAGCATCAGTAGATACTGTTTCTCTGAGTCACTGCTGAGCTTGCAGCACGTTCTTACAAAGATTGTGCTGAGCCACACATAGCATTATGGCTATATTGTAAACCACAGCTTATATCAGAATAATCCTAGATAGGGGACAATCATGCAGCGGAAAGCCACAAGGGGACCAACGAGGCCATTTTGAATTGAATCACTTGACCTGACATTTACCCAAAGATGGTGCTTTGGTGGAAAACCTACTGTTGGCTTAAGGCCCGGATGTTTTGGCTGCTCCTTTGCAGATCTTACAATGTATCTATTCACAAAGGTAACGCATCTGGAGAGGAGAAAACAGGAAAGGAGTACATCTAATGAGGACAAATCTAGTTTGACAAAGATTTAGCCAATACAGCTCTCTTTCACACTCTTTTTGGACTATTATGTGACACCATTTATGCCCAAACATAGATGCAAAATATTGCTAATTAAGTCATTCATAATATAATGATAAGTCTACAATTCATATACAAATGTAGTGGGCATTCAAGGGGAGATTTTTTCACCACTCTAAAGCTGCATCTCTCTTTTGGGTATTACATAAATTGTAGGATTTATAAACGTTTTCTTTACTAACATAAGATAGACTGATGTGAAAATCACCCATGCAACTGTATGCTATGAGTCTAGTTTGTTTAAGATACAGCAGTATGATTTGCCCAAAATAGCCATGCATGATTTACTTTAATGACAGATTCAAGGACTGAGACAGAACACGACCACACCCATATCTCCCCAAAAGTGATACTGTAAGCCTTTAAATTTATTCAAGTTAAGAATTTGACACATTCTGAAGTCAATAGTTTGAATAGCACACTTTGAAGTTGATAAGGATTAGCCTACACTTTTCAAATACACCTTTTGTACACCCTCTTTTCTTTTTAAAAAAAAAGGAAAAAAAGAAAGAAATCTCTCCCTTCAACCTAACGTGGCATTTGAAACTGTGACTTTGCTTTGTCATCCAAATGTCCAACTATGAATTGCAGGCTATTTCTAGGCTACTAAACCGTTATTCCCCAGGCTGCACGTGTGCATCAATAAACGTGGCATACGTTGGGAGTATGTTATGGAATAAAATCACCAATGTTTATGTTAAAATGAAACCCACCTGGTTTACTAAATGATTTTTCTCCAAATTCTCTCCAACCGCAGTCCTGCTGTCCTCTCTCTCCGGTGCGTTTCGTGAACTCCAGCTGTCCGCTTGCGTGTCTTCGGGTCTGACGTAATATATGCGGCGCTCGTCCGCGGCGTTGTCTTTTTCGGAGGGGGAACTTACAGAGGACAGATATTACGGTGAATTCACGATGATGTAAATACATGCAAGCCGCCCATGTTGCGTCGAGGCCTCTTTCTGTCAACTCAATATTTACATGTAGCTCCAGAAGCTAGCCATGGGCTTTTGCTCACAAACCACAAATCCATCAAGAATTTGCTTCTTCAGCCGAATTTCTGCTTGTGTGCAGCACTGTTGCAAAAGCAAGGACAGCAGCTCACTGTCTGGAACAATGTCCATTCGGTCACTGAATACCTTACCTGGTGACAGTTAAACCAACATGGCTATTTGATAATCATGTGGTACTGCACATTTGACACGTTTCTAACAAATGTTTCACTCATCATGAACTAGAACCTATTTATGACTCTCCAATATTGCACTCAGTGTTCCCATCCAGGGCTGAGAGCTTGTGCACCTGATACATCTCATGCTATTTGACAATGCAAACACACCCCTATAGCACAGTATAGTCATCCTGTAGTCTAGCTAGTCTATTTGTACATCCAAAGGCTAGACCTCTCTGGCATTCGAACATGAAACCGTTATGCATAGGCCTCTACCACAAACTACAATACTATCACCTCATGCACACGCAGTACTGGTACTGTGTAGGCTAATTGAGATAGCATTGCATATTCCACTACATCATTGTCTGAACTTTAGGTAGAGGAATAACTAAAGTGTGTGAGTTCATTAATGACTGTACCAGTGAGGAGCATGCTGGCACAGGCATGGGAGATTGTGCCTGCTCTATTTCTGTCCCTGCAGACGTCCATTCCAGTAAGAGGGTGAGGAATGTAGGGCTAGAGCTGACAGGGAGAGAGAGAGGGAGAGAGAGGGAGGGAGAGAGAGAAAGAGAGAGAGAGACAAAATCAGCCAGACATACACAGGGATAGCACATAGCAGACACCACTACATTTCATAGCTGGTGCGTGACTGTATCTACTCCTCTGCCAGCTATGTCAACTTTCCCAAATAGAGTAATGCTTCCCCCCGCTGTGACTCATCTACCACTACCTGCTACCACGACTACCCTGAAGTTACCCACACGGCTTCCTCTTCTTGCACCTCACAGCACAACCTGCTTTCATCTCAGTTGTGAAGAGACGCGTGGCATCGTGAACGTGATGACTGAGGGGTTATGTGCTGCACTCTACTGCTTTAAACGTGAATTACATCCAGAACATTTTTAAATTACATTATAAACTGAATAGTATGTAGTACAGAGTATGAGGGCCATGTGGAAAAAAAGAAAAGAAAAAGGTGATAAAGTGGTTTTACTTAGATTATTATTATTTTTTTGCATGGATAATACGTGAAAATCTCGACATTTTAAGAATAAAGTGGCATTATAACGAGAATAAAGTTGCAATAATGCAGTGCCCTCCGTAAGTAATGGGACAGCGAGGCATTTTCTTCTTCATTGTTTTTAATGACCAGTGGTCATCTCTGTATCTCTATCTCTATTAGGATGTAACATTTACCTTGTAATAGTTGTATAAGTATACGGTATTATACGGTATTATTAAAGCCTCATTTGATTCCTTCTATTTGACCTTTCTTGCATTATTCAGCACAAACTCAACAATCCTTTGCACATCGTGATAATTACATTGGAGTCAGATTATCAATATTAGATATGCTTTGCTATTAACAATATGTAGCCAAAAGTCTCTGCCAAACCTTCATGTGGAAACTGAAGTTAATATAAATGCTCTACATTATCATGTACCAGAGTGATTGCAAGAGGAAAGTTTGAAGAAAAAAGATCTGCCCAAGATTTACAGCATACCACCCTACCTTTATTTTTTTGGCAACTTTGATAATACCCCTCCCCAAAAATTAACAAGCTGTCTGAAATAGTCAATTATGCTTCACTGCATAGACTAATATAACATTAAACAGATGAATTCTCTATGTATTTGTCATTGTGTTGGGGTAGAAAAAATCGTATTGCTTGTCACACAGATATGTATCTATCTAACCATTGTTTCTGTATATTTCAGGGCATTCCCTGTTGGCCTCATCCAAGTGGATGGTGTTCATTGAGGGGAGAGTCACCTACATTGGATGAATTTGAGTGGAAAACTGAAAATTAGGCAGGCCATAGTTAAGACTCAATTGTTTTTTTTTGGGCAGATCCATTTGGGGGGATTGTTTTATCATTTAAATATGTATTTTGTTTCATGTGAGTAATAATAAATATATTTCTTTCTGTAATTCTGTGTTCTGTGTTTTCCTAATTTCAGATAACTTTAAATATTTAAAAAAATCATTTTGCAATCAAAACAGTAGTGTTCAAGAACTGCTGTAAAAATACATGGTTATACTGTTTTTGAAATGACAGTAAAGTAACTAGAATTACAGTAATATTCCCAACAACATGTACAATTACAGTACCTGTTTTGCAGTGGATCTAAACTTTTAAAATATATCTTGAAATAATACAGAGGAGACTTACAGTATATCAATTACCTCCATGTTCCTTATTACACAGTGAAAACCAATAACCTAAAGAACAGAGTAGAACACAAAAGCATTTCTGACATTCAGCACAGGATTTTCTGCTCACAATTCTCACCCTGTGGCCTGAGTGCAATAATGAGCACATTATGGACGGCAGTGAGAAAGGCTACTTTGTCACTAATTCCATTGAGTGGGAGGGTCACACAGGCCGGCCTTGTATATATTGTCGTAAAAAAAAAAATCATTTTGCTTCATCAGAGTAAATAGAGCGGATATATTTACCACGTCCACTCCTGACCGGCAACATACAACCACCAGCCTGATCCTAGGGGATTTCAGACAAGGTAAATAATCTATTCACACATCTACTGTATATCATCATCAGATGACGAGGGAGAGCCCAAAAGTATTGCAGCTTGAAGTAAATATATTGTTTTTACTATTGGGAGGTTGGAATACCTCCAGCTGAATTAGTTACATGTAATTCCAATGCTTTGATGCAGGGTTTTTTCATCATTGCTGTCACATTGGCATGCCACTTTATTTCCAATCACACTGTACTGGCAAGTGACAACATGCATGTGGACTTTTGTGGGTTCAATGTGATTCAGTCCCCTGTTATCTTGCAGCTCATCAACCTTGTCCTCACGTGAGCAGCGACTCCTCCCTCGCAGCCCAGCACATGTCTGTGGTTTTGCATTACCAAGACTGGCGCTATGAAAACTTATCTCAATTATTGAGATGTGCAGATAGGGGGCCCAGGCTATAAGATTGGTCAAAGGTACACAGGCGGGCAGGCCTGCTGAGGTGGATGCCAGGGAGGATTAGGGAGGGCTGAAATCCCTTGATGGGAGACTTACACAAGGGGGAAAGCTACCTCACAAAGAGTAAGTGTGCAGCTCGCTCCACTGCTAAGCCATGAAAGCTGCTTTGTCCCCTTCAGATTCATTATCTCATAGGACCATTATATCTGCTCTCACCCACTGACAGAGATGGGGACATACAGGGCAACAATGCTCTGGTGGCGTAGGCTAGCCCACAAACCCAGAGATAACCCCAATCATAAGGTCATAGCTGAGTAAGTCTCACATGGAGACTTGTTTACAAATAACGCATGCTTGTACAATGCAGCTTCCGAGTTGTTTCTATGGTGGAATCGTTTGGGCAAGGCAAACATTTCACAAACAAAAACAGTTTCAATTGAGTTATTGAAAATTACACAGACTGTGACTTTCTGTGGGAAGTGAGCAGTGTGTTCTGAGCAGTGTGTTCTGAGCAGTGTGTTCTGAGCACAAACAAAGCACAATATGTTTTGAGATTCTTCACATGCAATTTTGAGGCATGTACTCCCATGCATTTGTATATTATTTATAGCAATTGTATATTATATTATCTAAAGTATTAGACATTGTATGTGTGCCTTTGCATCTAGAATCCACAATCCATTATCTCAACGTTTCTCAATGTGTTTACCACAGTGACATCAAACCCCTTCTTCAATGTCTGACTTCAAAGTCAAAGTAGTGTGTATGCTTCAAAGGTTGACCTTGGCTTTATCTTAAACAGCATAATCATAAATAAAAAAAAAAAGATTTAGATTGAGATTTTTGATTAGATTGAGATTTTCTCAGAAATCATTGTGAGGGGGTTGACAGCTTTATATACAGTGTTAGAGGCAGTTCATTCACATGGATTTTTTTTCCCTTCTGTTTTTTCCTCCAATGTAATGACCGGTGGCCCTACATCAAGTAGAGGTGGAAAGGAATGTCTCTGAATATACCGCCTCAGACCACATGAGAACATGTTACTTCTGTCTTAAGGTGAGTACAAAATCTACTCAATTTGACATATGTTAGGCACTGCATACCTGCCTCAAACGATGAAACTGCGATAACTATGGACAGAACTAGGAAAATTAAATGAGGTCATGCGATTAGGCGATGTATTTAAGGCATTCATTATTGTTAGCTGTAAAACCCAGTCATTATGGAGCAGGGCGTAGTTGCAGTTCGGTGGGCGTCAGGGGAAAAGACAGGCATCAGCACTACCATATCAGAGAGGTGATAAAGACAGGGGCATAAAAGACTAATGTGATGGAAGAGATAACAAACGCTATCAATTGTCTTTCCTCAGCACAAATCTGTAGCAGGGAATCATTCCGGAAAGGTGAGCAGACATTATCATTTCTCCTTGGTGTGAGTTGCATTCATTTTTTGTGTTTTATGAAAAGAATCCTTCTTTTTCCTAAAACAGTTACAGTTAGCGCCTGGGTAAGAAGGTAACTGATATGGCAGTCCATAAAACAGCTTATATATTTTAATATGGGTGTATCTTTCACTTGCTATGTGCATACTGATAAAGTTATTTGACAATGTTGACCGATCAGGATTTCTAATGATAACATGTTGATCTCTCAAATGCTTTGAAGTAGTTTTTCGTCCAGATTATTTTAAAGGCAGCTTTTGAACAGTTACATCATTAGAAGGTAATGCAATGTTTTTGAACAAGTTAGAAATCATTTACTCTGAGGGTGATCTGCCAATTATTCACTGACATGTTCACTGATCCGTCCTCTCTCCCTCTCTGTTACTCTCTCACTCTCTCATCAATCCCCTTCTTCTACCTCGACCCCCCCAGAAGGATGTCATGTCATGTGTTGAGCTCATTTCTGCGAAGCCTGTCACGGCGGAAGCCCCTGGAGCCCGAGGGAGAGGAGTCAACCTTTAACCGGTGTCTGACCACCCTGGACCTGGTGGCCCTCGGGGTGGGGAGCACTCTCGGAGCTGGAGTCTACGTCCTCTCTGGAGAGGTGGCCAGGACCACCGCAGGACCCAGCATCATCATCTCCTTCTTCATAGCAGCCGTGGCCTCCATCTTCGCTGGGCTATGCTATGCTGAGTTTGGAGCCCGGGTACCCAAAACAGGCTCTGCGTACCTCTACAGCTACGTGACTGTGGGGGAGTTTCTGGCGTTCATCACCGGATGGAATTTGTTATTGTCCTACGTCATAGGCAAGCATGGCGCTTGTGATTCTTTCTTGTTCTGAAGAATAGGGGTAGTTGAAGGAATAGTTCACCCCAAATTAAAAGTCTGTCAGATATTTTTAAGACAAAGTGAGTCTATATTCTATGCCATCTGTGTTTGGATTCTGCAGTATGCATTAGTAGAAGTCTTTAGGCCACAAACAAACTTTGACTTGGGATGAACAGCAGTGATTCTCTAATATCTTCTGTGTAATAAACATCAGGTTATTCTCTGATGCAACATGTTTGGTTTGCTCAGAACATTTAGAACCATAAATGATCAACCATAAACACAGACTACAGGTCATTACTTCCTTTAACCTTTTACCTGTGGTAAAAGGGTGATTTAAGATGATGATTAATTTATTGGACACAGAGACATATATTGAGGGGATAGAAACTGCTGCTTCAACTGAAAGGCATCATCACCCAAGTTCCTGGCAACAATATTTCTCCCCTCCTGGAAAATATCAACGACAGTCAAAGGAGTTTTAAACTAAACCTAAAAACTGAATGCTTAGAATTGAAACTATATCCCAGATACTCAAATACAATGGATGAGTGGAATACTCGGAAGCAGCAATATGGCGTCCATCGTTTATAACTTGACCAAATTCCCTCTATTTATTGGCTTGTGAAACAGTGTTGATTTGATGACATGATTGGTTTATTGGAGCCCCTCCTCCTTTTGATCTCCTCAGGGACATCCAGTGTCGCCCGCGCGTGGAGCGGCACCTTCGATGACCTCATAGGGAGCGGCATGTCCAAGTTCTTTGGCGAACACGTGGCGATGGGCCTACCTGGCCTGGCACCCTACCCAGACTTCTTTGCTGCTGCACTCATTATGGCTCTGGCAGGTACAGTAATGTTATTCAGTGATAAGACGATGCTGACACTCACTGTAGAATATATGGACATGATGATTATAGCACATGCATGTACTGTAATAGTGGTATGACTTGACCAAATGGATAGAAGTGGCTGACACTGTTGTTATAAATGTGTTATAGGGTAGTAGTCAAGTCTGTTAGTATCTCACATCATCTCTTACTAGAATCTCATGCCATTATTTATTTTCCCTCCACAGGTCTGCTTGCCTTTGGTGTGAAAGAATCAACAACAGTGAACAAGATTTTCACTGCCATCAACATAGTGGTGCTGGTTTTCGTCATCATATCCGGCTTCGTCAAGGGAGATATTAAAAACTGGCAAATCAGTTTGGAGGAGTTAATACAGGCAACAATAGAAGAAGGGTACGTTCTCTAATAAATCTTCTCACTCCTGGAAGAAGTTGCTCTTAGGCCCAGATCTAGAGTCAGCATAGCTCTCCTCAATCCCAACCTTAGCCATTGGAGGGAAAAAGCTCAAACTTAGATTGATGTACAGTACCAGTCAAAAGTTTGGACACACCTTCTCATTCAATGTTTTTTTTTTAATTGTTTTTTTTAAATTATTTTCTACATTGTAGATTAATATTGAAGACATCAAAACTATGAAGGAACACTTATGGAATTATGTAGTAAACAAAAAAAGTGTTAAACAAACCAGAATATGTTTTATATTTTAGATTCTTCAAAGTAGCCACCTTTTGCTTTGATGACAGCTTTGCACACTCTTGGCAAGGTGTGTCCAAACTTTTGACTGGTACTGTACATGCAACAAGCTCCTCTACTGTGGTACAATACATCATGAGATCTTCTCTAATGATTGTGACCTGTGACTGCCTATGGCCCCTGGTCTGAGCATTGATTACTTTATCTTATGATGACTGTTGGATAGATGATTCACTGACTTGGAACAAATTAGTGTACTTGTATTTGTTGTAAGTCGCTTTGGATAACGGCATCCGCTAAATGCCATAAATGTAAAATGTAAATGGAATGATAAGATTCTACTCTGTCCTATCCAGGAACCTGACCTCCACAGCCAATGTTACGAGTATATTTGGTGATGGTGGATTCTTCCCCTATGGTTTTGACGGAACAATAGCCGGAGCTGCGACTTGTTTCTATGCGTTTGTGGGATTCGACTGCATCGCCACAACAGGTGTCATAGGAATACCAGCCTTACACTCCGGGGGGATACATACAGCATCCATGTTTGGGGGATACATACAGCATCCATGTTTGGGGGATACATACAGCATCCATGTTTGGAGGATACATACAGCATCCATGTTTGGGGGATACATACAGCATCCATGTTTGGGGGATACATACAGCATCCATGTTTGGGGGATACATACAGCATCCATGTTTGCCCCTTAACGCTCAATGTTTGACAACTGAACCTCAGATATGTGACAGCTCCCCGTCTTTTTTTTCACAGGCGAGGAAGTCAAGAACCCTCAGAAGTCCATCCCTCTGGGTATCGTAGCCTCACTCCTCATCTGTTTCCTGGCCTACTTCGCTGTGTCGGCCGCCCTGACCCTGATGATGCCCTACTACATGCTCAATCTCAACAGCCCTCTCCCTGCGGCCTTCGACTATATCAACTGGGGTCCCGCCAAATACGTTGTGGCTGTGGGGTCGCTCTGTGCCCTCTCCACCAGGTGATAGAACAGGACACGTTAACATCATTTAATCATGTCACCTGTCTGTCTTGTCTGTCTGTCTGTCTGTCTGTCTGTCTGTCTGTCTATCTGCATGTCTGTCTCCATGTCTGTCTGTCTGCTTGTCTGTCTGCATGTTTGTCTGGCTGCATGTCTGTCTGTCTGTCTGTCTGTCTGTCTGTCTCTCTGTCTCTCTGTCTGCATGTCTGTCTGGCTGCATGTCTGTCTGTTGCGAGGGTACAAACCCTGTTATCTAGCCCATCTGTCCCTTGGTTGTTAGACCGAGACAGTAACATTGGTCCCTTGGTTGTTAGACCGAGACAGTAACATTGCTCTTTGTACCCACAGTCTGCTGGGCTCCATGTTCCCTATGCCTCGCGTGCTGTTTGCCATGGCCAGGGACGGCCTGCTGTTCAAGCCCCTCAGTCGAGTCAGCGCGCGGCAGAGCCCCGTCATAGCTACAATCTCCTCCGGTGTAGTGGCAGGTAAAGCCGTAGGGAAGGATTCTAGTGGTTACCATAGGACAGTCACCATTGAATACTATAGGCTGAAAGTAAAAAAATAAAATAAAAAAATAAAAAGTGGTGCATTTAGTAATGTTACACAAATATCATGAATCTAAAATCTGCTTATTTTTCTGTTTTTAGCAATCATGGCCATGTTGTTTGATTTGAAAGCCTTGGTTGATATGATGTCCATTGGAACCCTCTTTGCATACACTCTTGTGGCTATCTGCATTCTTATCCTAAGGTAAGCATTGTAGTGCAGCTTAGAGACACAATTTAGACTTAATTTAGACTTTTAGCAAAATAAACATTCTGAATTTATTGGCATTTGTCTTTTTCATCTAGGTACCAGGAGAGTCTATCACCCGGAGACTCAGACCTCACCATATGTGAGTCAAACACCAAGTTTGGGTGTCTCAAACCACCATCATCACCAACTGCAGGCACCTCTAAAACAGTCACAAGTTTGACTGTATTTTCTGGTCAGTGAAATGGGCAATATGAAAAACACTCTGCATTGTGCATTAATTTGTTCTTAAATGATCCTTTTGTTCGTTGTCTCCTGAGTTCTTCAAGCTCGCTTTTCGCTGTTTCTTTTTTCCCAGTCCATCAGTTCATCCCTCTTTTTCAGTCATCCTTCACTCACCCAACTCTTCCCCCTCTCTCTCCAGTGGTGTGTGTGTGCATCCTGTCCGTCCTCCTGACCAAAGCCATGGACGCTCTGCAGCGGGTGGAGATCTGGAGTGTGTTGTGTGTCAGCATTGTAGCCTTCATCCTGGTCGTCATCATCATCATCATCTGGAGACACCCACAGAACTCATCAAAGGCAGCTTTCATGGTAAACATCATCATAGGAAATTAAGTGTTGATTTGATGGTTCGGAACTAAGATTTTGATATTTAATCATCATAAGGATGAATGTTTCCATAAGGGAGAACTTGCTCACCTTTCTACTCAACTGTGTATGCTGTGTGCATTGCTATAGGGAGGAACACTAGAAATACTATATTTAAGATCCCAGTATATTTCTAGTTAAGATGGCGCCTCCTATGGATGCCATGGTGTGTTGGTCTTTTCCCTCTTAGCCTTGCACAGCCTACATCATTTATTGTTTACATCATAATTTATTTTGTAAATTTGTAAAAAATGTTTGCTATTTGCTATTTTGTTAACATTTTGCTATTTTTCCTGTATGTGCATATAATATACTTGGTCAAATAAAAGAATTCTGATTCTGATTCTTCTGATTCTGAACCCCTGCTCTCTGTCCTCAGGTACCTTTCCTACCAGTGCTGCCAGTGGCCAGTGTGTTCGTCAACGTTTACCTCATGGTCCAGTTAGGATCAGAGACATGGGTAAAATACGCCATCTGGATGGCCGTAGGTAAGGCATCGGGGCTGATCTTCACCCCATTGTAACCCCAGTTTTGTAACCAAAACTGGTTTTGTCGCTATTACTCTGACGACAGAATGGCTCTGGCTTGTAACATTTAAACTTTGCTTCATTGTCAAAAGACAAAGAAGCCATTGCCGTTCTCTCATTATTTGCAAAGATAACAGAATTTGCAAAAGCTACATATTTTCCTGAGGTTCAGGAGAGGGCGGCGGTATGATTGTAAACTCCTATCTTCCCCTCTCTCTCTCCAGGGTTCGTTATCTACTTCGGTTACGGGATTCGTAACAGTGTTCAGAAGCAGCGTCAGCAGCCAACCAACCAGGTGACGATTGAATACATCAGCAACAAAACAGATAAGGACTTTATCAAAGAAGAGAAGTTCTGAGGTTCAGATGACAGGAGAGAGAGGTCCAGATGTTACAGCGAGTATTTAAGAGTGTATCTACTGTACTCCTACTTGCCTACCTGCCGGTCTGTTTCTGCAGTAGCACTGTAGAATACAGCAAACAGCCATGCTGACACTCGGGCTCCTAGGCTACATCACGGTTATCACTGATGTACAGTAGATGCATGTGTTTGTACATTTCCACTGTATTTTTGCCAAGTTTTAAAAATGTATTTGATGAGGAGACTTCAATGTGGTGTTTAACGATACTGTATCTCTGTTTTGCTTTATGTTCATGAAGTATTAGATTGAATATGAAATGTGTATGATGTATAAATAGCACTGCAGGCACTGTAGACTAAAGGTATCCTCTGTCTTAGTCACTACATTGTAGGCCATGATGGGAAAGGGTTAACCCTAACCTTAACCCTAACCAATGTTTCTCTTATTTGGAAGTGTGCACGTTGTGATGATACTGCAAGTTGAGAAATGTCAAGAATAGGGAATGTTTATACCTTTTATTAAAACAAAACAATGATGTTGTTCTCTCTACATGTAAAAAGGGCTTACAGACACTTACTGTTAGATGATGATGATTATCATTTTAAAAGGTTTGCATTTTTCACAGAAAATGAAAGATTGTTTTAAATCCAAGGTCCATTTCAGATGAAATTCTGTTTTATACATGTAGAATTGTAACAGTAAACAAATGTAGATATAGAATGTAGATATGAAAACAAATCATATTTTGATTCAAAATATTTTTCTAGTTCTTAGCCTGTTGAAGATTTGCCAGGTTTTGTTGTTTCATAATGTAAATATGAAAACATTTCTACAAATGACATACTGTAAATGCATCTAATAAATTGTGATCAAGTCTACGATTGAGTTCAATCATTAATTCAAACACATACTTTTCCGTTGAACAAGCTGGTGGTAAAGGCCCCAGTGCTAAGCCAGGATCAAGAGCCACTTACTGCCCTGTGTTCATGGAGAACAATGGAGCATTCACATGTACTTACCTGTGTCATGTTGATAATCATGGCTTAGCAAGTCATTCCTGAAGCATGGTTTGGGTCATTCACACAACCACCACAACCATCTAAACCACAAGTACAGCAGAGACCTTATTGAACACATGTTGTAACAGTTTTTCTTAGCTGCAAATAGGAACACTCCACTTGTCAATGCAGTTATCAATACAAAGGGACATTTAATGATGAATGTGGTGGTCATGTTTGTGGACATATGAACACCAGGAGAGACTGGTGGAGGCAGAAATAGGAGGAATGTATTCATCAGGGGAGGCTGGTGGAGGTAGAAATCGGAGGATTGGAATGGAATGATGAATGGTATCAAACACACTCCATTCCATTCCAATCCTCCGATTTCTACCTCCACCAGCCTCCCCTGATGAATACATACACTTTCTGACGGTTTATATACTCATAAAGACATGACAGCAACAACAGGACCAAAGTGCCACAGTGTTTTTATGTGCAAAACACAGCCCTAAAACACCGCAGAGTGTTGTGGAGGTCATGGTTTTCCACAAAGGTCCCTAGGTTTACAAACTCTTATCTGCTCATGGTCATGGAACATGAACCTTCCATCACAATGGCATGGAATCAATGGCAACTGCCACTGCCAATTTTGTATTGACTTGTATGGACTTGTATGATGTTCACAGCTCAAACCTCTGAGCTCCCTCTCACCAGATTCCATTCCTGGTGTGATGGGTCACTGCACAATAAGAAACACAAATTCTTTGGCTAGGTTGAGTCTTTATCAAAGTCCTCATCAGAAGTTCAAACACTTAGTTATATATTTATTTGGTGGGTGAAATAACCCATAAAGCCTTTAAGTGGGTCACAGTGTGAGCCGTTTCTTTGAGGCAGGCCTGTGTGCCGTAAGGTAGAGGGCCACAGCCAGGTTGCCAGTCCACTTCACCAGCTAAACAAACAGGCGCTGCTATTCCAGACGGAGGGGCCTCCATCCTCAGGCCCTGATTGGTCCACAGACCATTGAATGGCTCCATTGAGCCCAGCAGGAGGAATTTGGGGTACTTATGCCACTCTCTCAAGGAGAGGAATTTGTGTGATTCTGCTAACCAGCTGACCACTCACTTCGCACGCACCACCCCTGCCTCTTTCTCCCTCACTCCCTCTCTCTCTCCTTTCTTTCTTTCTTTCTCTCTTTCTTTCTTTCTTTCTATTCTTCCTCTTTTGTGTTCCTTGGTGAACTGTGGTGAACCACGTGAACTAATAATCCGTCGACGGCAGGCAGACATGGCCGCAGTGAGACTGTCGGAGGTGAAGTGGAGGCTGGTATTGAGTACTCTCCTCATCTGTGTTATAATCCTGGAATTTGGTAAGTGACTTTATTCCCTTTGTGGGACTTTGAATGTACAGTACTCAACATACAGTAGAGAGGCCTTCCTCACAAAACGACTTATTGGAGAATCATGAACTTTAAACTATACAATTTCACCATTTTCAGTTACTGTACTACAGCTCATAATCTGCATTGTAACAAAATGTTGCTAAAATTGCTTACATTAGATATTTGAACTGAGTTTAGACTTTTTATGGTCTCACTTATTTATTGGGTTTGAACATGCTGTTTCTTGCAACCTACTGTATGACTGTAGCTACATTAGTGTATATCAGAGGAGGAGACCTTGATGCTGTTACATCTCCTTCTGCTCTGCAGGACACTGTCAACATGATGACCAGGACCCCAAGCCCCCAGCAGGGAGGAAGCCCAAGCCCAGTAAGGCCAAGCCTGGGAAGGGGACAGGTAAAAGCATCAGGACCGTCACAACCAAACCTAAGGTGAAAGCCACACCTACGACCCCAGCTCCCCAGGAAACACACCTGACACAGGTATGAATAAAACACATTTTAACTTTAAAATATGAAAAAAAAAAAAAATTTGAAAGCGTTTAGGATCAACCACTCTATTCAAAACGATCAAATACAATTGACTTCTGATCAGTGAGCCTCCAACATCGGAAGCAAGTGACGCGCAGTGCAGATTATTGGTCCTGTAGATACTCAATTACAATGCAAATTGACACTCTTTTCACTTGCTCTACACAGTTGCGTTCTCAGTTTTAATGCATATATTAATGTCAAACCATTTCATATTCAATATCGGGAATTGACTGTAGATAAAAGTTGATCATTGATTTTTTTTACACCTGATACAGGTGGTGAATAAAGGAAGGTTCCAGCGTGTTGGGGACACCCTGAGCGTTCAGGCTGGAGACACTCTGGAGCTGAGGTGTAAGGGGAAGCCTGTCCAGTGGGGTGTCCCTCCTTACCTGGAGGAGGACGACGAGGGCAGACTCAGGTGAGACATGGTAACCAACGGGATGACACGGCAACAGGCCTCAGTTGCCATGACGACTGTTGAAAGTGTGACGCCGATACGTGACGACAAACAAACTCAAAACAGCGATAACAAATTCGGCAAATTCAAACCGCAATAACTGTCATACAATACCTGTAGTAGCCCAAAGTTAAACATGATAAAACACAGAGGAAAACACAGTATTGAAATCCACTTTCCAGAATTATAAGTTCAGGGTGTGCCTATGTAAGAGTCCGGTTTTGTTTGGCAGTGTTGTGCAGCACGAGAGGTACGGAACCCTGACGTTGGCCAACTCTACCGGAGCAGACACGGGGGAGTACACCTGCTACCCCATGTACTGTGAGGACAGCGACTGTAGGAGGGAGTATGACAAGGCCGTCAAAGTCTTCATCTTCTTCCCTGGTACAGTACAGTACATGCACCTTCTGGTACAGGAAGAGTTGACTTGTATGTTTTTATAGTCAGTGCAGTTGGTAATGCATGGAATGTGAGGGCTCCACTTTTCACCAATAGTATTTATTACATATATGGTCTTTTAATACAGTACATCTCCAATAATCCCCTGTCGCCCCTCCCTCCTCCCTCCTCCCCCAGACCCCCAGGAGTTGTTTGTGCCCTCTGCAGACTACTACGAAGTCATCCAGCTGCGTACCAATTGGCCAACCGTCCTTCCTTGTCAGGTGACCTCACCTACGGCCAAGGTGACGCTGCACCGGGAGTTCCCCCCCATGGAGGTGGCAGTGGACGGGGCCGAGATCACCTTTAACGTCAAACGGGGCTTCACCATCCACAGGCCCAAGCTTCACCATGCCGGGGCTCTGTTCTGTGTGGCCAGCCTGGGCAACCTGAGACAGAGCTCGACCAAATACATGCTCATCTACGTCAACTGTGAGTCAGTCGGTCCTTGTGTAGGGTGCCAGTCACAAAAGACTATGAGGAATATACATACATTGGGAAATACACTGAAAAGTGTATCAGCTGATGACTGATATTTTTTCTTTCTGTGATCAGACCCTGTGGCCCCTCCCTCACCTGTCATCCAGGCCTCAGCCAGCTCAGTGGTACTGGGACAGAACCTGCAGGTCACCTGCACAGTGCTGGGGGAGCAGGATGTGGTCATAGACTTCACCTGGGAGTACCCTGGACAAAAGGTCAGACACACACAATTATGACTCATATCATATCGGTATAGAACAGGAGTAAATCTATTTTACAATTACATTAACATTTTAGACATTTAGCAGACGCCTTTATCCAATGCGACTTACAACAAGTACATTTGTCTAAGTAAGTGAATCATCTATACATCAGTCATCATAAGAAAAACAAATCTATGCTAGGACCAGGGGCCATTGGCTAGAAGTAGGAAGAATGACTTCGTAATAGATATGAATGGGGAAAAATACAACAGCTCTGCATTCACAATGTTTTAACCCCATGGTGCCTCCACTGTGATTCTGTCATCCAGATCGACAGACCCATGTACACCCAGGACAGCGTGGGTCCCTCTGGGAGTGGTCCGGCCCGCCAGCAATCTCAGACGGTTCTGTTGGTGGACGAGGTGAGGGAGGTGGACCAGGGAACCTACACCTGCACGGCCCAGAACCTGGAGGGATCACGCTCCGTATCCACTACTGTAAAAGTGGTGGCAGCACCCAAGACCAGAACCAAACCCAGGAAACCATGAGCTTCAGATAAATGGCAGTCACCCAACAGATACAGTAAGCTAAGGACAGTCAAACAGTCAGCTGTTTATTTCGGGGGTTTGTTGTAAAAATGTGTCTGTTAAGAAAAAGCTCAGCTTTTGTCCCCTCTTCTATGCCAAGTACAGTAGTGATGAGCAGCTTCAGATACTGTAGTCAGACGAAAGGAATAGCTACCATGTGAAATATCGTGGTGGAACTTTGCTTTCGACTGGAGTGACCATTCAACTGTTTTTATTTTCATTGTGTCCCCCTTGCTTATAGTAAGGGCAAAGTCCTCCAGCTCTCATTTAGCATATCCAACAACCGTGAGGAGTCAACATTCACACTCTATACTCAATGCTTGTGTACTCAACTGCTGCTTAGAGAGAGTGGGAGAGAGAGACAGGGAGAGAGACACAGAGAGAGAGAGACAGAGAGAGAGGTGGGTGGGTGGATGGATGGATGGATATATTTATGGATGGATTATCATTATAGCTTATGGACAGAATATATTATATTATACTGCGTGTGTTATGCATTTGTAATTTCCGAGCCAGAGAAAGCCAATCAGAAAAGATTGTCATAAACAATGTTCAGTTCACCTTTAAATGTTCATAATGGAATTGCAGGAATGTGAGGACCCCACTTTTCGCCGACAGTTGTTATTGAAATGTAATCTTACATGTATTTGTCTGATATAATAAAAGACTTGTATACTGTACATCTCCTATAACAATTGTCAAGTTCTTATTTTTTAGTCAACAGATTCCATCAAGTACTACCACCAAGTGGTAAACATGGGTAACTACAGGTTTACATGTAGGGTAATCATTTCGTCACTAGATGGCGCTTTAGTTCCAGTCAGGGACTTCAAGTTTGACAGCAAACTCCAACACGGGACCATTGATACTGCACGGGACAGACGAGCGAGGTCTACCCCCCTCCTTGCTACCCAGCTCCCAGTCGGAGCTCTGCGCAGTTCAAATCACAGAGAGGGAAAAGAGAGCCGGCCATCCTGCAGTGCTCAAAGCTCGCCGTCGTCTGCACAAAAAACCTGAGACGCTTCTACGGAATTGCCTCTTGCTAGTTCGATTCTATAACTAACCTACTGTGTATTGACTTCAGTTCAGAGAGATTCTGCATACAAAATATGGTAAGCACCAATTTTCTATTGTTTTGTCTTGCACTTGATGTTGCCAGAAATCATGCAAAGTTTGCCAGAAGGATCTCCACATATAGTGTTTTAATA